>NW_027488366.1:5151515-5454545 GCF_051014445.1 Colletes latitarsis | reverse complement strand
AGGATAACACCGGTTAGGTCTGGGTCAGGTCTGGGTTATGCCCGCATGTGGCTCTTGATTTTGCCTTTTCCGCATACCTGTTGGCCAGATCCTTGGTTTTCTCTGGTTTGAATCACGTAGTAATGTGGTACCACAGCGAAACAGTCAACTAAACCTGGTTTCGATCAATATTTTAGAGGATAACAACGGTCACGTCTGGGTTCGGTCTGGGTTATGCCCGCATCTGGCTCATGATTTTGCCTGCTTGGCATACTTTTTGGCCAGATCCTTGGTTTTCTCTGGTTTGTATCACGTAGTAATGTGGTACCACAGCGAAACAGTCAACTAAACCTGGTTTCGATCAATATTTTAGAGGATAACAACGGTCACGTCTGGGTTAGGTCTGGGTTATGCCCGCATCTCGCTCATGATTATGCCTTCTTCGCATACTTGTTGGCCAGATCCTTGGTTTTTTCGGGTCTGAATCACGTAGCAACGTGGTACCAAACAGTTACAGTCAATTAAGCCAGGATTCGGTCAGTATTTTAGAGGATAACACCGGTTAGGTCTGGGTCAGGTCTGGGTTATGCCCGCATGTGGCTCTTGATTTTGCCTTTTCCGCATACCTGTTGGCCAGATCCTTGGTTTTCTCTGGTTTGAATCACGTAGTATTGTGGTACCACACTGAAGCAGACTATTGAACCTGGTTTCGATCAATATTTTAGAGGATAACACCGGTTAGGTCTGGGTTAGGTCTGGGTTATTCCCGCATGTGGCTCATGATTTTGCCTTTTCCGCATACCTGTTGGCCAGATCCTTGGTTTTCTCTGGTTTGAATCACGTAGTAATGTGGTACCACAATGAAACAGACAATTAAACCTGGTTTCGATCAATATTTCAGAGGATAACACCGGTTAGGTCTGGGTTAGGTCTGGGTTATGCCCGCATGTGGCTCATGATTTTGCCTTTTCCGCGTACCTGTTGGCCAGAACCTTGGTTTTCTCTGGTTTGAATCACGTAGTAATGTGGTACCACACTGAAACAGACTATTGAACCTGGTTTCGATCAATATTTTAGAGGATAACACCGGTTAGGACTGGGTTAGGTCTGGGTTATTCCCGCATGTGGCTCATGATTTTGCCTTTTCCGCATACCTGTTGGCCAGATCCTTGGTTTTCTCTGGTTTGAATCACGTAGTAATGTGGTACCACACTGAAGCAGACTATTGAACCTGGTTTCGATCAATATTTTAGAGGATAACAACGGTCACGTCTGGGTTAGGTCTGGGTTATGCCCGCATCTCGCCCATGATTATGCCTTCTTGGCATACTTGTAGGCCAGATCCTTGGTTTTTTCGGGTTTGAATCACGGAGAAATGTGGTACCACACTGAAACAGACAGTTAAACCTGGTCTCGATCAATATTTTAGACGATAAAACCGGTTAGGTCGGGGTTAGGTCTGGGTTATGCCCGCATCTGGCTCATGATTTTGCCTTCTTCGCAAATTTGTTGGCCAGTTCCTGGATTCTTTCGGGTTTGAATCACGTAGTATTGTGGTATCACACTGAAACAGACAATTAAACCTGGTTTCGATCAATATTTTAGAGGATAACACTGGTTAGGTCTGGGTTAGGTCTGGGTTATGCCCGCATCTGGCTCATGATTTTGCCTTCTTCGCATACTTGTTGGCCAGATCCTGTGTTTTTTCGGGTATTAATCACGTAGTAACGTGGTAGCAAACAGTTACAGTAAATTAAGCCTGGATTCAGTCAGTATTTTAGAGGATAACCCCGGTTAGGTCTGGGTCAGGTCTGGGTTATGCCCGCATCTGGCTCATGATTTTGCCTGTTCCGCATACATCTAGGCCAGATCCTTGGTTTTCTCTGGTTTGAATCACGTAGTAATGTGGTTCCACACAGAAACAGTCCATTAAAAATGGTTTTCGATCAATATCATAGAGGATGACACCGGTTAGGTCTGGGTTAGGTCTGGATTATGCCCGCATCTGGCTCATGATTTTGCCTTCTGCGCATACTTGTTGGCCATATCCTGGGTTTTTTCGGGTTTGAATCACGTAGTAATGTGGAACCACACAGTAACAGTCAATTATACCTGGATTCGGTCACTATTTTAGTCGGTAACACCGGTTAGGACTGGGTTAGGTCTGGGTTATGCCCGCATCTGGCTCACGATTTTGCCTATTCCGCATTCTCGTTGGCCAGATCCTTGATTTTCTCTGGTTTGAATCACGTAGTAATGTGGTACCACAATGAAACAGACAATTAAACCTGGTTTCGATCAATATTTTAGAGGATAACACCGGTTAGGTCTGGGTTAGGTCTGGGTTATGCCCGCATGTGGCTCATGATTTTGCCTTTTCCGCATACCTGTTGGCCAGATCCTTGGTTTTCTCTGGTTTGAATCACGTAGTAATGTGGTACCACACTGAAGCAGACTATTGAACCTGGTTTCGATCAATATTTTAGAGGGTAAAACAGGTTAGGTCTGGGTTAGGTCTGGGTTATGCCCGCATCTGGCTCATGATTTTGCCTTTTCCGCATACTTCTAGCCCAGATCCTTGGTTTTCTCTGGTTTGAATCACGTAGTAATGTGGTTCCACACTGAAACAGTCCATTAAACCTGGTTTTCGATCAATATCATAGAGGATAACACCGGTTAGGTCTGGGTTAGGTCTGGATTATGCCCGCATCTGGCTCATGATTTTGCCTTCTGCGCATACTTGTTGGCCATATCCTGGGTTTTTTCGGGTTTGAATCACGTAGTAATGTGGTACCACAGCGAAACAGTCTACTAAACCTGGTTCGATCAATATTTTACAGGGTAATACCGGTTAGGGCTGGGTTAGGTCTGGGTTATGCCCGCATCTGGCTCATGATTTTGCCTTTTCCGCATACTTCTAGCCCAGATCCTTGGTTTTCTCTGGTTTGAATCACGTAGTAATGTGGTTCCACACTGAAACAGTCCATTAAACCTGGTTTTCGATCAATATCATAGAGGATAACACCGGTTAGGTCTGGGTTAGGTCTGGATTATGCCCGCATCTGGCTCATGATTTTGCCTTCTGCGCAAATTTGTTGGCCATATCCAGGGTTTTTTCGGGTTTGAATCACGTAGTAATGTGGTACCACAGCGAAACAGTCTACTAAACCTGGCTCGATCAATATTTTACAGGGTAATACCGGTTAGGGCTGGGTTAGGTCTGGGTTATGCCCGCATCTGGCTCACGATTTTGCCTATTCCGCATTCTTGTTGGCCAGATCCTTTGTTTTCTCTGGTTTGAATCACGTAGTAATGTGGTACCACACTGAAACAGACAATTAAACCTGGTTTCGATCAATATTTCAGAGGATAACACCGGTTAGGTCTGGGTTAGGTCTGGGTTTTGCCCGCATCTCGCTCATGATTTTGCCTTGTTCGCATTCATGTTGGCCAGATTCTTGGTTTTCTCTGGTTTGAATCACGTAGTAATGTGGTACCACACTGAAGCAGACAATTGAACCTGGTTTCGATCAATATTTTAGAGGATAACACCGGTTAGATCTGGGTTAGGTCTGGGTTATGCCCGCATCTGGCTCATGATTTTGCCTTCTTCGCATACTTGTTGGCCAGATCCTGTGTTTTTTCGGGTATGTATCACGTAGTAACGTGGTAGCAAACAGTTACAGTAAATTAAGCCAGGATTCGGTCAGTATTTTAGAGGATAACACCGGTTAGGTCTGGGTCAGGTCTGGGTTATGCCCGCATGTGGCTCTTGATTTTGCCTTTTCCGCATACCTGTTGGCCAGATCCTTGGTTTTCTCTGGTTTGAATCACGTAGTAATGTGGTACCACAGCGAAACAGTCAACTAAACCTGGTTTCGATCAATATTTTAGAGGATAACAACGGTCACGTCTGGGTTCGGTCTGGGTTATGCCCGCATCTGGCTCATGATTTTGCCTGCTTGGCATACTTTTTGGCCAGATCCTTGGTTTTCTCTGGTTTGAATCACGTAGTAATGTGGTACCACAGCGAAACAGTCAACTAAACCTGGTTTCGATCAATATTTTAGAGGATAACAACGGTCACGTCTGGGTTAGGTCTGGGTTATGCCCGCATCTCGCTCATGATTATGCCTTCTTCGCATACTTGTTGGCCAGATCCTTGGTTTTTTCGGGTCTGAATCACGTAGCAACGTGGTACCAAACAGTTACAGTCAATTAAGCCAGGATTCGGTCAGTATTTTAGAGGATAACACCGGTTAGGTCTGGGTCAGGTCTGGGTTATGCCCGCATGTGGCTCTTGATTTTGCCTTTTCCGCATACCTGTTGGCCAGATCCTTGGTTTTCTCTGGTTTGAATCACGTAGTATTGTGGTACCACACTGAAGCAGACTATTGAACCTGGTTTCGATCAATATTTTAGAGGATAACACCGGTTAGGTCTGGGTTAGGTCTGGGTTATTCCCGCATGTGGCTCATGATTTTGCCTTTTCCGCATACCTGTTGGCCAGATCCTTGGTTTTCTCTGGTTTGAATCACGTAGTAATGTGGTACCACAATGAAACAGACAATTAAACCTGGTTTCGATCAATATTTCAGAGGATAACACCGGTTAGGTCTGGGTTAGGTCTGGGTTATGCCCGCATGTGGCTCATGATTTTGTCTTTTCCGCGTACATGTTGGCCAGAACCTTGGTTTTCTCTGGTTTGAATCACGTAGTAATGTGGTACCACACTGAAACAGACTATTGAACCTGGTTTCGATCAATATTTTAGAGGATAACACCGGTTAGGTCTGGGTTAGGTCTGGGTTATTCCCGCATGTGGCTCATGATTTTGCCTTTTCCGCATACCTGTTGGCCAGATCCTTGGTTTTCTCTGGTTTGAATCACGTAGTAATGTGGTACCACACTGAAGCAGACTATTGAACCTGGTTTCGATCAATATTTTAGAGGATAACAACGGTCACGTCTGGGTTAGGTCTGGGTTATGCCCGCATCTCGCTCATGATTATGCCTTCTTGGCATACTTGTAGGCCAGATCCTTGGTTTTTTCGGGTTTGAATCACGGAGAAATGTGGTACCACACTGAAACAGACAGTTAAACCTGGTCTCGATCAATATTTTAGACGATAAAACCGGTTAGGTCGGGGTTAGGTCTGGGTTATGCCCGCATCTGGCTCATGATTTTGCCTTCTTCGCAAATTTGTTGGCCAGTTCCTGGATTCTCTCGGGTTTGAATCACGTAGTATTGTGGTATCACACTGAAACAGACAATTAAACCTGGTTTCGATCAATATTTTAGAGGATAACACTGGTTAGGTCTGGGTAAGGCCTGGGTTATGCCCGCATCTGGCTCATGATTTTGCCTTCTTCGCATACTTGTTGGCCAGATCCTGTGTTTTTTCGGGTATGAATCACGTAGTAACGTGGTAGCAAACAGTTACAGTAAATTAAGCCTGGATTCAGTCAGTATTTTAGAGGATAACCCCGGTTAGGTCTGGGTCAGGTCTGGGTTATGCCCGCATCTGGCTCATGATTTTGCCTTTTCCGCATACATCTAGGCCAGATCCTTGGTTTTCTCTGGTTTGAATCACGTAGTAATGTGGTTCCACACAGAAACAGTCCATTAAAAATGGTTTTCGATCAATATCATAGAGGATGACACCGGTTAGGTCTGGGTTAGGTCTGGATTATGCCCGCATCTGGCTCATGATTTTGCCTTCTGCGCATACTTGTTGGCCATATCCTGGGTTTTTTCGGGTTTGAATCACGTAGTAATGTGGAACCACACAGTAACAGTCAATTATACCTGGATTCGGTCACTATTTTAGTCGGTAACACCGGTTAGGACTGGGTTAGGTCTGGGTTATGCCCGCATCTGGCTCACGATTTTGCCTATTCCGCATTCTCGTTGGCCAGATCCTTGATTTTCTCTGGTTTGAATCACGTAGTAATGTGGTACCACAATGAAACAGACAATTAAACCTGGTTTCGATCAATATTTTAGAGGATAACACCGGTTAGGTCTGGGTTAGGTCTGGGTTATGCCCGCATGTGGCTCATGATTTTGCCTTTTCCGCATACCTGTTGGCCAGATCCTTGGTTTTCTCTGGTTTGAATCACGTAGTAATGTGGTACCACACTGAAGCAGACTATTGAACCTGGTTTCGATCAATATTTTAGAGGGTAAAACAGGTTAGGTCTGGGTTAGAAATGGGTTATGTCCACATCTGGCCCATGATTTTGCCTTCTTCCCATACTTGTTGGCCAGATCCTGTGTTTTTTCGGGTTTGAATCACGTAGCAACGTGGTACCAAACAGTTACAGTCAATTAAGCCAGGATTCGGTCAGTATTTTAGAGGATAACACCGGTTAGGTCTGGGTCAGGTCTGGGTTATGCCCGCATGTGGCTCTTGATTTTGCCTTTTCCGCATACCTGTTGGCCAGATCCTTGGTTTTCTCTGGTTTGAATCACGTAGTATTGTGGTACCACACTGAAGCAGACTATTGAACCTGGTTTCGATCAATATTTTAGAGGATAACACCGGTTAGGTCTGGGTTAGGTCTGGGTTATGCCCGCATGTGGCTCATGATTTTGCCTTCTTCGCATACTTGTTGGCCAGATCCTGTGTTTTTTCGGGATTGAATCACGTAGCAACGTGGTACCAAACAGTTGCAGTCAATTAAGCCAGGATTCGGTCAGTATTTTAGAGGATAACACCGGTTAGGTCTGGGTCAGGTCTGGGTTATGCCCGCATGTGGCTCTTGATTTTGCCTTTTCCGCATACCTGTTGGCCAGATCCTTGGTTTTCTCTGGTTTGAATCACGTAGTAATGTGGTACCACAGCGAAACAGTCAACTAAACCTGGTTTCGATCAATATTTTAGACGATAACAACGGTCACGTCTGGGTTCGGTCTGGGTTATGCCCGCATCTGGCTCATGATTTTGCCTGCTTGGCATACTTTTTGGCCAGATCCTTGGTTTTCTCTGGTTTGAATCACGTAGTAATGTGGTACCACAGCGAAACAGTCAACTAAACCTGGTTTCGATCAATATTTTAGAGGATAACAACGGTCACGTCTGGGTTAGGTCTGGGTTATGCCCGCATCTGTCTCATGATTTTGCCTTCTTGGCATACTTGTTGGCCAGATCCTTGGTCTTCTCTGGTTTGAATCACGTAGTAATGTGGTACCACAGCGAAACAGTCCATTAAACTGGGTTTCGATCAATATTTTCTAGGATAAAATCGGTTAGGTCTGGGTTAGGTCTGGGTTATGCCCGCATCTCGCTCATGATTTTGCCTTCTTGGCATACTTGTAGGCCAGATCCTTGGTTTTTTCGGGTTTGAATCACGCAGAAATGTGGTACCACACTGAAACAGACAATTAAACCTGGTTTCGATCAATATTTTAGACGATAAAACCGGTTAGGTCTGGGTTGGGTCTGGGTTATGCCCGCATCTGGTGGATGATTTTGCCTTCTCCGCATACTTCTTGGACAGGACCTGGGTTTTTTCGGGTTTGAATCACGTAGTAATGTGGCACCACACTGAAACAGTCCATTAAACTTGGTTTCGATCAATATTTTAGAGAATAACACCGGTTAGGTCTGGGTTAGGTCCGGGTTATGCCCGCATCTGGCTCATGATTTTGCCTTTTCCGCATACTTGTAGGCCATATCCTTGGTTTTCTCTGCTTTGAATCACGTAGTAATGTGGTACCACACTGAAACAGCCAATTAAACCTGGATTCGGTCAGTATTTTAGTCGGTAAAACCGGTAAGGTCTGGGTTAGGTCTGGGTTATGCCCGCATCTGGCTCATGATTTTGACTTCTTCGCATACTTGTTGGCCAGATCCTGGGTTTTTTCGGGTTTGAATCACGTAGTAATGTCGTACCACACTGAAACAGACAATTAAACCTGGTTTCGATCAATATTTTCTAGGATAAAACCGGCTAGGTCTGGGTTAGGTATGGGTTATGTCCACATCTGGCTCATGATTTTGCATTTCCGCATTCTTGCTGACCAGAACCTTGGTTTTATCTTGTTTGAATCAGGTAGTAATGTGGTACCACACTGAAACAGACAATTAAACTTGTTTTCGATCAATATTTTAGAGGATAACACCGGTTAGGTCGGGGTAAGGTCTGGGTTATGCCCGCATCTGGCTCATGATTTTACCTTCTTCGCAAATTTGTTGGCCAGATCCTGGATTTTTTCGGGTTTGAATCACGTAGTATTGTGGTACCACACTGAAACAGACAACTAAACCTGGTTTCGATCAATATTTTAGAGGATAACACCGGTTATGTCTGGGTTAGGTCTGGGTTATGCCCGCATCTGGCTCATGATTTTGCCTTCTTCGCATACTTGTAGGCCAGATCCTGGGTTTTTTCGGGTTTGAATCACGTAGTAATGTGGTACCACACTGAAACAGACAATTAAACCTGGTTTCGATCAATATTTTAGAGGATAACACCGGTTAGGTCGGGGTAAGGTCTGGGTTATGCCCGCATCTGGCTCATGATTTTACCTTCTTCGCAAATTTGTTGGCCAGATCCTGGATTTTTTCGGGTTTGAATCACGTAGTATTGTGGTACCACACTGAAACAGACAACTAAACCTGGTTTCGATCAATATTTTAGAGGATAACACCGGTTAGGTCTGGGTTAGGTCTGGGTTATTCCCGCATGTGGCTCATGATTTTGCCCTCTTCGCAAACTTGTTGGCCAGATCCTGGGTTTTTTAGGGTTTGAATCACGTAGTAATGTGGCACCACACTGGAACAGTCCATTAAACTTGGTTTCGATCCACATTTTAGAGGATAACAACGGTTAGGTCTGGGGTATGCCCGCATCTGGCGCATGATTTTGCCTTTTCCGCATACTTGTTGGCCAGATCCTTGGTTTTCTCTGGTTTGAATCACGTAGTAATGTGGTACCACTGCGAAACAGTCCATTAAACTTGGTTTCGATCAATATTTTGGAGGATAAAACCGGTTAGGTCTGGGTTAGGTCTAGGTTATTCTCGCATCTGGGTCATGATTTTGCCTAATTCGCATTCTTGTTGGCCAGATCCTGTGTTTTTTCGGGTTTGAATCACGTAGTAATGTGGTACCACACTGAAACAGACAATTAAACCTGGTTTCAATCAATATTTTAGAGGATAAAACCGGTTAGGTCTGGGTTAGGTCTGGGTTATGCCCGCATCTGGCTCATGATTTTGCCTCCTTCGCATACTTGTTGGACAGGTCCTGGGTTTTTTCGGGTTTGAACAACGTAGTAATGTGGTGCCACACAGTAACAGTCAATTAAAGCTGGATTCGGTCAGTATTTCAGTCGGTAACACCGGTTAGGTCTGGGTTAGGTCTGGGTTATGCCCGCATCTCGCTCATGATTTTGCCTTTTTCGCATACTTGTTGGCCAGATCCTGGGTTTTTTCATGTTTGAAACACGTAGTAATGTGGTACCACAGCGAAACAGTCTACTAAACCTGGTTCGATCAATATTTTACAGGGTAACAGCGGTTAGATCTGGGTTAGGTCTGGGTTATGCCCGCATCTGGCTCATGATTTTGCCTTTTCCGCATACTTGTTGGCCACATCCTGTGTTTTTTCGGGTTTGAATCACGTAGTAATGTGGTACCACAGCGAAACAGTCTACTGAACCTGGTTCGATCAATATTTTACTGGGTAACACCGGTTAGATCTGGGTTAGGTCTGGGTTATGCCCGCATCTGGCTCATGATTTTGCCTTTTCCGCATACTTGTTGGCCAGATCCTGTGTTTTTTCGGGTTTGAATCACGTAGTAATGTGGCACCACATTGAAACAGTCAATTAAACCTGGTTTCGATCAATATTTCAGAGGATAAAACCGGTTAGGTCTGGGTTAGGTCTGGGTAATGCCCGCATCTCGCTCATGATTTTGCCTTCTTCGCATTCTTGTTGGCCAGATCCTTGGTTTTCTCTGGTTTGAATCACGTAGTAATGTGGTACCACACTGAAACAGACAATTGAACCTGGTTTCGATCGATATTTTAGAGGATAACACCGGTAAGGTCTGGGTTAGGTCTGGGTTATGCCCGCATCTGGCTCATGATTTTGCCTTTTCCGCATACTTCTAGCCCAGATCCTTGGTTTTCTCTGGTTTGAATCACGTAGTAATGTGGTTCCACACTGAAACAGTCCATTAAACCTGGTTTTCGATCAATATCATAGAGGATAACACCGGTTAGGTCTGGGTTAGGTCTGGATTATGCCCACATCTGGCTCATGATTTTGCCTTCTGCGCATACTTGTTGGCCATATCCTGGGTTTTTTCGGGTTTGAATCACGTAGTAATGTGGTACCACAGCGAAACAGTCTACTAAACCTGGTTCGATCAATATTTTACAGGGTAATACCGGTTAGGGCTGGGTTAGGTCTGGGTTATACCCGCATCTGGCTCACGATTTTGCCTATTCCGCATTCTTGTTGGCCAGATCCTTTGTTTTCTCTGGTTTGAATCACGTAGTAATGAGGTACCACACTGAAACAGACAATTAAACCTGGTTTCGATCAATATTTCAGAGGATAACACCGGTTAGGTCTGGGTTAGGTCTGGGTTTTGCCCGCATCTCGCTCATGATTTTGCCTTGTTCGCATTCATGTTGGCCAGATTCTTGGTTTTCTCTGGTTTGAATCACGTAGTAATGTGGTACCACACTGAAGCAGACAATTGAACCTGGTTTCGATCAATATTATAGAGGATAACACCGGTTAGGTCTGGGTTAGGTCTGGGTTATGCCCGCATCTCGCTCATGATTATGCCTTCTTGGCATACTTGTAGGCCAGATCCTTGGTTTTTTCGGGATTGAATCACGCAGAAATGTGGTACCACACTGAAACAGACAATTGAACCTGGTTTCGATCAATATTTTAGACGATAAAACCGGTTAGGTCTGGGTTAGGTCTGGGTTATGCCCGCATCTGGTGGATGATTTTGCCTTCTCCGCATACTTCTTGGACAGGACCTGGGTTTTTTCGGGTTCGAATCACGTAGTAATGTGGCACCACACTGAAACAGTCCATTAAACTTGTTTTCGATCAATATTTTAGAGGATAAAACCGGTTATGTCTGGGTTAGGTCTGGGTTATGCCCGCATCTGGCTCATGATTTTGCCTTCTTCGTATACTTGTAGGCCAGATCCTGCGTTTTTTCGGGTTTGAATCACGTAGTAATGTGGTACCACACTGAAACAGACAATTAAACCTGGTTTCGATCAATATTTTAGAGGATAACACCGGTTAGGTCGGGGTAAGGTCTGGGTTATGCCCGCATCTGGCTCATGATTTTACCTTCCTCGCAAATTTGTTGGCCAGATCCTGGATTTTTTCGGGTTTGAATCACGTAGTATTGTGGTACCACACTGAAACAGACAACTAAACCTGGTTTCGATCAATATTTTAGAGGATAACACCGGTTAGGTCTGGGTTAGGTCTGGGTTATGCCCGCATGTGGCTCATGATTTTGCCTTTTCCGCATACCTGTTGGCCAGAACCTTGGTTTTCTCTGGTTTGAATCACGTAGTAATGTGGTACCACACTGAAACAGACTATTGAACCTGGTTTCGATCAATATTTTAGAGGATAACACCGGTTAGGTCTGGGTTAGGTCTGGGTTATTCCCGCATGTGGCTCATGATTTTGCCTTTTCCGCATACCTGTTGGCCAGATCCTTGGTTTTCTCTGGTTTGAATCACGTAGTAATGTGGTACCACACTGAAGCAGACTATTGAACCTGGTTTCGATCAATATTTTAGAGGGTAAAACAGGTTAGGTCTGGGTTAGAAATGGGTTATGTCCACATCTGGCCCATGATTTTGCCTTCTTCGCATACTTGTTGGCCAGATCCTGTGTTTTTTCGGGTTTGAATCACGTAGCAACGTGGTACCAAACAGTTACAGTCAATTAAGCCAGGATTCGGTCAGTATTTTAGAGGATAACACCGGTTAGGTCTGGGTCAGGTCTGGGTTATGCCCGCATGTGGCTCTTGATTTTGCGTTTTCCGCATACCTGTTGGCCAGATCCTTGGTTTTCTCTGGTTTGAATCACGTAGTATTGTGGTACCACACTGAAGCAGACTATTGAACCTGGTTTCGATCAATATTTTAGAGGATAACACCGGTTAGGTCTGGGTTAGGTCTGGGTTATGCCCGCATGTGGCTCATGATTTTGCCTTCTTCACATACTTGTTGGCCAGATCCTGTGTTTTTTCGGGATTGAATCACGTAGCAACGTGGTACCAAACAGTTGCAGTCAATTAAGCCAGGATTCGGTCAGTATTTTAGAGGATAACACCGGTTAGGTCTGGGTCAGGTCTGGGTTATGCCCGCATGTGGCTCTTGATTTTGCCTTTTCCGCATACCTGTTGGCCAGATCCTTGGTTTTCTCTGGTTTGAATCACGTAGTAATGTGGTACCACAGCGAAACAGTCAACTAAACCTGGTTTCGATCAATATTTTAGAGGATAACAAAGGTCACGTCTGGGTTCGGTCTGGTTTATGCCCGCATCTGGCTCATGATTTTGCCTGCTTGGCATACTTTTTGGCCAGATCCTTGGTTTTCTCTGGTTTGAATCACGTAGTAATGTGGTACCACAGCGAAACAGTCAACTAAACCTGGTTTCGATCAATATTTTAGAGGATAACAACGGTCACGTCTGGGTTAGGTCTGGGTTATGCCCGCATCTGTCTCATGATTTTGCCTTCTTGGCATACTTGTTGGCCAGATCCTTGGTCTTCTCTGGTTTGAATCACGTAGTAATGTGGTACCACAGCGAAACAGTCCATTAAACTGGGTTTCGATCAATATTTTCTAGGATAAAACCGGTTAGGTCTGGGTTAGGTCTGGGTTATGCCCGCATCTCGCTCATGATTTTGCCTTCTTGGCATACTTGTAGGCCAGATCCTTGGTTTTTTCGGGTTTGAATCACGCAGAAATGTGGTACCACACTGAAACAGACAATTAAACCTGGTTTCGATCAATATTTTAGACGATAAAACCGGTTAGGTCTGGGTTAGGTCTGGGTTATGCCCGCATCTGGTGGATGATTTTGCCTTCTCCGCATACTTCTTGGACAGGACCTGGGTTTTTTCGGGTTTGAATCACGTAGTAATGTGGTGCCACACAGTAACAGTCAATTAAAGCTGGATTCGGTCAGTATTTTAGGCGGTAACACCGGATAGGTCTGGGTTAAGTCTGGGTTATACCCGCATCTGGCTCATGGTTTTGCCTTGTCCGCATTCTTGTTGGCCAGATCCTGGGTTTTTTCGGGATCGAATCACGTAGTAATGTGGCACCACACTGAAACAGTCCATTAAACTTGGTTTCGATCAATATTTTAGAGAATAACACCGGTTAGGTCTGGGTTAGGTCCGGGTTATGCCCGCATCTGACTCATGATTTTGCCTTTTCCGCATACTTGTAGGCCATATCCTTGGTTTTCTCTGCTTTGAATCACGTAGTAATGTGGTACCACACTGAAACAGCCAATTAAACCTGGATTCGGTCAGTATTTTAGTCGGTAAAACCGGTAAGGTCTGGGTTAGGTCTGGGTTATGCCCGCATCTGGCTCATGATTTTGACTTCTTCGCATACTTGTTGGCCAGATCCAGGGTTTTTTCGGGTTTGAATCACGTAGTAATGTCGTACCACACTGAAACAGACAATTAAACCTGGTTTCGATCAATATTTTCTAGGATAAAACCGGCTAGGTCTGGGTTAGGTATGGGTTATGTCCACATCTGGCTCATGATTTTGCATTTCCGCATTCTTGCTGACCAGAACCTTGGTTTTATCTTGTTTGAATCAGGTAGTAATGTGGTACCACACTGAAACAGACAATTAAACTTGTTTTCGATCAATATTTTAGAGGATAACACCCGTTAGGTCGGGGTAAGGTCTGGGTTATTCCCGCATGTGGCTCATGATTTTGCCTTTTCCGCATACCTGTTGGCCAGATCCTTGGTTTTCTCTGGTTTGAATCACGTAGTAATGTGGTACCACAATGAAACAGACAATTAAACCTGGTTTCGATCAATATTTCAGAGGATAACACCGGTTAGGTCTGGGTTAGGTCTGGGTTATGCCCGCATGTGGCTCATGATTTTGCCTTTTCCGCATACCTGTTGGCCAGAACCTTGGTTTTCTCTGGTTTGAATCACGTAGTAATGTGGTACCACACTGAAACAGACTATTGAACCTGGTTTCGATCAATATTTTAGAGGATAACACCGGTTAGGTCTGGGTTAGGTCTGGGTTATGCCCGCATCTGGCTCATGATTTTGCCTTCTTCGCAAATTTGTTGGCCAGATCCTGGATTTTTTCGGGTTTGAATCACGCAGTATTGTGGTACCACACTGAAACAGACAATTAGACCTGGTTTCGATCAATATTTTAGAGGATAACACCGGATCGGTCTGGGTTAGGTCTGGGTTATGCCCGCATGTGGCTCATGATTTTGCCTTTACCGCATACCTGTTGGCCAGATCCTTGGTTTTCTCTGCTTTGAATCACGTAGTAATGTGGTACCACACTGAAGCAGACTATTGAACCTGGTTTCGATCAATATTTTAGAGGATAACAACGGTCACGTCTGGGTTAGGTCTGGGTTATGCCCGCATCTGGCTCATGATTTTGCCTTCTTGGCATACTTGTTGGACAGATCCTTGGTTTTCTCTGGTTTGAATCACGTAGTAATGTGGTACCACAGCGAAACAGTCCATTAAACTTGGTTTCGATCAATATTTTCTAGGATAAAACCGGTTAGGTCTGGGTTAGGTCTGGGTTATGCCCGCATCTCGCTCATGATTATGCCTTCTTGGCATACTTGTAGGCCAGATCCTTGGTTTTTTCGGGTTTGAATCACGGAGAAATGTGGTACCACACTGAAACAGACAGTTAAACCTGGTCTCGATCAATATTTTAGACGATAAAACCGGTTAGGTCGGGGTTAGGTCTGGGTTATGCCCGCATCTGGCTCATGATTTTGCCTTCTTGGCATACTTGTTGGCCAGATCCTTGGTTTTCTCTGGTTTGAATCACGTAGTAATGTGGTACCACAGCGAAACAGTCCATTAAACTGGGTTTCGATCAATATTTTCTAGGATAAAACCGGTTAGGTCTGGGTTAGGTCTGGGTTATGCCCGCATCTCGCTCATGATTTTGCCTTCTTGGCATACTTGTAGGCCACATCCTTGGTTTTTTCGGGTTTGAATCACGCAGAAATGTGGTACCACACTGAAACAGACAATTAAACCTGGTTTCGATCAATATTTTAGACGATAAAACCGGTTAGGTCTGGGTTAGGTCTGGGTTATGCCCGCATCTGGTGGATGATTTTGCCTTCTCCGCATACTTCTTGGACAGGACCTGGGTTTTTTCGGGTTCGAATCACGTAGTAATGTGGCACCACACTGGAACAGTCCATTAAACTTGGTTTCGATCAATATTTTAGAGAATAACACCGGTTAGGTCTGGGTTAGGTCCGGGTTATGCCCGCATCTGGCTCATGATTTTGCCTTTTCCGCATACTTGTATGCCATATCCTTGGTTTTCTCTGTTTTGAATCACGTAGTAATGTGGTACCACACTGAAACAGCCAATTAAACCTGGATTCGGTCAGTATTTTAGTCGGTAAAACCGGTAAGGTCTGGGTTAGTTCTGGGTTATGCCCGCATCTGGCTCATGATTTTGACTTCTTCGCGTACTTGTTGGCCAGATCCTGGGTTTTTTCGGGTTTGAATCACGTAGTAATGTCGTACCACACTGAAACAGACAATTAAACCTGGTTTCGATCAATATTTTCTAGGATAAAACCGTCTAGGTCTGGGTTAGGTATGGGTTATGCCCACATCTGGCTCATGATTTTGCATTTCCGCATTCTTGCTGACCAGAACCTTGGTTTTATCTTGTATGAATCAGGTAGTAATGTGGTACCACACTGAAACAGACAATTAAACTTGTTTTCGATCAATATTTTAGAGGATAAAACCGGTTATGTCTGGGTTAGGTCTGGGTTATGCCCGCATCTGGCTCATGATTTTGCCTTCTTCGCATACTTGTAGGCCAGATCCTGGGTTTTTTCGGGTTTGAATCACGTAGTAATGTGGTACCACACTGAAACAGACAATTAAACCTGGTTTCGATCAATATTTTAGAGGATAACACCGGTTAGGTCGGGGTAAGGTCTGGGTTATGCCCGCATCTGGCTCATGATTTTACCTTCTTCGCAAATTTGTTGGCCAGATCCTGGATTTTTTCGGGTTTGAATCACGTAGTATTGTGGTACCACACTGAAACAGACAACTAAACCTGGTTTCGATCAATATTTTAGAGGATAACACCGGTTAGGTCTGGGTTAGGTCTGGGTTATTCCCGCATGTCGCTCATGATTTTGCCTTTTCCGCATACCTGTTGGCCAGATCCTTGGTTTTCTCTGGTTTGAATCACGTAGTAATGTGGTACCACAATGAAACAGAAAATTAAACCTGGTTTCGATCAATATTTCAGAGGATAACACCGGTTAGGTCTGGGATAGGTCTGGGTTATGCCCGCATGTGGCTCATGATTTTGCCTTTTCCGCATACCTGTTGGCCAGAACCTTGGTTTTCTCTGGTTTGAATCACGTAGTAATGTGGTGCCACACAGTAACAGTCAATTAAAGCTGGATTCGGTCAGTATTTTAGGCGGTAACACCGGATAGGTCTGGGTTAAGTCTGGGTTATACCCGCATCTGGCTCATGGTTTTGCCTTGTCCGCATTCTTGTTGGCCAGATCCTGGGTTTTTTCGGGTTCGAATCACGTAGTAATGTGGCACCACACTGAAACAGTCCATTAAACTTGGTTTCGATCAATATTTTCTAGGATAAAACCGGCTAGGTCTGGGTTAGGTATGGGTTATGTCCACATCTGGCTCATGATTTTGCATTTCCGCATTCTTGCTGACCAGAACCTTGGTTTTATCTTGTTTGAATCAGGTAGTAATGTGGTACCACACTGAAACAGACAATTAAACTTGTTTTCGATCAATATTTTAGAGGATAACACCGGTTAGGTCGGGGTAAGGTCTGGGTTATGCCCGCATCTGGCTCATGATTTTACCTTCTTCGCAAATTTGTTGGCCAGATCCTGGATTTTTTCGGGTTTGAATCACGTAGTATTGTGGTACCACACTGAAACAGACAACTAAACCTGGTTTCGATCAATATTTTAGAGGATAACACCGGTTATGTCTGGGTTAGGTCTGGGTTATGCCCGCATCTGGCACATGATTTTGCCTTCTTCGCATACTTGTAGGCCAGATCCTGGGTTTTTTCGGGTTTGAATCACGTAGTAATGTGGTACCACACTGAAACAGACAATTAAACCTGGTTTCGATCAATATTTTAGAGGATAACACCGGTTAGGTCGGGGTAAGGTCTGGGTTATGCCCGCATCTGGCTCATGATTTTACCTTCTTCGCAAATTTGTTGGCCAGATCCCGGATTTTTTCTGGTTTGAATCACGTAGTATTGTGGTACCACACTGAAACAGACAACTAAACCTGGTTTCGATCAATATTTTAGAGGATAACACCGGTTAGGTCTGGGTTAGGTCTGGGTTATTCCCGCATGTGGCTCATGATTTTGCCTTTTCCGCATACCTTTTGGCCAGATACTTGGTTTTCTCTGGTTTGAATCACGTAGTAATGTGGTACCACAATGAAACAGACAATTAAACCTGGTTTCGATCAATATTTCAGAGGATAACACCGGTTAGGTCTGGGTTAGGTCTGGGTTATACCCGCATGTGACTCATGATTTTGCCTTTTCCGCATACCTGTTGGCCAGAACCTTGGTTTTCTCTGGTTTGAATCACGTAGTAATGTGGTACCACACTGAAACAGACTATTGAACCTGGTTTCGATCAATATTTTAGAGGATAACACCGGTTAGGTCTGGGTTAGGTCTGGGTTATGCCCGCATCTGGCTCATGATTTTGGCTTCTTGGCATACTTGTTGGCCAGATCCTTGGTCTTCTCTGGTTTGAATCACGTAGTAATGTGGTACCACAGCGAAACAGTCCATTAAACTGGGTTTCGATCAATATTTTCTAGGATAAAACCGGTTAGGTCTGGGATAGGTCTGGGTTATGCCTGCATCTCGCTCATGATTTTGCCTTCTTGGCATACTTGTAGGCCAGATCCTTGGTTTTTTCGGGTTTGAATCACGCAGAAATGTGGTACCACACTGAAACAGACAATTAAACCTGGTTTCGATCAATAGTTTAGACGATAAAACCGGTTAGGTCTGGGTTAGGTCTGGGTTATGCCCGCATCTGGTGGATGATTTTGCCTTCTCCGCATACTTCTTGGACAGAACCTGGGTTTTTTCGGGTTTGAATCACGTAGTAATGTGGTGCCACACAGTAACAGTCAATTAAAGCTGGATTCGGTCAGTATTTTAGGCGGTAACACCGGATAGGTCTGGGTTAAGTCTGGGTTATACCCGCATCTGGCTCATGGTTTTGCCTTGTCCGCATTCTTGTTGGCCAGATCCTGGGTTTTTTCGGGTTCGAATCACGTAGTAATGTGGCACCACACTGAAACAGTCCATTAAACTTGGTTTCGATCAATATTTTAGAGAATAACACCGGTTAGGTCTGGGTTAGGTCCGGGTTATGCCCGCATCTGGCTCATGATTTTGCCTTTTCCGCATACTTGTAGGCCATATCCTTGGTTTTCTCTGCTTTGAATCACGTAGTAATGTGGTACCACACTGAAACAGCCAATTAAACCAGGATTCGGTCAGTATTTTAGTCGGTAAAACCGGTAAGGTCTGGGTTAGGTCTGGGTTATGCCCGCATCTGGCTCATGGTTTTGCCTTCTTCGCATACTTGTTGGCCAGATCCTGGGTTTTTTCGGGTTTGAATCACGTAGTAATGTCGTTCCACACTGAAACAGACAATTAAACCTGGTTTCGATCAATATTTTCTAGGATAAAACCGGCTAGGTCTGGGTTAGGTATGGGTTATGTCCACATCTGGCTCATGATTTTGCATTCCCGCATTCTTGCTGACCAGAACCTTGGTTTTATCTTGTTTGAATCAGGTAGTAATGTGGTACCACACTGAAACAGACAATTAAACTTGTTTTCGATCAATATTTTAGAGGATAACACCGGTTAGGTCGGGGTAAGGTCTGGGTTATGCCCGCATCTGGCTCATGATTTTACCTTCTTCGCAAATTTGTTGGCCAGATCCTGGATTTTTTCGGGTTTGAATCACGTAGTATTGTGGTACCACACTGAAACAGACAACTAAACCTGGTTTCGATCAATATTTTAGAGGATAACACCGGTTATGTCTGGGTTAGGTCTGGGTTATGCCCGCATCTGGCTCATGATTTTGCCTTCTTCGCATACTTGTAGGCCAGATCCTGGGTTTTTTCGGGTTTGAATCACGTAGTAATGTGGTACCACACTGAAACAGACAATTAAACCTGGTTTCGATCAATATTTTAGAGGATAACACCGGTTAGGTCGGGGTAAGGTCTGGGTTATGCCCGCATCTGGCTCATGATTTTACCTTCTTCGCAAATTTGTTGGCCAGATCCTGGATTTTTTCGGGTTTGAATCACGTAGTATTGTGGTACCACACTGAAACAGACAACTAAACCTGGTTTCGATCAATATTTTAGAGGATAACACCGGTTAGGTCTGGGTTAGGTCTGGGTTATTCCCGCATGTGGCTCATGATTTTGCCTTTTCCGCATACCTGTTGGCCAGATCCTTGGTTTTCTCTGGTTTGAATCACGTAGTAATGTGGTACCACAATGAAACAGACAATTAAACCTGGTTTCGATCAATATTTCAGAGGATAACACCGGTTAGGTCTGGGTTAGGTCTGGGTTATACCCGCATGTGGCTCATGATTTTGCCTTTTCCGCATACCTGTTGGCCAGAACCTTGGTTTTCTCTGGTTTGAATCACGTAGTAATGTGGTACCACACTGAAACAGACTATTGAACCTGGTTTCGATCAATATTTTAGAGGATAACACCGGTTAGGTCTGGGTTAGGTCTGGGTTATGCCCGCATCTGGCTCATGATTTTGCCTTCTTGGCATACTTGTTGGCCAGATCCTTGGTCTTCTCTGGTTTGAATCACGTAGTAATGTGGTACCACAGCGAAACAGTCCATTAAACTGGGTTTCGATCAATATTTTCTAGGATAAAACCGGTTAGGTCTGGGTTAGGTCTGGGTTATGCCCGCATCTCGCTCATGATTTTGCCTTCTTGGCATACTTGTAGGCCAGATCCTTGGTTTTTTCGGGTTTGAATCACGCAGAAATGTGGTACCACACTGAAACAGACAATTAAACCTGGTTTCGATCAATAGTTTAGACGATAAAACCGGTTAGGTCTGGGTTAGGTCTGGGTTATGCCCGCATCTGGTGGATGATTTTGCCTTCTCCGCATACTTCTTGGACAGAACCTGGGTTTTTTCGGGTTTGAATCACGTAGTAATGTGGTGCCACACAGTAACAGTCAATTAAAGCTGGATTCGGTCAGTATTTTAGGCGGTAACACCGGATAGGTCTGGGTTAAGTCTGGGTTATACCCGCATCTGGCTCATGGTTTTGCCTTGTCCGCATTCTTGTTGGCCAGATCCTGGGTTTTTTCGGGTTTGAATCACGTAGTAATGTCGTACCACACTGAAACAGACAATTAAACCTGGTTTCGATCAATATTTTCTAGGATAAAACCGGCTAGGTCTGGGTTAGGTATGGGTTATGTCCACATCTGGCTCATGATTTTGCATTCCCGCATTCTTGCTGACCAGAACCTTGGTTTTATCTTGTTTGAATCAGGTAGTAATGTGGTACCACACTGAAACAGACAATTAAACTTGTTTTCGATCAATATTTTAGAGGATAACACCGGTTAGGTCGGGGTAAGGTCTGGGTTATGCCCGCATCTGGCTCATGATTTTACCTTCTTCGCAAATTTGTTGGCCAGATCCTGGATTTTTTCGGGTTTGAATCACGTAGTATTGTGGTACCACACTGAAACAGACAACTAAACCTGGTTTCGATCAATATTTTAGAGGATAACACCGGTTATGTCTGGGTTAGGTCTGGGTTATGCCCGCATCTGGCTCATGATTTTGCCTTCTTCGCATACTTGTAGGCCAGATCCTTCGTTTTCTCTGGTTTGAATCACGTAGTAATGTGGTACCACAGTGAAACAGTCAACTAAACCTGGTTTCGATCAATATTTTAGAGGATAACAACGGTCACGTCTGGGTTAGGTCTGGGTTATGCCCGCATCTGGCTCATGATTTTGCCATCTTGGCATACTTGTTGGCCAGATCCTTGGTTTTCTCTGGTTTGAATCACGTAGTAATGTGGTACCACAGCGAAACAGACCATTAAACTTGGTTTCGATCAATATTTTCTAGGATAAAACCGGTTAGGTCTGGGTTAGGTCTGGGTTATGCCCGCATCTCGCTCATGATTTTGCCTTCTTGGCATACTTGTAGGCCAGATCCTTGGTTTTTTCGGGTTTGAATCACGGAGAAATGTGGTACCACACTGAAACAGACAGTTAAACCTGGTCTCGATCAATATTTTAGACGATAAAACCGGTTAGGTCGGGGTTAGGTCTGGGTTATGCCCGCATCTGGCTCATGATTTTGCCTTCTTGGCATACTTGTTGGCCAGATCCTTGGTTTTCTCTGGTTTGAATCACGTAGTAATGTGGTACCACAGCGAAACAGTCCATTAAACTGGGTTTCGATCAATATTTTCTAGGATAAAACCGGTTAGGTCTGGGTTAGGTCTGGGTTATGCCCGCATCTCGCTCATGATTTTGCCTTCTTGGCATACTTGTAGGCCACATCCTTGGTTTTTTCGGGTTTGAATCACGCAGAAATGTGGTACCACACTGAAACAGCCAATTAAACCTGGATTCGGTCAGTATTTTAGTCGGTAAAACCGGTAAGGTCTGGGTTAGTTCTGGGTTATGCCCGCATCTGGCTCATGATTTTGACTTCTTCGCGTACTTGTTGGCCAGATCCTGGGTCTTTTCGGGTTTGAATCACGTAGTAATGTCGTACCACACTGAAACAGACAATTAAACCTGGTTTCGATCAATATTTTCTAGGATAAAACCGGCTAGGTCTGGGTTAGGTATGGGTTATGTCCACATCTGGCTCATGATTTTGCATTTCCGCATTCTTGCTGACCAGAACCTTGGTTTTATCTTGTATGAATCAGGTAGTAATGTGGTACCACAATGAAACAGACAATTAAACTTGTTTTCGATCAATATTTTAGAGGATAAAACCGGTTATGTCTGGGTTAGGTCTGGGTTATGCCCGCATCTGGCTCATGATTTTGCCTTCTTCGCATACTTGTAGGCCAGATCCTGGGTTTTTTCGGGTTTGAATCACGTAGTAATGTGGTACCACACTGAAACAGACAATTAAACCTGGTTTCGATCAATATTTTAGAGGATAACACCGGTTAGGTCGGGGTAAGGTCTGGGTTATGCCCGCATCTGGCTCATGATTTTACCTTCTTCGCAAATTTGTTGGCCAGATCCTGGATTTTTTCGGGTTTGAATCACGTAGTATTGTGGTACCACACTGAAACAGACAACTAAACCTGGTTTCGATCAATATTTTAGAGGATAACACCGGTTAGGTCTGGGTTAGGTCTGGGTTATTCCCGCATGTGGCTCATGATTTTGCCTTTTCCGCATACCTGTTGGCCAGATCCTTGGTTTTCTCTGGTTTGAATCACGTAGTAATGTGGTACCACAATGAAACAGACAATTAAACCTGGTTTCGATCAATATTTCAGAGGATAACACCGGTTAGGTCTGGGTTAGGTCTGGGTTATACCCGCATGTGGCTCATGATTTTGCCTTTTCCGCATACCTGTTGGCCAGAACCTTGGTTTTCTCTGGTTTGAATCACGTAGTAATGTGGTACCACACTGAAACAGACTATTGAACCTGGTTTCGATCAATATTTTAGAGGATAACACCGGTTAGGTCTGGGTTAGGTCTGGGTTATGCCCGCATCTGGCTCATGATTTTGCCTTCTTGGCATACTTGTTGGCCAGATCCTGGGTTTTTTCGGGTTCGAATCACGTAGTAATGTGGCACCACACTGAAACAGTCCATTAAACTTGGTTTCGATCAATATTTTCTAGGATAAAACCGGCTAGGTCTGGGTTAGGTATGGGTTATGTCCACATCTGGCTCATGATTTTGCATTTCCGCATTCTTGCTGACCAGAACCTTGGTTTTATCTTGTTTGAATCAGGTAGTAATGTGGTACCACACTGAAACAGACAATTAAACCTGGTTTCGATCAATATTTCAGAGGATAACACCGGTTAGGTCTGGGTTAGGTCTGGGTTATACCCGCATGTGGCTCATGATTTTGCCTTTTCCGCATACCTGTTGGCCAGAACCTTGGTTTTCTCTGGTTTGAATCACGTAGTAATGTGGTACCACACTGAAACAGACTATTGAACCTGGTTTCGATCAATATTTTAGAGGATAACACCGGTTAGGTCGGGGTAAGGTCTGGGTTATGCCCGCATCTGGCTCATGATTTTACCTTCTTCGCAAATTTGTTGGCCAGATCCTGGATTTTTTCGGGTTTGAATCACGTAGTATTGTGGTACCACACTGAAACAGACAACTAAACCTGGTTTCGATCAATATTTTAGAGGATAACACCGGTTATGTCTGGGTTAGGTCTGGGTTATGCCCGCATCTGGCTCATGATTTTGCCTTCTTCGCATACTTGTAGGCCAGATCCTGGGTTTTTTCGGGTTTGAATCACGTAGTAATGTGGTACCACACTGAAACAGACAATTAAACCTGGTTTCGATCAATATTTTAGAGGATAACACCGGTTAGGTCGGGGTAAGGTCTGGGTTATGCCCGCATCTGGCTCATGATTTTACCTTCTTCGCAAATTTGTTGGCCAGATCCCGGATTTTTTCTGGTTTGAATCACGTAGTATTGTGGTACCACACTGAAACAGACAACTAAACCTGGTTTCGATCAATATTTTAGAGGATAACACCGGTTAGGTCTGGGTTAGGTCTGGGTTATTCCCGCATGTGGCTCATGATTTTGCCTTTTCCGCATACCTTTTGGCCAGATACTTGGTTTTCTCTGGTTTGAATCACGTAGTAATGTGGTACCACAATGAAACAGACAATTAAACCTGGTTTCGATCAATATTTCAGAGGATAACACCGGTTAGGTCTGGGTTAGGTCTGGGTTATACCCGCATGTGACTCATGATTTTGCCTTTTCCGCATACCTGTTGGCCAGAACCTTGGTTTTCTCTGGTTTGAATCACGTAGTAATGTGGTACCACACTGAAACAGACTATTGAACCTGGTTTCGATCAATATTTTAGAGGATAACACCGGTTAGGTCTGGGTTAGGTCTGGGTTATGCCCGCATCTGGCTCATGATTTTGGCTTCTTGGCATACTTGTTGGCCAGATCCTTGGTCTTCTCTGGTTTGAATCACGTAGTAATGTGGTACCACAGCGAAACAGTCCATTAAACTGGGTTTCGATCAATATTTTCTAGGATAAAACCGGTTAGGTCTGGGTTAGGTCTGGGTTATGCCTGCATCTCGCTCATGATTTTGCCTTCTTGGCATACTTGTAGGCCAGATCCTTGGTTTTTTCGGGTTTGAATCACGCAGAAATGTGGTACCACACTGAAACAGACAATTAAACCTGGTTTCGATCAATAGTTTAGACGATAAAACCGGTTAGGTCTGGGTTAGGTCTGGGTTATGCCCGCATCTGGTGGATGATTTTGCCTTCTCCGCATACTTCTTGGACAGAACCTGGGTTTTTTCGGGTTTGAATCACGTAGTAATGTGGTGCCACACAGTAACAGTCAATTAAAGCTGGATTCGGTCAGTATTTTAGGCGGTAACACCGGATAGGTCTGGGTTAAGTCTGGGTTATACCCGCATCTGGCTCATGGTTTTGCCTTGTCCGCATTCTTGTTGGCCAGATCCTGGGTTTTTTCGGGTTCGAATCACGTAGTAATGTGGCACCACACTGAAACAGTCCATTAAACTTGGTTTCGATCAATATTTTAGAGAATAACACCGGTTAGGTCTGGGTTAGGTCCGGGTTATGCCCGCATCTGGCTCATGATTTTGCCTTTTCCGCATACTTGTAGGCCATATCCTTGGTTTTCTCTGCTTTGAATCACGTAGTAATGTGGTACCACACTGAAACAGCCAATTAAACCAGGATTCGGTCAGTATTTTAGTCGGTAAAACCGGTAAGGTCTGGGTTAGGTCTGGGTTATGCCCGCATCTGGCTCATGGTTTTGCCTTCTTCGCATACTTGTTGGCCAGATCCTGGGTTTTTTCGGGTTTGAATCACGTAGTAATGTCGTTCCACACTGAAACAGACAATTAAACCTGGTTTCGATCAATATTTTCTAGGATAAAACCGGCTAGGTCTGGGTTAGGTATGGGTTATGTCCACATCTGGCTCATGATTTTGCATTCCCGCATTCTTGCTGACCAGAACCTTGGTTTTATCTTGTTTGAATCAGGTAGTAATGTGGTACCACACTGAAACAGACAATTAAACTTGTTTTCGATCAATATTTTAGAGGATAACACCGGTTAGGTCGGGGTAAGGTCTGGGTTATTCCCGCATGTGGCTCATGATTTTGCCTTTTCCGCATACCTGTTGGCCAGATCCTTGGTTTTCTCTGGTTTGAATCACGTAGTAATGTGGTACCACAATGAAACAGACAATTAAACCTGGTTTCGATCAATATTTCAGAGGATAACACCGGTTAGGTCTGGGTTAGGTCTGGGTTATACCCGCATGTGGCTCATGATTTTGCCTTTTCCGCATACCTGTTGGCCAGAACCTTGGTTTTCTCTGGTTTGAATCACGTAGTAATGTGGTACCACACTGAAACAGACTATTGAACCTGGTTTCGATCAATATTTTAGAGGATAACACCGGTTAGGTCTGGGTTAGGTCTGGGTTATGCCCGCATCTGGCTCATGATTTTGCCTTCTTGGCATACTTGTTGGCCAGATCCTTGGTCTTCTCTGGTTTGAATCACGTAGTAATGTGGTACCACAGCGAAACAGTCCATTAAACTGGGTTTCGATCAATATTTTCTAGGATAAAACCGGTTAGGTCTGGGTTAGGTCTGGGTTATGCCCGCATCTCGCTCATGATTTTGCCTTCTTGGCATACTTGTAGGCCAGATCCTTGGTTTTTTCGGGTTTGAATCACGCAGAAATGTGGTACCACACTGAAACAGACAATTAAACCTGGTTTCGATCAATAGTTTAGACGATAAAACCGGTTAGGTCTGGGTTAGGTCTGGGTTATGCCCGCATCTGGTGGATGATTTTGCCTTCTCCGCATACTTCTTGGACAGAACCTGGGTTTTTTCGGGTTTGAATCACGTAGTAATGTGGTGCCACACAGTAACAGTCAATTAAAGCTGGATTCGGTCAGTATTTTAGGCGGTAACACCGGATAGGTCTGGGTTAAGTCTGGGTTATACCCGCATCTGGCTCATGGTTTTGCCTTGTCCGCATTCTTGTTGGCCAGATCCTGGGTTTTTTCGGGTTTGAATCACGTAGTAATGTCGTACCACACTGAAACAGACAATTAAACCTGGTTTCGATCAATATTTCAGAGGATAACACCGGTTAGGTCTGGGTTAGGTCTGGGTTATACCCGCATGTGACTCATGATTTTGCCTTTTCCGCATACCTGTTGGCCAGAACCTTGGTTTTCTCTGGTTTGAATCACGTAGTAATGTGGTACCACACTGAAACAGACTATTGAACCTGGTTTCGATCAATATTTTAGAGGATAACACCGGTTAGGTCTGGGTTAGGTCTGGGTTATGCCCGCATCTGGCTCATGATTTTGGCTTCTTGGCATACTTGTTGGCCAGATCCTTGGTCTTCTCTGGTTTGAATCACGTAGTAATGTGGTACCACAGCGAAACAGTCCATTAAACTGGGTTTCGATCAATATTTTCTAGGATAAAACCGGTTAGGTCTGGGTTAGGTCTGGGTTATGCCTGCATCTCGCTCATGATTTTGCCTTCTTGGCATACTTGTAGGCCAGATCCTTGGTTTTTTCGGGTTTGAATCACGCAGAAATGTGGTACCACACTGAAACAGACAATTAAACCTGGTTTCGATCAATAGTTTAGACGATAAAACCGGTTAGGTCTGGGTTAGGTCTGGGTTATGCCCGCATCTGGTGGATGATTTTGCCTTCTCCGCATACTTCTTGGACAGAACCTGGGTTTTTTCGGGTTTGAATCACGTAGTAATGTGGTGCCACACAGTAACAGTCAATTAAAGCTGGATTCGGTCAGTATTTTAGGCGGTAACACCGGATAGGTCTGGGTTAAGTCTGGGTTATACCCGCATCTGGCTCATGGTTTTGCCTTGTCCGCATTCTTGTTGGCCAGATCCTGGGTTTTTTCGGGTTCGAATCACGTAGTAATGTGGCACCACACTGAAACAGTCCATTAAACTTGGTTTCGATCAATATTTTAGAGAATAACACCGGTTAGGTCTGGGTTAGGTCCGGGTTATGCCCGCATCTGGCTCATGATTTTGCCTTTTCCGCATACTTGTAGGCCATATCCTTGGTTTTCTCTGCTTTGAATCACGTAGTAATGTGGTACCACACTGAAACAGCCAATTAAACCAGGATTCGGTCAGTATTTTAGTCGGTAAAACCGGTAAGGTCTGGGTTAGGTCTGGGTTATGCCCGCATCTGGCTCATGGTTTTGCCTTCTTCGCATACTTGTTGGCCAGATCCTGGGTTTTTTCGGGTTTGAATCACGTAGTAATGTCGTTCCACACTGAAACAGACAATTAAACCTGGTTTCGATCAATATTTTCTAGGATAAAACCGGCTAGGTCTGGGTTAGGTATGGGTTATGTCCACATCTGGCTCATGATTTTGCATTCCCGCATTCTTGCTGACCAGAACCTTGGTTTTATCTTGTTTGAATCAGGTAGTAATGTGGTACCACACTGAAACAGACAATTAAACTTGTTTTCGATCAATATTTTAGAGGATAACACCGGTTAGGTCGGGGTAAGGTCTGGGTTATTCCCGCATGTGGCTCATGATTTTGCCTTTTCCGCATACCTGTTGGCCAGATCCTTGGTTTTCTCTGGTTTGAATCACGTAGTAATGTGGTACCACAATGAAACAGACAATTAAACCTGGTTTCGATCAATATTTCAGAGGATAACACCGGTTAGGTCTGGGTTAGGTCTGGGTTATACCCGCATGTGGCTCATGATTTTGCCTTTTCCGCATACCTGTTGGCCAGAACCTTGGTTTTCTCTGGTTTGAATCACGTAGTAATGTGGTACCACACTGAAACAGACTATTGAACCTGGTTTCGATCAATATTTTAGAGGATAACACCGGTTAGGTCTGGGTTAGGTCTGGGTTATGCCCGCATCTGGCTCATGATTTTGCCTTCTTGGCATACTTGTTGGCCAGATCCTTGGTCTTCTCTGGTTTGAATCACGTAGTAATGTGGTACCACAGCGAAACAGTCCATTAAACTGGGTTTCGATCAATATTTTCTAGGATAAAACCGGTTAGGTCTGGGTTAGGTCTGGGTTATGCCCGCATCTCGCTCATGATTTTGCCTTCTTGGCATACTTGTAGGCCAGATCCTTGGTTTTTTCGGGTTTGAATCACGCAGAAATGTGGTACCACACTGAAACAGACAATTAAACCTGGTTTCGATCAATAGTTTAGACGATAAAACCGGTTAGGTCTGGGTTAGGTCTGGGTTATGCCCGCATCTGGTGGATGATTTTGCCTTCTCCGCATACTTCTTGGACAGAACCTGGGTTTTTTCGGGTTTGAATCACGTAGTAATGTGGTGCCACACAGTAACAGTCAATTAAAGCTGGATTCGGTCAGTATTTTAGGCGGTAACACCGGATAGGTCTGGGTTAAGTCTGGGTTATACCCGCATCTGGCTCATGGTTTTGCCTTGTCCGCATTCTTGTTGGCCAGATCCTGGGTTTTTTCGGGTTTGAATCACGTAGTAATGTCGTACCACACTGAAACAGACAATTAAACCTGGTTTCGATCAATATTTTCTAGGATAAAACCGGCTAGGTCTGGGTTAGGTATGGGTTATGTCCACATCTGGCTCATGATTTTGCATTCCCGCATTCTTGCTGACCAGAACCTTGGTTTTATCTTGTTTGAATCAGGTAGTAATGTGGTACCACACTGAAACAGACAATTAAACTTGTTTTCGATCAATATTTTAGAGGATAACACCGGTTAGGTCGGGGTAAGGTCTGGGTTATGCCCGCATCTGGCTCATGATTTTACCTTCTTCGCAAATTTGTTGGCCAGATCCTGGATTTTTTCGGGTTTGAATCACGTAGTATTGTGGTACCACACTGAAACAGACAACTAAACCTGGTTTCGATCAATATTTTAGAGGATAACACCGGTTATGTCTGGGTTAGGTCTGGGTTATGCCCGCATCTGGCTCATGATTTTGCCTTCTTCGCATACTTGTAGGCCAGATCCTTCGTTTTCTCTGGTTTGAATCACGTAGTAATGTGGTACCACAGTGAAACAGTCAACTAAACCTGGTTTCGATCAATATTTTAGAGGATAACAACGGTCACGTCTGGGTTAGGTCTGGGTTATGCCCGCATCTGGCTCATGATTTTGCCATCTTGGCATACTTGTTGGCCAGATCCTTGGTTTTCTCTGGTTTGAATCACGTAGTAATGTGGTACCACAGCGAAACAGACCATTAAACTTGGTTTCGATCAATATTTTCTAGGATAAAACCGGTTAGGTCTGGGTTAGGTCTGGGTTATGCCCGCATCTCGCTCATGATTTTGCCTTCTTGGCATACTTGTAGGCCAGATCCTTGGTTTTTTCGGGTTTGAATCACGGAGAAATGTGGTACCACACTGAAACAGACAGTTAAACCTGGTCTCGATCAATATTTTAGACGATAAAACCGGTTAGGTCGGGGTTAGGTCTGGGTTATGCCCGCATCTGGCTCATGATTTTGCCTTCTTGGCATACTTGTTGGCCAGATCCTTGGTTTTCTCTGGTTTGAATCACGTAGTAATGTGGTACCACAGCGAAACAGTCCATTAAACTGGGTTTCGATCAATATTTTCTAGGATAAAACCGGTTAGGTCTGGGTTAGGTCTGGGTTATGCCCGCATCTCGCTCATGATTTTGCCTTCTTGGCATACTTGTAGGCCACATCCTTGGTTTTTTCGGGTTTGAATCACGCAGAAATGTGGTACCACACTGAAACAGCCAATTAAACCTGGATTCGGTCAGTATTTTAGTCGGTAAAACCGGTAAGGTCTGGGTTAGTTCTGGGTTATGCCCGCATCTGGCTCATGATTTTGACTTCTTCGCGTACTTGTTGGCCAGATCCTGGGTCTTTTCGGGTTTGAATCACGTAGTAATGTCGTACCACACTGAAACAGACAATTAAACCTGGTTTCGATCAATATTTTCTAGGATAAAACCGGCTAGGTCTGGGTTAGGTATGGGTTATGTCCACATCTGGCTCATGATTTTGCATTTCCGCATTCTTGCTGACCAGAACCTTGGTTTTATCTTGTATGAATCAGGTAGTAATGTGGTACCACAATGAAACAGACAATTAAACTTGTTTTCGATCAATATTTTAGAGGATAAAACCGGTTATGTCTGGGTTAGGTCTGGGTTATGCCCGCATCTGGCTCATGATTTTGCCTTCTTCGCATACTTGTAGGCCAGATCCTGGGTTTTTTCGGGTTTGAATCACGTAGTAATGTGGTACCACACTGAAACAGACAATTAAACCTGGTTTCGATCAATATTTTAGAGGATAACACCGGTTAGGTCGGGGTAAGGTCTGGGTTATGCCCGCATCTGGCTCATGATTTTACCTTCTTCGCAAATTTGTTGGCCAGATCCTGGATTTTTTCGGGTTTGAATCACGTAGTATTGTGGTACCACACTGAAACAGACAACTAAACCTGGTTTCGATCAATATTTTAGAGGATAACACCGGTTAGGTCTGGGTTAGGTCTGGGTTATTCCCGCATGTGGCTCATGATTTTGCCTTTTCCGCATACCTGTTGGCCAGATCCTTGGTTTTCTCTGGTTTGAATCACGTAGTAATGTGGTACCACAATGAAACAGACAATTAAACCTGGTTTCGATCAATATTTCAGAGGATAACACCGGTTAGGTCTGGGTTAGGTCTGGGTTATACCCGCATGTGGCTCATGATTTTGCCTTTTCCGCATACCTGTTGGCCAGAACCTTGGTTTTCTCTGGTTTGAATCACGTAGTAATGTGGTACCACACTGAAACAGACTATTGAACCTGGTTTCGATCAATATTTTAGAGGATAACACCGGTTAGGTCTGGGTTAGGTCTGGGTTATGCCCGCATCTGGCTCATGATTTTGCCTTCTTGGCATACTTGTTGGCCAGATCCTTGGTCTTCTCTGGTTTGAATCACGTAGTAATGTGGTACCACAGCGAAACAGTCCATTAAACTGGGTTTCGATCAATATTTTCTAGGATAAAACCGGTTAGGTCTGGGTTAGGTCTGGGTTATGCCCGCATCTCGCTCATGATTTTGCCTTCTTGGCATACTTGTAGGCCAGATCCTTGGTTTTTTCGGGTTTGAATCACGCAGAAATGTGGTACCACACTGAAACAGACAATTAAACCTGGTTTCGATCAATAGTTTAGACGATAAAACCGGTTAGGTCTGGGTTAGGTCTGGGTTATGCCCGCATCTGGTGGATGATTTTGCCTTCTCCGCATACTTCTTGGACAGAACCTGGGTTTTTTCGGGTTTGAATCACGTAGTAATGTGGTGCCACACAGTAACAGTCAATTAAAGCTGGATTCGGTCAGTATTTTAGGCGGTAACACCGGATAGGTCTGGGTTAAGTCTGGGTTATACCCGCATCTGGCTCATGGTTTTGCCTTGTCCGCATTCTTGTTGGCCAGATCCTGGGTTTTTTCGGGTTCGAATCACGTAGTAATGTGGCACCACACTGAAACAGTCCATTAAACTTGGTTTCGATCAATATTTTAGAGAATAACACCGGTTAGGTCTGGGTTAGGTCCGGGTTATGCCCGCATCTGGCTCATGATTTTGCCTTTTCCGCATACTTGTAGGCCATATCCTTGGTTTTCTCTGCTTTGAATCACGTAGTAATGTGGTACCACACTGAAACAGCCAATTAAACCAGGATTCGGTCAGTATTTTAGTCGGTAAAACCGGTAAGGTCTGGGTTAGGTCTGGGTTATGCCCGCATCTGGCTCATGGTTTTGCCTTCTTCGCATACTTGTTGGCCAGATCCTGGGTTTTTTCGGGTTTGAATCACGTAGTAATGTCGTTCCACACTGAAACAGACAATTAAACCTGGTTTCGATCAATATTTTCTAGGATAAAACCGGCTAGGTCTGGGTTAGGTATGGGTTATGTCCACATCTGGCTCATGATTTTGCATTCCCGCATTCTTGCTGACCAGAACCTTGGTTTTATCTTGTTTGAATCAGGTAGTAATGTGGTACCACACTGAAACAGACAATTAAACTTGTTTTCGATCAATATTTTAGAGGATAACACCGGTTAGGTCGGGGTAAGGTCTGGGTTATGCCCGCATCTGGCTCATGATTTTACCTTCTTCGCAAATTTGTTGGCCAGATCCTGGATTTTTTCGGGTTTGAATCACGTAGTATTGTGGTACCACACTGAAACAGACAACTAAACCTGGTTTCGATCAATATTTTAGAGGATAACACCGGTTATGTCTGGGTTAGGTCTGGGTTATGCCCGCATCTGGCTCATGATTTTGCCTTCTTCGCATACTTGTAGGCCAGATCCTGGGTTTTTTCGGGTTTGAATCACGTAGTAATGTGGTACCACACTGAAACAGACAATTAAACCTGGTTTCGATCAATATTTTAGAGGATAACACCGGTTAGGTCGGGGTAAGGTCTGGGTTATGCCCGCATCTGGCTCATGATTTTACCTTCTTCGCAAATTTGTTGGCCAGATCCTGGATTTTTTCGGGTTTGAATCACGTAGTATTGTGGTACCACACTGAAACAGACAACTAAACCTGGTTTCGATCAATATTTTAGAGGATAACACCGGTTAGGTCTGGGTTAGGTCTGGGTTATTCCCGCATGTGGCTCATGATTTTGCCTTTTCCGCATACCTGTTGGCCAGATCCTTGGTTTTCTCTGGTTTGAATCACGTAGTAATGTGGTACCACAATGAAACAGACAATTAAACCTGGTTTCGATCAATATTTCAGAGGATAACACCGGTTAGGTCTGGGTTAGGTCTGGGTTATACCCGCATGTGGCTCATGATTTTGCCTTTTCCGCATACCTGTTGGCCAGAACCTTGGTTTTCTCTGGTTTGAATCACGTAGTAATGTGGTACCACACTGAAACAGACTATTGAACCTGGTTTCGATCAATATTTTAGAGGATAACACCGGTTAGGTCTGGGTTAGGTCTGGGTTATGCCCGCATCTGGCTCATGATTTTGCCTTCTTGGCATACTTGTTGGCCAGATCCTTGGTCTTCTCTGGTTTGAATCACGTAGTAATGTGGTACCACAGCGAAACAGTCCATTAAACTGGGTTTCGATCAATATTTTCTAGGATAAAACCGGTTAGGTCTGGGTTAGGTCTGGGTTATGCCCGCATCTCGCTCATGATTTTGCCTTCTTGGCATACTTGTAGGCCAGATCCTTGGTTTTTTCGGGTTTGAATCACGCAGAAATGTGGTACCACACTGAAACAGACAATTAAACCTGGTTTCGATCAATAGTTTAGACGATAAAACCGGTTAGGTCTGGGTTAGGTCTGGGTTATGCCCGCATCTGGTGGATGATTTTGCCTTCTCCGCATACTTCTTGGACAGAACCTGGGTTTTTTCGGGTTTGAATCACGTAGTAATGTGGTGCCACACAGTAACAGTCAATTAAAGCTGGATTCGGTCAGTATTTTAGGCGGTAACACCGGATAGGTCTGGGTTAAGTCTGGGTTATACCCGCATCTGGCTCATGGTTTTGCCTTGTCCGCATTCTTGTTGGCCAGATCCTGGGTTTTTTCGGGTTTGAATCACGTAGTAATGTCGTACCACACTGAAACAGACAATTAAACCTGGTTTCGATCAATATTTTCTAGGATAAAACCGGCTAGGTCTGGGTTAGGTATGGGTTATGTCCACATCTGGCTCATGATTTTGCATTCCCGCATTCTTGCTGACCAGAACCTTGGTTTTATCTTGTTTGAATCAGGTAGTAATGTGGTACCACACTGAAACAGACAATTAAACTTGTTTTCGATCAATATTTTAGAGGATAACACCGGTTAGGTCGGGGTAAGGTCTGGGTTATGCCCGCATCTGGCTCATGATTTTACCTTCTTCGCAAATTTGTTGGCCAGATCCTGGATTTTTTCGGGTTTGAATCACGTAGTATTGTGGTACCACACTGAAACAGACAACTAAACCTGGTTTCGATCAATATTTTAGACGATAACACCGGTTAGGTCTGGGTTAGGTCTGGGTTATTCCCGCATGTGGCTCATGATTTTGCCTTTTCCGCATACCTGTTGGCCAGATCCTTGGTTTTCCCTGGTTTGAATCACGTAGTAATGTGGTACCACAATGAAACAGACAATTAAACCTGGTTTCGATCAATATTTCAGAGGATAACACCGGTTAGGTCTGGGTTAGGTCTGGGTTATGCCCGCATGTGGCTCATGATTTTGCCTTTTCCGCATACCTGTTGGCCAGAACCTTGGTTTTCTCTGCTTTGAATCACGTAGTAATGTGGTACCACAATGAAACAGTCAACTAAACCTGGTTTCGATCAATATTTTAGAGGATAACAACGGTCACGTCTGGGTTAGGTCTGGGTTATGCCCGCATCTGGCTCATGATTTTGCCATCTTGGCATACTTGTTGGCCAGATCCTTGGTTTTCTCTGGTTTGAATCACGTAGTAATGTGGTACCACAGCGAAACAGACCATTAAACTTGGTTTCGATCAATATTTTCTAGGATAAAACCGGTTAGGTCTGGGTTAGGTCTGGGTTATGCCCGCATCTCGCTCATGATTTTGCCTTCTTGGCATACTTGTAGGCCAGATCCTTGGTTTTTTCGGGTTTGAATCACGGAGAAATGTGGTACCACACTGAAACAGACAGTTAAACCTGGTCTCGATCAATATTTTAGACGATAAAACCGGTTAGGTCGGGGTTAGGTCTGGGTTATGCCCGCATCTGGCTCATGATTTTGCCTTCTTGGCATACTTGTTGGCCAGATCCTTGGTTTTCTCTGGTTTGAATCACGTAGTAATGTGGTACCACAGCGAAACAGTCCATTAAACTGGGTTTCGATCAATATTTTCTAGGATAAAACCGGTTAGGTCTGGGTTAGGTCTGGGTTATGCCCGCATCTCGCTCATGATTTTGCCTTCTTGGCATACTTGTAGGCCACATCCTTGGTTTTTTCGGGTTTGAATCACGCAGAAATGTGGTACCACACTGAAACAGCCAATTAAACCTGGATTCGGTCAGTATTTTAGTCGGTAAAACCGGTAAGGTCTGGGTTAGTTCTGGGTTATGCCCGCATCTGGCTCATGATTTTGACTTCTTCGCGTACTTGTTGGCCAGATCCTGGGTTTTTTCGGGTTTGAATCACGTAGTAATGTCGTACCACACTGAAACAGACAATTAAACCTGGTTTCGATCAATATTTTCTAGGATAAAACCGGCTAGGTCTGGGTTAGGTATGGGTTATGTCCACATCTGGCTCATGATTTTGCATTTCCGCATTCTTGCTGACCAGAACCTTGGTTTTATCTTGTATGAATCAGGTAGTAATGTGGTACCACAATGAAACAGACAATTAAACTTGTTTTCGATCAATATTTTAGAGGATAAAACCGGTTATGTCTGGGTTAGGTCTGGGTTATGCCCGCATCTGGCTCATGATTTTGCCTTCTTCGCATACTTGTAGGCCAGATCCTGGGTTTTTTCGGGTTTGAATCACGTAGTAATGTGGTACCACACTGAAACAGACAATTAAACCTGGTTTCGATCAATATTTTAGAGGATAACACCGGTTAGGTCGGGGTAAGGTCTGGGTTATGCCCGCATCTGGCTCATGATTTTACCTTCTTCGCAAATTTGTTGGCCAGATCCTGGATTTTTTCGGGTTTGAATCACGTAGTATTGGGGTACCACACTGAAACAGACAACTAAACCTGGTTTCGATCAATATTTTAGAGGATAACACCGGTTAGGTCTGGGTTAGGTCTGGGTTATTCCCGCATGTGGCTCATGATTTTGCCTTTTCCGCATACCTGTTGGCCAGATCCTTGGTTTTCTCTGGTTTGAATCACGTAGTAATGTGGTACCACAATGAAACAGACAATTAAACCTGGTTTCGATCAATATTTCAGAGGATAACACCGGTTAGGTCTGGGATAGGTCTGGGTTATGCCCGCATGTGGCTCATGATTTTGCCTTTTCCGCATACCTGTTGGCCAGAACCTTGGTTTTCTCTGGTTTGAATCACGGAGTAATGTGGTACCACACTGAAACAGACTATTGAACCTGGTTTCGATCAATATTTTAGAGGATAACACCGGTTAGGTCTGGGTTAGGTCTGGGTTATTCCCGCATGTGGCTCATGATTTTGCCTTTTCCGCATACCTGTTGGCCAGATCCTTGGTTTTCTCTGGTTTGAATCACGTAGTAATGTGGTACCACAATGAAACAGACAATTAAACCTGGTTTCGATCAATATTTCAGAGGATAACACCGGTTAGGTCTGGGTTAGGTCTGGGTTATGCCCGCATGTGGCTCATGATTTTGCCTTTTCCGCATACCTGTTGGCCAGAACCTTGGTTTTCTCTGGTTTGAATCACGTAGTAATGTGGTACCACACTGAAACAGACTATTGAACCTGGTTTCGATCAATATTTTAGAGGATAACACCGGTTAGGTCTGGGTTAGGTCTGGGTTATGCCCGCATCTGGCTCATGATTTTGCCTTCTTCGCAAATTTGTTGGCCAGATCCTGGATTTTTTCGGGTTTGAATCACGCAGTATTGTGGTACCACACTGAAACAGACAATTAGACCTGGTTTCGATCAATATTTTAGAGGATAACACCGGATCGGTCTGGGTTAGGTCTGGGTTATGCCCGCATGTGGCTCATGATTTTGCCTTTACCGCATACCTGTTGGTCAGATCCTTGGTTTTCTCTGCTTTGAATCACGTAGTAATGTGGTACCACAATGAAACAGACAATTAAACCTGGTTTCGATCAATATTTCAGAGGATAACACCGGTTATGTCTGGGTTAGGTCTGGGTTATGCCCGCATGTGGCTCATGATTTTGCCTTTTCCGCATACCTGTTGGCCAGATCCTTCGTTTTCTCTGGTTTGAATCACGTAGTAATGTGGTACCACAGTGAAACAGTCAACTAAACCTGGTTTCGATCAATATTTTAGAGGATAACAACGGTCACGTCTGGGTTAGGTCTGGGTTATGCCCGCATCTGGCTCATGATTTTGCCATCTTGGCATACTTGTTGGCCAGATCCTTGGTTTTCTCTGGTTTGAATCACGTAGTAATGTGGTACCACAGCGAAACAGACCATTAAACTTGGTTTCGATCAATATTTTCTAGGATAAAACCGGTTAGGTCTGGGTTAGGTCTGGGTTATGCCCGCATCTCGCTCATGATTTTGCCTTCTTGGCATACTTGTAGGCCAGATCCTTGGTTTTTTCGGGTTTGAATCACGGAGAAATGTGGTACCACACTGAAACAGACAGTTAAACCTGGTCTCGATCAATATTTTAGACGATAAAACCGGTTAGGTCGGGGTTAGGTCTGGGTTATGCCCGCATCTGGCTCATGATTTTGCCTTCTTGGCATACTTGTTGGCCAGATCCTTGGTTTTCTCTGGTTTGAATCACGTAGTAATGTGGTACCACAGCGAAACAGTCCATTAAACTGGGTTTCGATCAATATTTTCTAGGATAAAACCGGTTAGGTCTGGGTTAGGTCTGGGTTATGCCCGCATCTCGCTCATGATTTTGCCTTCTTGGCATACTTGTAGGCCACATCCTTGGTTTTTTCGGGTTTGAATCACGCAGAAATGTGGTACCACACTGAAACAGCCAATTAAACCTGGATTCGGTCAGTATTTTAGTCGGTAAAACCGGTAAGGTCTGGGTTAGTTCTGGGTTATGCCCGCATCTGGCTCATGATTTTGACTTCTTCGCGTACTTGTTGGCCAGATCCTGGGTTTTTTCGGGTTTGAATCACGTAGTAATGTCGTACCACACTGAAACAGACAATTAAACCTGGTTTCGATCAATATTTTCTAGGATAAAACCGGCTAGGTCTGGGTTAGGTATGGGTTATGTCCACATCTGGCTCATGATTTTGCATTTCCGCATTCTTGCTGACCAGAACCTTGGTTTTATCTTGTATGAATCAGGTAGTAATGTGGTACCACAATGAAACAGACAATTAAACTTGTTTTCGATCAATATTTTAGAGGATAAAACCGGTTATGTCTGGGTTAGGTCTGGGTTATGCCCGCATCTGGCTCATGATTTTGCCTTCTTCGCATACTTGTAGGCCAGATCCTGGGTTTTTTCGGGTTTGAATCACGTAGTAATGTGGTACCACACTGAAACAGACAATTAAACCTGGTTTCGATCAATATTTTAGAGGATAACACCGGTTAGGTCGGGGTAAGGTCTGGGTTATGCCCGCATCTGGCTCATGATTTTACCTTCTTCGCAAATTTGTTGGCCAGATCCTGGATTTTTTCGGGTTTGAATCACGTAGTATTGGGGTACCACACTGAAACAGACAACTAAACCTGGTTTCGATCAATATTTTAGAGGATAACACCGGTTAGGTCTGGGTTAGGTCTGGGTTATTCCCGCATGTGGCTCATGATTTTGCCTTTTCCGCATACCTGTTGGCCAGATCCTTGGTTTTCTCTGGTTTGAATCACGTAGTAATGTGGTACCACAATGAAACAGACAATTAAACCTGGTTTCGATCAATATTTCAGAGGATAACACCGGTTAGGTCTGGGATAGGTCTGGGTTATGCCCGCATGTGGCTCATGATTTTGCCTTTTCCGCATACCTGTTGGCCAGAACCTTGGTTTTCTCTGGTTTGAATCACGGAGTAATGTGGTACCACACTGAAACAGACTATTGAACCTGGTTTCGATCAATATTTTAGAGGATAACACCGGTTAGGTCTGGGTTAGGTCTGGGTTATTCCCGCATGTGGCTCATGATTTTGCCTTTTCCGCATACCTGTTGGCCAGATCCTTGGTTTTCTCTGGTTTGAATCACGTAGTAATGTGGTACCACAATGAAACAGACAATTAAACCTGGTTTCGATCAATATTTCAGAGGATAACACCGGTTAGGTCTGGGTTAGGTCTGGGTTATGCCCGCATGTGGCTCATGATTTTGCCTTTTCCGCATACCTGTTGGCCAGAACCTTGGTTTTCTCTGGTTTGAATCACGTAGTAATGTGGTACCACACTGAAACAGACTATTGAACCTGGTTTCGATCAATATTTTAGAGGATAACACCGGTTAGGTCTGGGTTAGGTCTGGGTTATGCCCGCATCTGGCTCATGATTTTGCCTTCTTCGCAAATTTGTTGGCCAGATCCTGGATTTTTTCGGGTTTGAATCACGCAGTATTGTGGTACCACACTGAAACAGACAATTAGACCTGGTTTCGATCAATATTTTAGAGGATAACACCGGATCGGTCTGGGTTAGGTCTGGGTTATGCCCGCATGTGGCTCATGATTTTGCCTTTACCGCATACCTGTTGGCCAGATCCTTGGTTTTCTCTGCTTTGAATCACGTAGTAATGTGGTACCACAATGAAACAGACAATTAAACCTGGTTTCGATCAATATTTCAGAGGATAACACCGGTTATGTCTGGGTTAGGTCTGGGTTATGCCCGCATGTGGCTCATGATTTTGCCTTTTCCGCATACCTGTTGGCCAGATCCTTCGTTTTCTCTGGTTTGAATCACGTAGTAATGTGGTACCACAGTGAAACAGTCAACTAAACCTGGTTTCGATCAATATTTTAGAGGATAACAACGGTCACGTCTGGGTTAGGTCTGGGTTATGCCCGCATCTGGCTCATGATTTTGCCATCTTGGCATACTTGTTGGCCAGATCCTTGGTTTTCTCTGGTTTGAATCACGTAGTAATGTGGTACCACAGCGAAACAGACCATTAAACTTGGTTTCGATCAATATTTTCTAGGATAAAACCGGTTAGGTCTGGGTTAGGTCTGGGTTATGCCCGCATCTCGCTCATGATTTTGCCTTCTTGGCATACTTGTAGGCCAGATCCTTGGTTTTTTCGGGTTTGAATCACGGAGAAATGTGGTACCACACTGAAACAGACAGTTAAACCTGGTCTCAATCAATATTTTAGACGATAAAACCGGTTAGGTCGGGGTTAGGTCTGGGTTATGCCCGCATCTGGCTCATGATTTTGCCTTCTTGGCATACTTGTTGGCCAGATCCTTGGTTTTCTCTGGTTTGAATCACGTAGTAATGTGGTACCACAGCGAAACAGTCCATTAAACTGGGTTTCGATCAATATTTTCTAGGATAAAACCGGTTAGGTCTGGGTTAGGTCTGGGTTATGCCCGCATCTCGCTCATGATTTTGCCTTCTTGGCATACTTGTAGGCCACATCCTTGGTTTTTTCGGGTTTGAATCACGCAGAAATGTGGTACCACACTGAAACAGCCAATTAAACCTGGATTCGGTCAGTATTTTAGTCGGTAAAACCGGTAAGGTCTGGGTTAGTTCTGGGTTATGCCCGCATCTGGCTCATGATTTTGACTTCTTCGCGTACTTGTTGGCCAGATCCTGGGTTTTTTCGGGTTTGAATCACGTAGTAATGTCGTACCACACTGAAACAGACAATTAAACCTGGTTTCGATCAATATTTTCTAGGATAAAACCGGCTAGGTCTGGGTTAGGTATGGGTTATGTCCACATCTGGCTCATGATTTTGCATTTCCGCATTCTTGCTGACCAGAACCTTGGTTTTATCTTGTATGAATCAGGTAGTAATGTGGTACCACAATGAAACAGACAATTAAACTTGTTTTCGATCAATATTTTAGAGGATAAAACCGGTTATGTCTGGGTTAGGTCTGGGTTATGCCCGCATCTGGCTCATGATTTTGCCTTCTTCGCATACTTGTAGGCCAGATCCTGGGTTTTTTCGGGTTTGAATCACGTAGTAATGTGGTACCACACTGAAACAGACAATTAAACCTGGTTTCGATCAATATTTTAGAGGATAACACCGGTTAGGTCGGGGTAAGGTCTGGGTTATGCCCGCATCTGGCTCATGATTTTACCTTCTTCGCAAATTTGTTGGCCAGATCCTGGATTTTTTCGGGTTTGAATCACGTAGTATTGTGGTACCACACTGAAACAGACAACTAAACCTGGTTTCGATCAATATTTTAGAGGATAACACCGGTTAGGTCTGGGTTAGGTCTGGGTTATTCCCGCATGTGGCTCATGATTTTGCCTTTTCCGCATACCTGTTGGCCAGATCCTTGGTTTTCTCTGGTTTGAATCACGTAGTAATGTGGTACCACAATGAAACAGACAATTAAACCTGGTTTCGATCAATATTTCAGAGGATAACACCGGTTAGGTCTGGGATAGGTCTGGGTTATGCCCGCATGTGGCTCATGATTTTGCCTTTTCCGCATACCTGTTGGCCAGAACCTTGGTTTTCTCTGGTTTGAATCACGTAGTAATGTGGTACCACACTGAAACAGACTATTGAACCTGGTTTCGATCAATATTTTAGAGGATAACACCGGTTAGGTCTGGGTTAGGTCTGGGTTATTCCCGCATGTGGCTCATGATTTTGCCTTTTCCGCATACCTGTTGGCCAGATCCTTGGTTTTCTCTGATTTGAATCACGTAGTAATGTGGTACCACACTGAAGCAGACTATTGAACCTGGTTTCGATCAATATTTTAGAGGGTAAAACAGGTTAGGTCTGGGTTAGAAATGGGTTATGTCCACATCTGGCCCATGATTTTGCCTTCTTCGCATACTTGTTGGCCAGATCCTGTGTTTTTTCGGGTTTGAATCACGTAGCAACGTGGTACCGAACAGTTACAGTCAATTAAGCCAGGATTCGGTCAGTATTTTAGAGGATAACACCGGTTAGGTCTGGGTCAGGTCTGGGTTATGCCCGCATGTGGCTCTTGATTTTGCCTTTTCCGCATACCTGTTGGCCAGATCCTTGGTTTTCTCTGGTTTGAATCACGTAGTATTGTGGTACCACACTGAAGCAGACTATTGAACCTGGTTTCGATCAATATTTTAGAGGATAACAAAGGTCACGTCTGGGTTCGGTCTGGTTTATGCCCGCATCTGGCTCATGATTTTGCCTGCTTGGCATACTTTTTGGCCAGATCCTTGGTTTTCTCTGGTTTGAATCACGTAGTAATGTGGTACCACAGCGAAACAATCAACTAAACCTGGTTTCGATCAATATTTTAGAGGATAACAACGGTCACGTCTGGGTTAGGTCTGGGTTATGCCCGCATCTGTCTCATGATTTTGCCTTCTTGGCATACTTGTTGGCCAGATCCTTGGTCTTCTCTGGTTTGAATCACGTAGTAATGTGGTACCACAGCGAAACAGTCCATTAAACTGGGTTTCGATCAATATTTTCTAGGATAAAACCGGTTAGGTCTGGTTTAGGTCTGGGTTATGCCCGCATCTCGCTCATGATTTTGCCTTCTTGGCATACTTGTAGGCTAGATCCTTGGTTTTTTCGGGTTTGAATCACGCAGAAATGTGGTACCACACTGAAACAGACAATTAAACCTGGTTTCGATCAATATTTTAGACGATAAAACCGGTTAGGTCTGGGTTAGGTCTGGGTTATGCCCGCATCTGGTGGATGATTTTGCCTTCTCCGCATACTTCTTGGACAGGACCTGGGTTTTTTCGGGTTTGAATCACGTAGTAATGTGGTGCCACACAGTAACAGTCAATTAAAGCTGGATTCGGTCAGTATTTTAGGCGGTAACACCGGATAGGTCTGGGTTAAGTCTGGGTTATACCCGCATCTGGCTCATGGTTTTGCCTTGTCCGCATTCTTGTTGGCCAGATCCTGGGTTTTTTCGGGTTCGAATCACGTAGTAATGTGGCACCACACTGAAACAGTCCATTAAACTTGGTTTCGATCAATATTTTAGAGAATAACACCGGTTAGGTCTGGGTTAGGTCCGGGTTATGCCCGCATCTGGCTCATGATTTTGCCTTTTCCGCATACTTCTAGGCCATATCCTTGGTTTTCTCTGCTTTGAATCACGTAGTAATGTGGTACCACACTGAAACAGCCAATTAAACCTGGATTCGGTCAGTATTTTAGTCGGTAAAACCGGTAAGGTCTGGGTTAGGTCTGGGTTATGCCCGCATCTGGCTCATGATTTTGACTTCTTCGCATACTTGTTGGCCAGATCCTGGGTTTTTTCGGGTTTGAATCACGTAGTAATGTCGTACCACACTGAAACAGACAATTAAACCTGGTTTCGATCAATATTTTCTAGGATAAAACCGGCTAGGTCTGGGTTAGGTATGGGTTATGTCCACATCTGGCTCATGATTTTGCATTTCCGCATTCTTGCTGACCAGAACCTTGGTTTTATCTTGTTTGAATCAGGTAGTAATGTGGTACCACACTGAAACAGACAATTAAACTTGTTTTCGATCAATATTTTAGAGGATAACACCGGTTAGGTCGGGGTAAGGTCTGGGTTATGCCCGCATCTGGCTCATGATTTTACCTTCTTCGCAAATTTGTTGGCCAGATCCTGGATTTTTTCGGGTTTGAATCACGTAGTATTGTGGTACCACACTGAAACAGACAACTAAACCTGGTTTCGATCAATATTTTAGAGGATAACACCGGTTATGTCTGGGTTAGGTCTGGGTTATGCCCGCATCTGGCTCATGATTTTGCCTTCTTCGCATACTTGTAGGCCAGATCCTGGGTTTTTTCGGGTTTGAATCACGTAGTAATGTGGTACCACACTGAAACAGACAATTAAACCTGGTTTCGATCAATATTTTAGAGGATAACACCGGTTAGGTCGGGGTAAGGTCTGGGTTATGCCCGCATCTGGCTCATGATTTTGCCTTCTTCGCATACTTGTAGGCCAGATCCTGGGTTTTTTCGGGTTTGAATCACGTAGTAATGTGGTACCACACTGAAACAGACAACTAAACCTGGTTTCGATCAATATTTTAGAGGATAACACCGGTTAGGTCTGGGTTAGGTCTGGGTTATTCCCGCATGTGGCTCATGATTTTGCCTTTTCCGCATACCTGTTGGCCAGAACCTTGGTTTTCTCTGGTTTGAATCACGTAGTAATGTGGTACCACACTGAAACAGACTATTGAACCTGGTTTCGATCAATATTTTAGAGGATAACACCGGTTAGGTCTGGGTTAGGTCTGGGTTATGCCCGCATCTGGCTCATGATTTTGCCTTCTTCGCAAATTTGTTGGCCAGATCCTGGATTTTTTCGGGTTTGAATCACGCAGTATTGTGGTACCACACTGAAACAGACAATTAGACCTGGTTTCGATCAATATTTTAGAGGATAACACCGGATCGGTCTGGGTTAGGTCTGGGTTAGGTCTGGGTTATGCCCGCATGTGGCTCTTGATTTTGCCTTTTCCGCATACCTGTTGGCCAGATCCTTGGTCTTCTCTGGTTTGAATCACGTAGTAATGTGGTACCACACTGAGACAGCCAATTAAACCTGGATTCGGTCAGTATTGTAGTCGGTAACACCGGTAAGGTCTGGGTTAGGTCAGGGTTATGCCCGCATCTAGCTCATGATTTTGCCTTTTCCGCATACTTGTAGGCCAGATCCTTGGTTTTCTCTGGTTTGAATCACGTAGTAATGTGGTACCACAGCGAAACAGTCAACTAAACCTGGTTTCGATCAATATTTTAGAGGATAACAACGGTCACGTCTGGGTTAGGTCTGGGTTATGTCCGTATCTGGCTCATGATTTTGCCTTCTTGGCATACTTGTTGGCCAGATCCTTGGTTTTCTCTGGTTTGGATCACGTAGTAATGTGGTACCACAGCGAAACAGTCAACTAAACGTGGTTTCGATCAATATTTTAGAGGATAACAATGGTCACGTCTGGGTTAGGTCTGGGTTATGCCCGCATCAGGCTCATGATTTTGCCTTTTCCGCATACTTGTAGGCCATATCCTTAGTTTTCTCTGCTTTGAATCACGTAGTAATGTGGTACCACACAGTAACAGCCAATTAAACCTGGATTCGGTCAGTATTTTAGTCGGTAAAACCGGTAAGGTCTGGATTAGGTCTGGGTTATGCCCGCATCTGGCTCATGATTTTGACTTCTTCGCATACTTGTAGGCCAGATCCTTGGTTTTCTCTGCTTTGAATCACGTAGTAATGTGGTACCACACAGTAACAGCCAATTAAACCTGGATTCGATCAGTATTTTAGTCGGTAACACCGGTTAGGCCAGGGTTAGGTCTGGGTTATGCCCCCGTCTGACTCAAGATTTTACCTTCTTCGCATAGTTGTTGGACAGATCCTGGGTTTTTTCGGGCTTGTATCACGTAGTAATGTGGTACCACACTGAAACAGTCCATTAATCTTGGTTTCGATCAATATTTTAGAGAATAACACCGGTTAGGTCTGGGTTAGGTCCGGGTTATGGCCGCATCTGGCTCATGATTTTGCCTTTTCCGCATACTTGTAGGCCATATCCTTAGTTTTCTCTGCTTTGAATCACGTAGTAATGTGGTACCACACAGTAACAGCCAATTAAACCTGGATTCGGTCAGTATTTTAGTCGGTAAAACCGGTAAGGTCTGGGTTAGGTCTGGGTTATGCCCGCATCTGGCTCATGATTTTGACTTCTTCGCATACTTGTAGGCCAGATCCTTGGTTTTCTCTGGTTTGAATCACGTAGAAATGTGTTACCACAGTGAAACAGTCAATTAAACCTGGTTTCGATCAATATTTTAGAGGATAACACCGGTTAGGTCTAGTTTAGGCCTGTGTTATGCCCACACCTCGCTCATGATTTCGCCTTTTTCATGCACTTGTAGGCCAGATCTTTAGTTTTTTCGGATTTGAATCATATAGTAATGTGGTACCACACTGAAACAGTCAATTAAATCTGGATTCGGTCGGTATTTTAGTCGGTAACACCGGTTAGGTCTGGGTTAGGTCTGGGTTACGCCCGCATCTGGCTCATGATTTTGCCTTTTCCGCATACTTGTACGGCAGACCCTTGGATTTCTCTGGTTTGAATCACGTAGTAATGTGGTACCACACTGAAACAGACAATTAAACCTGGCTACGATCAATATTTTAGAGGATAACACCAGTTAGGTCTGGGTTAGGTCTGGGTTATGCCCGCATCTGGCTCATGATTTTGCCTACTTCGCATACATGTTGTACAGGTCCTGGGTTTTTTCGGGTTTGAATCACGTAGTAATGCGGTGCCACACAGTGACAGTCAATTAAACCTGGATTCGGTCAGTATTTTAGTCGGTAACACCGGTAAGGTCTGGGTTAGGTCTGGGTTATGCCCGCATCTGGCTCATGACTTTGCCTTCTGCGCATACTTGTAGGCCAGATCCTGGGTTTTTTCGGGTTTGAATCACGTAGTAATGTGATACCACACTGAAACAGACAATTAAACCTGGTTTCGATCAATATTTTAGAGGATAACACCGGTTAGGTCGGGGTAAGGTCTGGGTTATGGCCGCATCTGGCTCATGATTTTACCTTCTTCGCAAATTTGTTGGCCAGATCCTGGATTTTTTCGGGTTTGAATCACGTGGTATTGAGGTACCACACTGAAACAGACAACTAAACCTGGTTTCGATCAATATTTTAGAGGATAACACCGGTTAGGTCTGGGTTAGGTCTGGGTTATTCCCGCATGTGGCTCATGATTTTGCCTTTTCCGCATACCTGTTGGCCAGATCCTTGGTTTTCTCTGGTTTGAATCACGTAGTAATGTGGTACCACACTGAAACAGACTATTGAACCTGGTTTCGATCAATATTTTAGAGGATAACACCGGTTAGGTCTGGGTTAGGTCTGGGTTATGCCCGCATCTGGCTCATGATTTTGCCTTCTTCGCAAATTGGTTGGCCAGATCCTGGATTTTTTCGGGTTTGAATCACGTAGTATTGTGGTACCACACTGAAACAGACAATTAGATCTGGTTTCGATCAATATTTTAGAGGATAACACCGGATCGGTCTGGGTTAGGTCTGGGTTATGCCCGCATGTGGCTCATGATTTTGCCTTTTCCGCATACCTGTTGGCCAGATCCTTCGTTTTCTCTGGTTTGAATCACGTAGTAATGTGGTACCACAGTGAAACAGTCAACTAAACCTGGTTTCGATCAATATTTTAGAGGATAACAACGGTCACGTCTGGGTTAGGTCTGGGTTATGCCCGCATCTGGCTCATGATTTTGCCATCTTGGCATACTTGTTGGCCAGATCCTTGGTTTTCTCTGGTTTGAATCACGTAGTAATGTGGTACCACAGCGAAACAGACCATTAAACTTGGTTTCGATCAATATTTTCTAGGATAAAACCGGTTAGGTCTGGGTTAGGTCTGGGTTATGCCCGCATCTCGCTCATGATTTTGCCTTCTTGGCATACTTGTAGGCCAGATCCTTGGTTTTTTCGGGTTTGAATCACGGAGAAATGTGGTACCACACTGAAACAGACAGTTAAACCTGGTCTCGATCAATATTTTAGAGGATAAAACCGGTTAGGTCTGGGTTAGAAATGGGTTATGCCCGCATCTGGTGGATGATTTTGCCAACTTCGCATACTTGTTGGACAGGACCTGGGTTTTTTCGGGTTTGAATCACGTAGTAATGTGGTGCCACACTGAAGCAGTCAATTAAACCTGGTTTCGATCAATATTTTAGAGGATAACACCGGTTAGGTCTGGGTTAGGTCTGGGTTATGACCGCATCTGGCTCATGATTTTGCATTCTTCGCATACTTGTAGGCCAGATCCTGGGTTTTTTCGGGTTTGAATCACGTAGTAATGTGGTACCACACTGAAACAGCCAATTAAACCTGGTTTCGATCAATATTTTAGAGGATAACACCAGTTATGTCTGTGTTAGGTCTGGGTTATGCCCGCATGTGGCTCATGATTTTGCCTTTTCCGCATACTTGTAGGCCATATCCTTGGTTTTCTCTGCTTTGAATCACGTAGTAATGTGGTACCACACTGAAACAGCCAATTAAACCTGGTTTCGATCAATATTTTAGTCGGTAAAACCGGTTAGGTCTGGGTTAGGTCTGGGTTATGCCCGCATCTCGCTCATGACTTTGCCTTCTGCGCATACTTGTAGGCCAGATCCTGGGTTTTTTCGGGTCTGAATCACGTAGTAATGTGATACCACACTGAAACAGACAATTAAACCTGGTTTCGATCAATATTTTAGAGGATAACACCGGTTAGGTCGGGGTAAGGTCTGGGTTATGGCCGCATCTGGCTCATGATTTTACCTTCTTCGCAAATTTGTTGGCCAGATCCTGGATTTTTTCGGGTTTGAATCACGTAGTATTGAGGTACCACACTGAAACAGACAACTAAACCTGGTTTCGATCAATATTTTAGAGGATAACACCGGCTGGTCTGGGTTAGGTCTGGGTTATTCCCGCATGTGGCTCATGATTTTGCCTTTTCCGCATACCTGTTGGCCAGATCCTTGGTTTTCTCTGGTTTGAATCACGTAGTAATGTGGTACCACACTGAAACAGACTATTGAACCTGGTTTCGATCAATATTTTAGAGGATAACACCGGTTAGGTCTGGGTTAGGTCTGGGTTATGCCCGCATCTGGCTCATGATTTTGCCTTCTTCGCAAATTGGTTGGCCAGATCCTGGATTTTTTCGGGTTTGAATCACGTAGTATTGTGGTACCACACTGAAACAGACAATTAGATCTGGTTTCGATCAATATTTTAGAGGATAACACCGGATCGGTCTGGGTTAGGTCTGGGTTATGCCCGCATGTGGCTCATGATTTTGCCTTTTCCGCATACCTGTTGGCCAGATCCTTCGTTTTCTCTGGTTTGAATCACGTAGTAATGTGGTACCACAGTGAAACAGTCAACTAAACCTGGTTTCGATCAATATTTTAGAGGATAACAACGGTCACGTCTGGGTTAGGTCTGGGTTATGCCCGCATCTGGCTCATGATTTTGCCATCTTGGCATACTTGTTGGCCAGATCCTTGGTTTTCTCTGGTTTGAATCACGTAGTAATGTGGTACCACAGCGAAACAGACCATTAAACTTGGTTTCGATCAATATTTTCTAGGATAAAACCGGTTAGGTCTGGGTTAGGTCTGGGTTATGCCCGCATCTCGCTCATGATTTTGCCTTCTTGGCATACTTGTAGGCCAGATCCTTGGTTTTTTCGGGTTTGAATCACGGAGAAATGTGGTACCACACTGAAACAGACAGTTAAACCTGGTCTCGATCAATATTTTAGAGGATAAAACCGGTTAGGTCTCGGTTAGAAATGGGTTATGCCCGCATCTGGTGGATGATTTTGCCAACTTCGCATACTTGTTGGACAGGACCTGGGTTTTTTCGGGTTTGAATCACGTAGTAATGTGGTGCCACACAGTAACAGTCAATTAAAGCTGGATTCGGTCAGTATTTTAGTCGGTAACACCAGACAGGTCTGGGTTAAGTCTGGGTTATACCCGCATCTGGCTCATGGTTTTGCCTTGTCCGCATTCTTGTTGGCCAGATCCTGGGCTTTTTCGGGTTCGAATCACGTAGTAATGTGGTACCACAGTGAAACAGTCAATTAAACCTGGTTTCGATCAATATTTTAGAGGATAACACCGATTAGGTCTAGTTTAGGCCTGTGTTATGCCCACACCTCGCTCATGATTTCGCCTTTTTCATGTACTTGTAGGCCAGATCTTTAGTTTTTTCGGGTTTGAATCATATAGTAATGTGGTACCACACTGAAACAGTCAATTAAATCTGGATTCGGTCGGTATTTTAGTCGGTAACACCGGGTAGGTCTGGGTTAGGTCTAGGTTACGCCCGCATCTGGCTCATGATTTTGCCTTTTCCGCATACTTGTTGGCCAAATCCTTGGTTTTCTCTGGTTTGAATCACGTAATAATGTGAAACAGTCAATTAAACCTGGTTTCGATCAATATTTTAGAGGATAACACCGGTTAGGTCTAGGATAGGCCTGGGTTACGGCCGCATCTCGCTCATGATTTTGCCTTTTTCTTATACTTGTTGGTCAGATCTTGTGTTTTTTCGGGTTTGAATCATACAGTAATGTAGTACCACATTGAAACAGTCGATTAAACCTGGTTTCGGTCAGTATTTCAGTCGGTAACACCGGTTAGGTCTGGGTTAGGTCTGGGTTATACTCGCATCTGGCTCATGATTTTGCGTTTTCCGCATACTTGTTGGCCAGATCCTTGGTTTTCTCTGGTTTGAATCACGTAATAATGTGGTACCACAGTGAAACAGTCAATTAAACCTGGTTTCGATCAATATTTTAGAGGATAACACCGGTTAGGTCTAGTTTAGGCCTGTGTTATGCCCACATCTCGCTCATGATTTTGCCTTTTTCATGTACTTGTAGGCCAGATCTTGAGTTTTTTCGGGTTTGAATCATATAGTAATGTGGTACCACACTGAAACAGTCAATTAAACCTGGATACGGTCAGTATTTTAGTCGGTAACACAGGTTAGGTCTCGGTTAGGTCTGGTTTATGCCCGCATCTGGCTGATGATTTTACATTCTTCGCATACTTGTTGGCCAGATCCTTGGTTTTCACTGGTTTGAATCAGGTAGTAATGTGGTACCACACTGAAACAGACAATTAAACTTGTTTTCGATCAATATTTTAGAGGATAAAACCGGTTAGGTCTGGGTTAGGTCCGGGTTATGCCGCATCTGGCTCATGATTTTGCCCTCTTCGCATACTTGTTGGCCAGATCCTTGGTTTTCTCTGGTTTGAATCACGTAGTAATGTGGTACCACACTGAGACAGCCAATTAAACCTGGATTCGGTCAGTATTTTAGTCGGTAACACCGGTAAGGTCTGGGTTAGGTCTGGGTTATGCCCGCATCTGGCTCATGATTTTGCCTTCTGCGCATACTTGTTGGCCAGATCCTTGGTTTTCGCTGGTTTGAATCACGTAGTAATGTGGTACCACATTGAAACAGTCTATTAAACCTGGTTTCGATCAATACTTTAGAGGATAAAACCGTTTAGGTCTGGGTTAGGTATGGGTTATGTCCACATCTGGCTCATGATTTCGCATTTCCGCATTCTTGCTGACCAGCACCTTGGTTTTATCTTGTTTGAATCAGGTAGTAATGTGGTACCACACTGAAACAGACAATTAAACTTGTTTTCGATCAATATTTTAGAGGATAAAACCGGTTAGGTCTGGGTTAGGTCCGGGTTATGCCCGCATCTGGCTCATGATTTTGCCTTCTTCGCATACTTGTTGGCCAGATCCTGGGTTTTTTCGGGTTTGAATCACGTAGTAATGTGGTAGCACACTGAAGCAGTCAGTTAAACCTGGTTTCGATCAATATTTTAGAGGATGACACCCGTTAGGTCTGGGTTAGGTCTGTGTTATGCCCGCATCTGCCTCATGATTTTGCCTTCTTCGCATACTTGTTGGCCAGATCCTGGGTTTTTTCGGGTTTGAATCACGTAGTAATGTGGTACCACACTGAAACAGACAATTAAACTTGTTTTCGATCAATATTTTAGAGGATACAACCGGTTAGGTCTGGGTTAGGTCCGGGTTATGCCCGCATCTGGCTCATGATTTTGCCCTCTTCGCATACTTGTTGGCCAGATCCTTGGGTTTCTCTGGTTTGAATCACGTAGTAATGTGGTACCACAATGAAACAGACAATTAAACCTGGTTTCGACCAATATTTTAGAGGATAACACCGGTTAGGTCTGGGTTAGGTCTGGGTTATGCCCGCATGTGGCTCATGATTTTGCCTTTTCCGCATACCTGTTGACCAGATCCTTGGTTTTCTCTGGTTTGAATCACGTAGTAATGTGGTACCACACTGAAACAGACTATTGAACCTGGTTTCGATCAGTATTTTAGAGGATAACACCGGTTAGGTCTGCGTTAGGTCTGGGTTATGCCCGTATCTGGCTCATGATTTTGCCCTCTTCGCAAATTTGTTGGCCAGATCCTGGATTTTTTCGGGTTTGAATCACGTAGTATTGTGGTACCACACTGAAACAGACAATTAAACCTGGTTTCGATCAATATTTTAGAGGATAACACCGGTTAGGTCTCGGTTAGGTCTGGGTTATGCCCGCATGTGGCTCATGATTTTGCCTTTTCCGCATACCTGTTGGCCAGATCCTTGGTTTTCTCTGGTTTGAATCACGTAGTAATGTGGTACCACATTGAAACAGTCAATAAAACCTGGTTTCGATCAATATTTTAGAGGATGACACCCGTTAGGTCTGGGTTAGGTCTGTGTTATGCCCGCATCTGCCTCATGATTTTGCTTTCTTCGCATACTTGTTGGCCAGATCCTGTGTTTTTTCGGGTTTGAATCACGTAGCAACGTGGTACCAAACAGTTACAGTCAATTAAGCCAGGATTCGGTCAGTATTTTAGAGGATAACACCGGTTAGGTCTGGGTCAGGTCTGGGTTATGCCCGCATGTGGCTCATGATTTTGCCTTTACCGCATACCTGTTGGCCAGATCCTTGGTCTTCTCTGGTTTGAATCACGTAGTAATGTGGTACCACACTGAGACAGCCAATTAAACCTGGTTTCGATCAATATTTTAGAGGATAAAACCGTTTAGGTCTGGGTTAGGTCTGGGTTATGACCGCATCTGGCTCATGATTTTGCATTCTTCGCATACTTGTAGGCCAGATCCTGGGTTTTTTCGGGTTTGAATCACGTAGTAATGTGGTACCACACTGAAACAGCCAATTAAACCTGGTTTCGATCAATATTTTAGAGGATAACACCGGTTATGTCTGTGTTAGGTCTGGGTTATGCCCGCATGTGGCTCATGATTTTGCCTTTTCCGCATACTTGTAGGCCATATCCTTGGTTTTCTCTGCTTTGAATCACGTAGTAATGTGGTACCACACTGAAACAGCCAATTAAACCTGGTTTCGATCAATATTTTAGTCGGTAAAACCGGTTAGGTCTGGGTTAGGTCTGGGTTATGCCCGCATCTCGCTCATAATTTTGCCTTCTTCGCATACTTGTTGGCCAGATCCTGGGTTTTTTCGGGTTTGAATCACGTAGTAATGTGGTACCACACTGAAACAGACAATTAAACCTGGTTTCGATCAATATTTTAGAGGATAACACCGGTTATGTCTGTGTTAGGTCTGGGTTATGCCCGCATGTGGCTCATGATTTTGCCTTTTCCGCATACTTGTAGGCCAGATCATGGGTTTTTTCGGGTTTGAATCACGTAGTAATGTGGTACCACACTGAAACTGCCAATTAAACCTGGATTCGGTCAGTATTTTAGTCGGTAAAACCGGTTAGGTCTGGGTTAGGTCTGGGTTATGCCCGCATCTCGCTCATAATTTTGCCTTCTACGCATACTTGTAGGCCAGATCCTTGGTTTTCTCTGGTTTGAATCACGTAGTCATGTGGTACTACACTGAAACAGTCAATGTAACCTGGTTACGATCAATATTTTAGAGGATAACACCGGTTAGGTCTGGGTTAGGTATGGGTTATGTCCACATCTGGCTCATGATTTTGCCTTTTCCGCATTCCTGTTGACCAGAACCTTGGTTTTATGTTGTTTGAATCAGGTAGTAATGTGGTACCACACTGAAACAGACAATTAAACTTATTTTCGATCAATATTTTAGAGGATAAAATCGATTAGTTCTGGGTTAGGTCCGGGTTATGCCCGCATCTGGCTCATGATTTTGCCTTCTTCGCAAATTTGTTGGCCGGATCCTGGATTTTTTCAGGTTTGGATCACGTAGTATTGTGGTACCACACTGAAACAAACAACTAAACCTGGTTTCGATCAATATTTTAGAGGATAACACCGGTTAGGTCTGGGTTAGGTCTGGGTTATGCCCGCATCTGTCTCATGATTTTGCCTTGTTCGCATACTTGATGTCCAGATCCTGTGTTTTTACGGGTTTGAACCACATAGTAACGTGGTACCAAACAGTTACAGTCAATTAAGCCTGGATTCGGTCAGCATTTTAGAGGATAACACCGATTAGGTCTGGGTCAGGTCTGGGTTATGCCCGCATGTGGCTCATGATTTTGCCTTTTCCGCATACTTGTTGGCCAGATCCTTGGTTTCCTCTGGTTTGGATCACGTAGTAATGTGGTACCACACCGAAACAGCCAATTAAACCTGGTTTCGATCAATATTTTAGAGGATAAAACCGTTTAGGTCTGGGTTAGGTATGGGTTATGTCCACATCTGGCTCATGATTTTGCATTTCCGCATTCTTGCTGACCAGCACCTTGGTTTTATCTTGTTTGAATCAGGTAGTAATGTGGTACCACACTGAAACAGACAATTAAACTTGTTTTCGATCAATATTTTAGAGGATAAAACCGGTTAGGTCTGGGTTACGTCCGGGTTATGCCCGCATCTGGCTCATGATTTTGCCTTCTTCGCATACTTGTTGGCCAGATCCTGGGTTTTTTCGGGTTTGAATCACGTAGTAATGTGGTACCACACTGAAGCAGTCAATTAAACCTGGTTTCGATCAATATTTTAGAGGATGACACCCGTTAGGTCTGGGTTAGGTCTGGGTTATGCCCGCATCTGCCTCATGATTTTGCCTTCTTCGCATACTTGTTGGCCAGATCCATGGTTTTTTCGGGTTTGAATCACATAGGAATGTGGTACCACGAAATAACAGTGAATTAAACCTGGATTCGGTCAGTATTTTAGTCGGTAACAACGGTTAGGCCTGCGTTAGGTCTGGGTTATGCCCTCATCTAACTCATGATTTTACATTCTTCGCATACTTGTTGCACAGATCCTGGGGTTTTTCGGGTTTGATTCACGTAGTAATGTGGTACCACACTGAAACAGTCCATTAAACCTGGTTTTCGATCAATATTTTAGAGGATAACACAGGTTAGGTCTGGGTTAGGTCTGGGTTATGACCGCATCTGGCTCATGATTTTGCATTCTTCGCATACTTGTAGGCCAGATCCTGGGTTTTTTCGGGTTTGAATCACGTAGTAATGTGGTACCACACTGAAACAGCCAATTAAACCTGGATTCGGTCAATATTCTAGAGGATAACACCGGTTATGTCTGGGTTAGGTCTGGGTTATGCCCGCATGTGGCTCATGATTTTGCCTTTTCCGCATACTTGTAGGCCAGATCATGGGTTTTTTCGGGTTTGAATCACGTAGTAATGTGGTACCACACTGAAACAGCCAATTAAACCTGGATTCGGTCAGTATTTTAGTCGGAAAATCCGGTTAGGTCTGGGTTAGGTCTGGGTTATGCCCGCATCTCGCTCATAATTTTGCCTTCTTCGCATACTTGTAGGCCAGATCCTTGGTTTTCTCTAGTTTGAATCACGTAGTAATGTGGTACCACATTGAAACAGTCTATTAAACCTGGTTTCGATCAATATTTTAGAGGATAAAACCGTTTAGGTCTGGGTTAGGTATGGGTTATGTCCACATCTGGCTCATGATTTTGCCTTTTCCGCATTCCTGTTGACCAGAACCTTGGTTTTATCTTGTTAGAATCAGGTAGTAATGTGGTACCACACTGAAACAGACAATTAAACTTGTTTTCGATCAATATTTTAGAGGATAAAACCGATTAGTTCTGGGTTAGGTCCGGGTTATGCCCGCATCTGGCTCATGATTTTGCCTTCTTGGCATACTTTTTGGCCAGATCCTTGGTTTTATCTTGTTTGAATCAGGTAGTAATGTGGTACCACACTGAAACAGACAATTAAACCTGGATTCGGTCAATATTTTAGAGGATAACACCGGTTATGTCTGGGTTAGGTCTGGGTTATGCCCGCATCTCGCTCATAATTTTGCCTTCTTCGCATACTTGTTGGCCAGATCCTTGGTTTTCTCTGGTTTGAATCACGTAGTAATGTGGTACCACACTGAGACAGCCAATTAAACCTGGATTCGGTTAGTATTTTAGTCGGCAACACCGGTTAGGTCTGGGTTAGGTCTGGGTTACGCCCGCATGTGGCTCATGATTTTGCCTTTTCCGCATACCTGTTGACCAGATCCTTGGATTTCTCTGGTTTGAATCACGTAGTAATGTGGTACCACACTGAAACAGACTATTGAACCTGGTTTCGATCAGTATTTTAGAGGATAACACCGGTTAGGTCTGGGTTAGGTCTGGGTTATGCCCGTATCTGGCTCATGATTTTGCCCTCTTCGCAAATTTGTTGGCCAGATTCTCGATTTTTTCGGGTTTGAATCACGAAGTATTGTGGTACCACACTGAAACAGACAATTAAACCTGGTTTCGATCAATATTCTAGAGGATAACACCGGTTAGGTCTGGGTTAGGTCTGGGTTATGCCCGCATGTGGCTCATGATTTTGCCTTTTCCGCATACCTGTTGGCGAGATCCTTGGTTTTCTCTGGTTTGAATCACGTAGTAATGTGGTACCACATTGAAACAGTCAATTAAACCTGGTTTCAATCAATATTTTAGAGGATAAAACCGGTTAGGTCTGGGTTAGAAATGGGTTATGTCCACATCTGGCCCACGATTTTGCCTTCTTCGCATACTTGTTGGCCAGATCCTGTGTTTCTTCGGGTTTGAATCACGTAGCAACGTGGTACCAAACAGTTACAGTCAATTAAGCCAGGATTCGGTCAGTATTTTAGAGGATAACATCGGTTAGGTCTGGGTCAGGTCTGGGTTATGCCCGCATGTGGCTCATGATTTTGCCTTTTCCGCATACCTGTTGGCCAGATCCTTGGTCTTCTCTGGTTTGAATCACGTAGTAATGTGGTACCACACTGAGACAGCCAATTAAACCTGAATTCGGTCAGTATTGTAGTCGGTAACACCGGTAAGGTCTGGGTAAGGTCTGGGTTATGCCCGCATCTGGCTCATGATTTTGCCTTTTCCGCATACTTGTAGGCCAGATCCTTGGTTTTTTCTGGTTTGAATCACGTAGTAATGTGGTACCACACCGAAACAGTCAACTAAACCTGGTTTCGATCAATATTTTAGAGTATAACAACGGTCACGTCTGGGTTAGGTCTGGGTTATGCCCGCATCTGTCTCATGATTTTGCCTTCTTGGCATACTTTTTGGCCAGATCCTTGGTTTTATCTTGTTTGAATCAGGTAGTAATGTGGTACCACACTGAAACAGACAATTAAACTTGTTTTCGATCAATATTTTAGAGGATAACACCGGTTAGGTCTGGGTTAGGTCCGGGTTATGCCCGCATCTGCCTCATGATTTTGCCTTCTTCGCATACTTGTTGGCCAGATCCTTGGTTTTTTCGGGTTTGAATCACATAGGAATGTGGTACCACGAAATAAAAGTGAATTAAAGCTGGATTCGGTCAGTATTTTAGTCGGTAAAACCGGTTAGGTCTGGGTTAGGTCTGGGTTATGACCGCATCTGGCTCATGATTTTGCATTCTTCGCATACTTGTAGGCCAGATCCTGGGTTTTTTCGGGTTTGAATCACGTAGTAATGTGGTACCACACTGAAACAGACAATTAAACCTGGTATCGATCAATATTTTAGAGGATAACACCGGGTATGTCTGGGTTAGGTCTGGGTTATGCCCGCATGTGGCTCATGATTTTGCCTCTTCCGCATTCCTGTTGACCAGAACCTTGGTTTTATCTTGTTTGAATCAGGTAGTAATGTGGTACCACACTGAAACAGACAATTAAACCTGGTATCGATCAATATTTTAGAGGATAACACCGGGTATGTCTGGGTTAGGTCTGGGTTATGCCCGCATGTGGCTCATGATTTTGCCTTTTCCGCATTCCTGTTGACCAGAACCTTGGTTTTATCTTGTTTGAATCAGGTAGTAATGTGGTACCACACTGAAACAGACAATTAAACTTGTTTTCGATCAATATTTTAGAGGATAACACCGATTAGGTCTGGGTCAGGTCTGGGTTATGCCCGCATGTGGCTCATGATTTTGCCTTTACCGCATACTTGTTGGCCAGATCCTTGGTTTTCTCTGGTTTGAATCACGTAATAATGTGAAACAGTCAATTAAACCTGGTTTCGATCAATATTTTAGAGGATAACACCGGTTAGGTCTAGGATAGGCCTGGGTTACGGCCGCATCTCGCTCATGATTTTGCCTTTTTCATATACTTGTTGGTCAGATCTTGTGTTTTTTCGGGTTCGAATCACGTAGTAATGTGGTACCACAGTGAAACAGTCAATTAAACCTGGTTTCGATCAATATTTTAGAGGATAACACCGATTAGGTCTAGTTTAGGCCTGTGTTATGCCCACACCTCGCTCGTGATTTCGCCTTTTTCATGTACTTGTAGGCCAGATCTTTAGTTTTTTCGGGTTTGAATCATATAGTAATGTGGTACCACACTGAAACAGTCAATTAAATCTGGATTCGGTCGGTATTTTAGTCGGTAACACCGGTTAGGTCTGGGTTAGGTCTGGGTTACGCCCGCATCTGGCTCATGATTTTGCCTTTTCCGCATACTTGTTGGCCAAATCCTTGGTTTTCTCTGGTTTGAATCACGTAATAATGTGAAACAGTCAATTAAACCTGGTTTCGATCAATATTTTAGAGGATAACACCGGTTAGGTCTAGTTCAGGCCTGTGTTATGCCCACATCTCGCTCATGATTTTGCCTTTTTCATGTACTTGTAGGACAGATCTTGAGTTTTTTCGGGTTTGAATCATATAGTAATGTGGTACCACACTGAAACAGTCAATTAAACCTGGATTCGGTCAGTATTTTAGTCGGTAACACAGGTTAGGTCTGGGTTAGGTCTGGTTTATGCCCGCATCTGGCTGATGATTTTACATTCTTCGCATACTTGTTGGCCAGATCCTTGGTTTTCACTGGTTTGAATCACGGAGTAATGGGGTACCACACTGAAACAGTCAATTAAACCTGGATTCGGTCAGTATTTTAGTCGGTAACAACGGTTAGGCCTGCGTTAGGTCTGGGTTATGCCCTCATCTATCTCATGATTTTACCTTCTTCGCATACTTGTTGCACAGATCCTGGGTTTTTTCGGGTTTGAATCACGTAGTAATGTGGTACCACACTGAAACAGCCAATTAAACCTGGATTCGGTCAGTATTTTAGTCGTTAAAACCGGTTAGGTCTGGGTTAGGTCTGGGTTATGCCCGCATCTCGCTCATAATTTTGCCTTCTTCGCATACTGGTAGGCCAGATCCTTGGTTTTCTCTGGTTTGAATCACGTAGTACTGTGGTACTACACTGAAACAGTCAATGAAACCTGGTTTCGATCAATATTTTAGAGGATAACACTGGTTAGGTCTGGGTTAGGTATGGGTTATGTCCACATCACGCTCATGATTTTGCCTTTTCCGCATTCCTGTTGACCAGAACCTTGGTTTTATCTTGTTTGAATCAGGTAGTAATGTGGTACCACACTGAAACAGACAATTAAACTTGTTTTCGATCAATATTTTAGAGGATGAAACCGATTAGGTCTGGGTTAGGTCCGGGTTATGCCCGCATCTGGCTCATGATTTTGTCCTCTTCGCATACTTGTTGGCCAGATCCTTGATTTTCTCTGGTTTGAATCACGTAGTAATGTGGTACCACACTGAGACAGCCAATTAAACCTGGATTCGGTCAGTATTTTAGTCGGTAACACCGGTAAGGTCTGGGTTAGGTCTGGGTTATGCCCGCATTTGGCTCATGATTTTGCCTTTTCCGCATTCCTGTTGACCAGAACCTTGGTTTTATCTTGTTTGAATCAGGTAGTAATGTGGTACCACACTGAAACAGACAATTAAACTTGTTTTTGATCAATATCTTAGAGGATAAAACCGGTTAGGTCTGGGTTAGGTCCGGGTTATGCCCGCATCTGGCTCATGATTTTGCCCTCTTCGCATACTTGTTGGCCAGATCCTTGGTTTTCTCTGGTTTGAATCACGTAGTAATGTGGTACCACACTGAGACAGCCAATTAAACCTGGATTCGGTCAGTATTTTAGTCGGTAACACCGGTAAGGTCTGGGTTAGGTCTGGGTTATGCCCGCATCTGGCTCATGATTTTGCCTATTCCGCATTCCTGTTGACCAGAACCTTGGTTTTATCTTGTTTGAATCAGGTAGTAATGTGGTACCACACTGAAACAGACAATTAAACTTGTTTTCGATCAATATTTTAAAGGATAACACCGGTTAGGTCTGGGTTAGGTCTGGGTTATGCCCGCATGTGGCTCATGATTTTGCCTTTTCCGCCTTCCTGTTGACCAGAACCTTGGTTTTATCTTGTTTGAATCAGGTAGTAATGTGGTACCACACTGAAACAGACAATTAAACTTGTTTTCGATCAATATTTTAGAGGATAAAACCGGTTAGCTCTGGGTTAGGTCCGGGTTATGCCAGCATCTGGCTCATGATTTTGCCTTCTTCGCATACTTGTTGGCCAGATCCTGGATTTTCTCTGGTTTGAATCACGTAGTAATGTGGTACCACACTGAAACAGACAATTAAACCTGGTTTCGACCAATATTTTAGAGGATAACACCGGTTAGGTCGGGGTAAGGTCTGGGTTATGCCCGCATCTGGCTCATGATTTTACCTTCTTCGCAAATTTGTTGGCCAGATCCCAGATTTTTTCGGGTTTGAATCACGTAGTATTGTGGTACCACACTGAAACAAACAACTAAACCTGGTTTCGATCAATATTTTAGTCGGTAACACCGGTAAGGTCTGGGTTAGGTCTGGGTTATGCCCGCATCTGGCTCATGAGTTTGCCTTTTCCGCATACTTGTAGGCCAGATCCTGTGTTTTTTCGTGTTTGAACCACATAGTAACGTGGTACCAAACAGTCAATTAAGCCTGGATTCGGTCAGTATTTTAGAGGATAACACCGATTAGGTCTGGGTTAGGTCTGGGTTATGACCGCATCTGGCTCATGATTTTGCATTCTTCGCATACTTGTAGGCCAGATCCTGGGTTTTTTCGGGTTTGAATCACGTAGTAATGTGGTACCACACTGAAACAGCCAATTAAACCTGGATTCGGTCAATATTTTAGTCGGTAAAACCGGTTAGGTCTGGGTTAGGTCTGGGTTATGCCCGCATCTCGCTCATAATTTTGCCTTCTTCGCATACTTGTTGGCCAGATCCTGGGTTTTTTCGGGTTTGAATCAAGTAGTAATGTGGTACCACACTGAAACAGACAATTAAACTTGTTTTCGATCAATATTTTAGAGGATAACACCGGTTAGGTCTGGGTTAGGTCTGGGTCAGGTCTGGGTTATGCCCGCATGTGGCTCATGATTTTGCCTTTTCCGCATACCTGTGGGCCAGATCCTTGGTCTTCTCTGGTTTGAATCACGTAGTAATGTGGTACCACACTGAGTCAGCCAATTAAACCTGGATTCGGTCAGTATTGTAGTCGGTAATACCGGTAAGGTCTGGGTTAAGTCTGGGTTATGCCCGCATCTGGCTCATGATTTTGCCTTTTCCGCATACCTGTGGGCCAGATCCTTGGTCTTCTCTGGTTTGAATCACGTAGTAATGTGGTACCACACTGAGACAGCCAATTAAACCTGGATTCGGTCAGTATTGTAGTCGGTAATACCGGTAAGGTCTGGGTTAAGTCTGGGTTATGCCCGCATCTGGCTCATGATTTTGCCTTTTCCGCATACTTGCAGGCCAAATCCTTGGTTTTCTCTGGTTTGAATCACGTAGTAATGTGGTACCACAGCGAAACAGTCAACTAAACCTGGTTTCGATCAATATTTTAGAGTATAACAACGGTCACGTCTGGGTTAGGTCTGGGTTATGCCCGCATCTGGCTCATGATTTTGCCTTCTTGGCATACTTTTTGGCCAGATCCTTGGTTTTATCTTGTTTGAATCAGGTAGTAATGTGGTACCACACTGAAACAGACAATTAAACTTGTTTTCGATCAATATTTTAGAGGATAACACCGGTTAGGTCTGGGTTAGGTCTGGGTTATGCCCGCATCTGCCTCATGATTTTGCCTTCTTCGCATACTTGTTGGCCAGATCCTTGGTTTTTTCGGGTTTGAATCACATAGGAATGTGGTACCACGAAATAACAGTGAATTAAACCTGGATTCGGACAGTATTTTAGTCGGTAACAACGGTTAGATCTGGGTTAGGTCTGGGTTATGACCGCATCTGGCTCATGATTTTGCATTCTTCGCATACTCCCCTCAGGGGCTGCCAGCCTTTCAGCTGCAGTACGGGCTTAACGAACCCGGGGTACCCGAGTCATACACACACCGTAAGCCTCCTGTTGGTCGTCACAACGACCCATTCACAATTCCCTATTGGTTTTGTGAATGGTACGTGACGGCAGGAGGAACGGGGGTCTTGGCTTAACCGCCTGGGCCACGAGTATGGCGACTCTATAAAATCGCCCTCCAATCCTAAGCTATGGTGCGCGGCGATGGGATGCATGGTTGGGGGAGGAGGCCCAATCCCAAGCGACCACCTCCGGGGAACCTGCCGAACCCCCGGAGTATTAGGCTTACCCGGGTAAGGCGGCTCTGCCCGGGTGGACCTTTATTTCCGACCATCTCGTGGGATTTTTTATGGACTCAGAAAATAAAATGGGGATGGGGCGGGTTTTGTCGGTTGGGGAGGACGGAGACGGGGTTGGGGTTAGGGTGGCGGCGCTCGCGCCCCACTCAGCGCCAGGTCCGGCTTCGTGGAGGGTGGAGGAGGACGACGAGACGGCGTCGGTCTCGTCCTTCTCCTCCAGCACGAGCCACATAGGCTCTAAGAGGAAGAGGACGGGGCAGGCCGTCGTCGAGGTGGGCGGGGCGATGAGCCCGTCGGTGAGGCTGAGTTGCCTCAGGGACGAGGTGACCGAGGAGATATCGGAGAGGATCTCCTCGTCCCTGAGGCGGGTGGAGAAAGTCGCCGCTGCCTGCGCCTTTAAGGGGCAGAAAAGCGGTGGCGCGGAGGCCCTGAAGGCCGCGGCGGAGGAAATGAGGGAGGCGGCGCGGGAGCTCAGAGGGCGGAACGCCCGTCTGCAGCTCCTGTTGGAGGAGGAGCGACAGGGGAGGAGGAGGGCAGAGGCGCTGTGGAACAGCGCGGCCCTTCCTCCCATCCTCCCTCCTCCTCCACCGCCGCGTCCCTCGGCGGAGGTAAATAAGCGGAGTGCGGCGGCAGTGGTGCGGGGCACCGCGGGCCCCTCCACCCGCACTCCGCCCGTGAAGAAGTCCCCGTCCTCCTCAGAAGACGATCTTCTGAGGAGGATTGGGGACATGATTGATGGCAAGCTGGCCGCCTTCCGGGAGGAGCTCCTCGCCGGAAGAGCGGTCAGCAGGAAGGCGGTGCCTCCCCGACCTGTTCCAGTACAGTCGGGGAAGGCAATGAAGGGCGGAGTGAAGGCTCCGCCCAGCGTTGCGGCACCAGGGCCCCGGGTCGCGACCCCCAAGGGGGGTGGTGTACCCGTGGTCGCGGTGGTCGCGTCCTCCACGGCACCCTCCCAAGGGGGGGTGGCGTGGAGTGAGGTGGTGGGGCGGAAGGCGAAGCGGGCGGCGAGGAAGGCCTCGCAACCGCAGCCTCCGCCACCGCCGCCGGCGGCCAAGGTAAAGGCCGCGAAGGTCGGGAAGGCACGACCAGGTCGTCCCCCAAAAACGGCAGCGGTGACGCTGACCGTTGCGCAGGGGGGCGACCTGACCCTCGCGGAGGCGATGCGGCTCGCCAGGGAGAATATCTCCCTGGAAGAGCTGGGCATCGCCTCCGTGAGGGCGAAGAGGGCCGTGACCGGGGGTCTCTTGCTGGAGATCCCCGGTGCAGAAGGCGGCGCGAAGGCGGATCGTCTCGCCCAGAGGCTCCGGGAGCAGCTGGGCGAGCGAGGTGTCCGGGTCGCCCGGCCCACGAAGCGCACGGAGATGCGCGTTTGTGGGCTGGACGACTCGGTCAGCGCACAGGATGTGTCCCGTGCCCTTGCGAGGGCGGGGGACTGTCCTGTGGAGGATCTGCGGGTCGGAGAGATCCGCAGGTCGCCCTCCGGCCTCGGGTCGGTGTGGGCCCGGTGCCCCCTCTCCGCCGCCCGTAAGGTGGCGGAATCCGGGAGGGTGTTGGTGGGGTGGGTTTCGGCGCGAGTGGAAATCCTCGCGCCGCGCCCGCTCCAGTGTCACCGCTGCCTCGAATTGGGGCACGTGAGGCAGTGGTGCACCTCGCCGGTGGACCGCAGCGGTCAGTGTTACCGCTGCGGTGCCAAAGAGCACCGTGCGAGCCAGTGCTCGGCGGCCCCCCACTGCCCGTTGTGTGCGGACATGGGGAGGCCAGCCGATCACAGGGTGGGGAGCAAGAAGTGCTCCCCCCCCTCCCGGAAGGAGAGGAAGAGGCGGGCTGCACCGGCTCCGGTGCCGAGGGCGGTGGCATCGTCCTCGATGGAGGTGGACGGTGCTACGGGGACGGACGGCCGGGAGGAGGCTGGCGCGGCCATTAATTAATGCCGCCCCGCCTCCTCCTCCAGGCCAACCTCAACCACTGCCGCGCGGCACAGGACTTGATGTCCCAAGTCCTCGCGGAGTGGGGGGTTGGCCTGGCGGTCGCCGCCGAGCCGTACCGCGTCCCTGATCACCCTCATTGGGTGGGCGACGCGGACGGCTTGGTGGCGACGGTATGGGGAGGGGGCGACGGGTCCCCACCGTTCTCCTTGTTGGAGCGCGGTCGGGGATTCGTCGCCGTGGACTGGGGGGGAGTCGCTGTGGTGGGGTGCTACATTTCGCCCCGTAGCGGTCACGCTGCGTTCGAGCTGTACTTGGCCGAGGTCGCGGCATGCGTGCAGCGCTGCGCGGCCCGGCCGGTGCTGGTCCTGGGGGATTTTAATGCCAAGTCGGTGGCTTGGGGATCCCCCAGGACCTCCGTTCGCGGCGGGATCCTGGGCGATTGGGCGGCGGGGCTCGACCTCCGGGTATTGAACCGGGGGTCGGAGCACACATGCGTGCGGCGATATGGGGGGTCCATCGTGGATGTTGGATTCGCGACCCCCAACGCCGTGCGCATGGTGTCGGGTTGGCACGTGGTCGCGGGGGCAGAGACACTCTCCGATCACCGGTACATCCGGATGGAGGTCTCTGCCGCCGCGAGTGCATCCCGACACGGCCGCCTGCGTGGCACCCCACCACGCCGCTGGGCGCTTCGGCGCCTCGACAAGGACGCCCTGATGGCAGCTGCCCTCGCTGCAACTTGGCCGCAGGGAGCGGCCGAGTTGCCGAGCATAGAGGAGGAGGTCGCCCGGCTCGGAGCATTGGTCGCGGGTATTTGCGACGCGGCGATGCCTCGTGTCGGGCGGGCTTCTCCTCGCCGGGCGGTGTACTGGTGGTCGGACGCGATCGCGGAGTTGCGAGTCGCGACTGTCCGCGCCCGACGCCAGTACACCCGCGCGCGCCGTCGTCAACGTACAGGCGACGGCGTGGCGCGAGCGAGGGCAGCTGATGACCTGTATGGAGCATACCGCGTGGCGCGGGTTGCTCTGCAGGTCGCCATCAAACGGGCCAAGACCCGGGCATGGAAGGAGCTCCTCCAGACCCTTGATGACGATCCATGGGGGCGCCCATATAAGGTGGTGCTGAATAAGCTCCGCCCGTGGGCGCCCCCCGTCACCGAGGGTCTTGACCCCCGGCTGCTGGAGGACGTGGTCAATACACTCTTCCCAATTGGGGAGAGGGGACCGCGTCCTCCGGCGGCGGCGGCTGTCCCAGTGGAGTGGACGGCCGAACTGGGGGTCACGCAGGAGGAGCTGGCAGCGGCCATCAGACGGCTCGGGGTTCGTAACACGGCCCCGGGTCCGGATGGTGTGCCCGGCCGGGTTTGGGTCTTGACCCAGGGCGTCCTTGGGGCCGACCTCAGGCGGTTGTTCGACCGCTGCCTGAGGGACGGGCGATTCCCCCCCAGTTGGAAGGTGGCGAGGATGGTCCTCCTCCGGAAGGAGGGTCGGCCCGCGGAGTCTCCCTCCGCATACCGGCCCATTTGTCTCCTCGACGAGGTGGGCAAGCTCTTCGAGCGTGTGATTGCTGCCCGCCTCGTCGAGCACCTGTCGCGGGGTGATCCCGGTCTGGCCGACTGCCAGTTCGGTTTCCGGGGGGGCCGATCGACTATCGACGCGATAGGTCGTGTGAGGGCCCTCTCGGGGGCGGCCGTCTCCCGGGGAGGGGTGGCATTGGCAATATCCTTGGATATTGCCAATGCCTTTAACACCCTCCCCTGGGAAGAGATAAGGAGGGGACTCGAATATCATCGGGTCCCCCCTTGTCTCAGGGCGGTCGTCGGGGATTATCTCCGCGGCAGGTGGATCGAGTATCCGGGCCGGGATGGTGATATGCGGAGGGAGGTGTACTGCGGTGTTCCGCAGGGGTCGGTCCTCGGGCCACTCCTGTGGAACATCGCGTACGACTCGGTGTTGCGGGCCGGCCTCCCCGACGGCGTCAGCACGGTGTGTTATGCGGATGACACACTGGTGCTGGCCGTCGGGGCGCACTGGGGGAGGGCCATGCGTCGCGCGGAGGAGGGGTCGCAACGCGTCGTCGACCGGATCAGGGGGATGGGGATGACGGTGGCGGTCCATAAGACCGAGGTGATTGCGTTTCATTCACCTCGGCAGGATCCGCCACCCCCTCTGATCCGGGTGGGTGGGGCTGACATCGAGGTGAAGCCCCAGATCAGGTATCTAGGGCTGATCCTCGATAGCCACTGGCGTTTCGAGGAGCATTTCCGCTGCCTGGTCCCCCGGTTGGAAAGGATGGTTGCGGCTCTGGGCCGGATCCTGCCCAACCTGGGGGGCCCGGCGGGCCGAGTTCGTCGCCTCTATGTGGCAATGGTCCAGTCGGTGGCCCTATACGGGGCCCCCGTCTGGGCGGACGACCTGGCTGCCTCCCGGCGCGGCATGACTATGCTGCGTCGGGTGCAGAGGCGCATGGCGCTCAGGGTCGTCCGCGGGTATCGGACCATGTCACATGAGGCGGCGACGGTTCTAGCGGGGATGCCGCCCATGGACCTGCTCGCGCGGTCGCACGCGGTGATGTACCGGCACCGCGTCGACCGTCGCGCGGGGGTGGGGGCGGTCCCGGGCGGGCAGGAACCTGCTTGGGGCGATTTGAAGCGCCAGGCCCGGCAGTCCGTGTTGCTCGCGTGGCAGGAGCGGCTGGCTCTGCCAACCGCGGGGCACCGGACTGTCGGGGCGGTTCGGCCACTCCTGAAGGAGTGGCTGGACAGAGGCCATGGCAGCCTCACCTACCGGATGGCACAGGTATTTTCCGGGCATGGCAGCTTCGGAAGATACCTGTGCCGGATAGGGAAGGAGCCGACGGCGCGTTGCTGCCACTGCGACGCTGAGCAGGACACGGCGGATCATACCCTGGAGGTATGCCCCGCGTGGGAGGGGGAGCGCCGTGTCCTGGTCGGCGTCGTCGGGCGGGATGTCTCGCTACCGGGCGTGGTGCGCGCCATGCTCGGCAGCGAGGAGAAGTGGAGGGCCGTGGCCTCCTTCTGCGAGAACGTAATGTTGCAGAAGGAGGCCGCGGGGAGGGAGCGCGAGCTTCAGCGGCGGGCTGAAGCTCGCGCTCGTGCGGTGGCCCGAGGTCGTCGCCCGGTCGCGAGGCGTCGCGGGCGGCCGCCTCGGCGTGGCGGATGACCTAGGCTGGGAGGGGGGTCCTGAGGGGACCCTCCTCCCGCCAGGCGGCGCCGGGTCGGACCGGTTGGGGGTAGGAGTGCCTCCCCCTACCGGTCCGACGCAAGGGGAGGCACCCTCGGCGGTCTGGTGCGGCCATGAACGCCCGGCCGCCGAGGGGTGGAAACGGGGTCGCGGGCGGTTGCGAGTTGGGGCTCGCAGCCGCCACTAAACGCGGCCCCGGGACGGATAGCGGCGGGATGGAGTGGCCCCGTCCCGCCGCTATGAGGCAGTGTGTCTACTGGGGGGACCGATTGTCCCCCCGGGGGATGGGCGCGAAAGCGCGGGCACGGGGAGGATACCGGAAGAATGCTTCGAGCGATTCCCGGTATCCTCCCAAAGCGTGCCGAAGGGTCACCGTGGGGTTTTTTAGTGGGTAGGTCCCGCGCCTGTCGTTGTACGGGCGCGGGGAATCCCACACACCCCTCCCACCTCTCCCCAAGGAGGTGGGAGGGAGTCTTTCGAAGATTTTCCCCACGACAAAAAAAAAAAAAAAAAAAAAAAATTCTTCGCATACTTGTAGGCCAGATCCTGGGTTTTTTCGGGTTTGAATCACGTAGTAATGTGGTACCACACTGAAACAGCCAATTAAACCTGGATTCGGTCAATATTTTAGTCGGTAAAACCGGTTAGGTCTGGGTTAGGTCTGGGTTATGCCCGCATCTCGCTCATAATTTTGCCTTCTTCGCATACTTGTTGGCCAGATCCTGGGTTTTTTCGGGTTTGAATCACGTAGTAATGTGGTACCACACTGAAACAGACAATTAAACTTGTTTTCGATCAATATTATAGAGGATACAACCGGTTAGGTCTGGGTTAGGTCCGGGTTATGCCCGCATCTGGCTCATGATTTTGCCCTCTTCGCAAATTTGTTGGCCAGATCCTGGATTTTTTCGGGTTTGAATCATGTAGTATTGTGGTACCACACTGAAACAGCCAATTAAACCTGGTTTCGATCAATATTTTAGAGGATAACACCGGTTAGGTCTGGGTTAGGTCTGGGTTATGCCCGCATGTGGCTCATGATTTTGCCTTTTCCGCATACCTGTTGGCCAGATCCTTGGTTTTCTCTGGTTTGAATCACGTAGTAATGTGGTACCACATTGAAACAGTCAATAAATCCTGGTTTCAATCAATATTTTAGAGGATAAAACCGGTTAGGTCTGGGTTACAAATGGGTTATGTCCACATCTGGCCCACGATTTTGCCTTCTTCGCATACTTGTTGGCCAGATGCTGTGTTTTTTCGGGTTTGAATCACGTAGCAACGTGGTACCAAACAGTTACAGTCAATTAAGCCAGGATTCGGTCAGTATTTTAGAGGATAACACCGGTTAGGTCTGGGTCAGGTCTGGGTTATGCCCGCATGTGGCTCATGATTTTGCCTTTTCCGCATACCTGTTGGCCAGATCCTTGGTCTTCTCTGGTTTGAATCACGTAGTAATGTGGTACCACACTGAGACAGCCAATTAAACCTGGTTTCGATCAATATTTTAGAGGATAAAACCGTTTAGGTCTGGGTTAGGTATGGGTTATGTCCACATCTGGCTCATGATTTTGCATTTCCGCATACTTGTAGGCCAGATCATGGGTTTTTTCGGGTTTGAATCACGTAGTAATGTGGTACCACACTGAAGCAGTCAATTAAACCTGGTTTCGATCAATATTTTAGAGGATAACACCGGTTATGTCTGGGTTAGGTCTGGGTTATGCCCGCATGTGGCTCATGATTTTGCCTTTTCCGCATACTTGTAGGCCAGATCATGGGTTTTTTCGGGTTTGAATCACGTAGTAATGTGGTACCACACTGAAACAGCCAATTAAACCTGGATTCGGTCAGTATTTTAGTCGGTAAATCCGGTTAGGTCTGGGTTAGGTCTGGGTTATGCCCGCATCTCGCTTATAATTTTGCCTTCTTCGCATACTTGTAGGCCAGATCCTTGGTTTTCTCTGGTTTGAATCACGTAGTAATGTGGTACCACATTGAAACAGTCTATTAAACCTGGTTTCGATCAATATTTTAGAGGATAAAACCGTTTAGGTCTGGGTTAGGTATGGGTTATGTCCACATCTGGCTCATGATTTTGCCTTTTCCGCATTCCTGTTGACCAGAACCTTGGTTTTATCTTGTTTGAATCAGGTAGTAATGTGGTACCACACTGAAACAGACAATTAAACTTGTTTTCGATCAATATTTTAGAGGATAACACCGGTTAGGTCTGGGTTAGGTCTGGGTTATGCCCGCATCTGCCTCATGATTTTGCCTTCTTCGCATACTTGTTGGCCAGATCCTTGGTTTTATCTTGTTTGAATCAGGTAGTAATGTGGTACCACACTGAAACAGACAATTAAACCTGGATTCGGTCAATATTTTAGAGGATAACACCGGTTATGTCTGGGTTAGGTCTGGGTTATGCCCGCATCTCGCTCATAATTTTGCCTTCTTCGCATACTTGTTGGCCAGATCCTTGGTTTTCTCTGGTTTGAATCACGTAGTAATGTGGTACCACACTGAAACAGACTATTGAACCTGGTTTCGATCAGTATTTTAGAGGATAACACCGGTTAAGTCTGGGTTAGGTCTGGGTTATGCCCGTATCTGGCTCATGATTTTGCCCTCTTCGCAAATTTGTTGGCCAGATCCTGGATTTTTTCGGGTTTGAATCACGTAGTATTGTGGTACCACACTGAAACAGACAATTAAACCTGGTTTCGATCAATATTTTAGAGGATAACACCGGTTATGTCTGGGTTAGGTCTGGGTTATGCCCGCATGTGGCTCATGATTTTGCCTTTTCCGCATACTTGTAGGCCAGATCATGGGTTTTTTCGGGTTTGAATCACGTAGTAATGTGGTACCACACTGAAACAGCCAATTAAACCTGGATTCGGTCAGTATTTTAGTCGGTAAATCCGGTTAGGTCTGGGTTAGGTCTGGGTTATGCCCGCATCTCGCTCATAATTTTGCCTTCTTCGCATACTTGTAGGCCAGATCCTTGGTTTTCTCTGGTTTGAATCACGTAGTAATGTGGTACCACACTGAGACAGCCAATTAAACCTGGTTTCGATCAATATTTTAGAGGATAAAACCGTTTAGGTCTGGGTTAGGTATGGGTTATGTCCACATCTGGCTCATGATTTTGCATTTCCGCATACTTGTAGGCCAGATCATGGGTTTTTTCGGGTTTGAATCACGTAGTAATGTGGTACCACACTGAAGCAGTCAATTAAACCTGGTTTCGATCAATATTTTAGAGGATAACACAGGTTAGGTCTGGGTTAGGCCTGGGTTATGACCGCATCTGGCTCATGATTTTGCATTCTTCGCATACTTGTAGGCCAGATCCTGGGTTTTTTCGGATTTGAATCACGTAGTAATGTGGTACCACACTGAAACAGCCAATTAAACCTGGATTCGGTCAATATTTTAGAGGATAACACCGGTTATGTCTGGGTTAGGTCTGGGTTATGCCCGCATGTGGCTCATGATTTTGCCTTTTCCGCATACTTGTAGGCCAGATCATGGGTTTTTTCGGGTTTGAATCACGTAGTAATGTGGTACCACACTGAAACAGCCAATTAAACCTGGATTCGGTCAGTATTTTAGTCGGTAAATCCGGTTAGGTCTGGGTTAGGTCTGGGTTATGCCCGCATCTCGCTCATAATTTTGCCTTCTTCGCATACTTGTAGGCCAGATCCTTGGTTTTCTCTGGTTTGAATCACGTAGTAATGTGGTACCACATTGAAACAGTCTATTAAACCTGGTTTCGATCAATATTTTAGAGGATAAAACCGTTTAGGTCTGGGTTAGGTATGGGTTATGTCCACATCTGGCTCATGATTTTGCCTTTTCCGCATTCCTGTTGACCAGAACCTTGGTTTTATCTTGTTTGAATCAGGTAGTAATGTGGTACCACACTGAAACAGACAATTAAACTTGTTTTCGATCAATATTTTAGAGGATAACACCGGTTAGGTCTGGGTTAGGTCTGGGTTATGCCCGCATCTGCCTCATGATTTTGCCTTCTTCGCATACTTGTTGGCCAGATCCTTGGTTTTATCTTGTTTGAATCAGGTAGTAATGTGGTACCACACTGAAACAGACAATTAAACCTGGATTCGGTCAATATTTTAGAGGATAACACCGGTTATGTCTGGGTTAGGTCTGGGTTATGCCCGCATCTCGCTCATAATTTTGCCTTCTTCGCATACTTGTTGGCCAGATCCTTGGTTTTCTCTGGTTTGAATCACGTAGTAATGTGGTACCACACTGAAACAGACTATTGAACCTGGTTTCGATCAGTATTTTAGAGGATAACACCGGTAAGGTCTGGGTTAGGTCTGGGTTATGCCCGTATCTGGCTCATGATTTTGCCCTCTTCGCAAATTTGTTGGCCAGATCATGGATTTTTTCGGGTTTGAATCACGTAGTATTGTGGTACCACACTGAAACAGACAATTAAACCTGGTTTCGATCAATATTTTAGAGGATAACACCGGTTAGGTCTGGGTTAGGTCTGGGTTATGCCCGCATGTGGCTCATGATTTTGCCTTTTCCGCATACCTGTTGGCCAGATCCTTGGTTTTCTCTGGTTTGAATCACGTAGTAATGTGGTACCACATTGAAACAGTCAATTAAACCTGGTTTCAATCAATATTTTAGAGGATAAAACCGGTTAGGTCTGGGTTAGAAATGGGTTATGTCCACATCTGGCCCACGATTTTGCCTTCTTCGCATACTTGTTGGCCAGATCCTGTGTTTTTTCGGGTTTGAATCACGTAGCAACGTGGTACCAGACAGTTACAGTCAATTAAGCCAGGATTCGGTCAGTATTTTAGAGGATAACACCGGTTAGGTCTGGGTCAGGTCTGGGTTATGCCCGCATGTTGCTCATGATTTTGCCTTTTCCGCATACCTGTTGGCCAGATCCTTGGTCTTCTCTGGTTTGAATCACGTAGTAATGTGGTACCACACTGAGACAGCCAATTAAACCTGGATTCGGTCAGTATTTTAGAGGATAACACCGATTAGGTCTGGGTCAGGTCTGGGTTATGCCCGCATCTGGCTCATGATTTTGCCTTTTCCGCATACTTGTAGGCCAGATCCTTGGTTTTCTCTGGTTTGAATCACGTAGTAATGTGGTACCACAGCGAAACAGTCAACTAAACCTGGTTTCGATCAATATTTTAGAGTATAACAACGGTCACGTCTGGGTTAGGTCTGGGTTATGCCCGCATCTGGCTCATGATTTTGCCTTCTTGGCATACTTTTTGGCCAGATCCTTGGTTTTATCTTGTTTGAATCAGGTAGTAATGTGGTACCACACTGAAACAGACAATTAAACTTGTTTTCGATCAATATTTTAGAGGATAACACCGGTTAGGTCTGGGTTAGGTCCGGGTTATGCCCGCATCTGCCTCATGATTTTGCCTTCTTCGCATACTTGTTGGCCAGATCCTTGGTTTTTTCGGGTTTGAATCACATAGGAATGTGGTACCACGAAATAACAGTGAATTAAAGCTGGATTCGGTCAGTATTTTAGTCGGTAACAACGGTTAGGCCTGCGTTAGGTCTGGGTTATGCCCTCATCTAACTCATGATTTTACCTTCTTCGCACACTTGTTGGACAGATCCTGGGGTTTTTCGGCTTTGATTCACGTAGTAATGTGGGACCACACTGAAACAGTCCATTAAACCTGGTTTTCGATCAATATTTTAGAGGATAACACCGGTTAGGTCTGGGTTAGGTCTGGGTTATGACCGCATCTGGCTCATGATTTTGCATTCTTCGCATACTTGTAGGCCAGATCCTGGGTTTTTTCGGGTTTGAATCACGTAGTAATGTGGTACCACACTGAAACAGACAATTAAACCTGGTATCGATCAATATTTTAGAGGATAACACCGGGTATGTCTGGGTTAGGTCTGGGTTATGCCCGCATGTGGCTCATGATTTTGCCTTTTCCGCATTCCTGTTGACCAGAACCTTGGTTTTATCTTGTTTGAATCAGGTAGTAATGTGGTACCACACTGAAACAGACAATTAAACTTGTTTTCGATCAATATTTTAGAGGATAAAACCGGGTAGCTCTGGGTTAGGTCTGGGTTATGCCCGCATCTGGCTCATGATTTTACCTTCTTCGCAAATTTGTTGGCCAGATCCTGTGTTTTTTCGGGTTTGAACCACATAGTAACGTGGTACCAAACAGTTACAGTCAATTCAGCCTGGATTCGGTCAGTATTTTAGAGGATAACACCGATTAGGTCTGGGTCAGGTCTGGGTTATGCCCGCATGTGGCTCATGATTTTGCCTTTACCGCATACTTGTTGGCCAGATCCTTGGTTTTCTCTGGTTTGAATCACGTAGTAATGTGGTACCACATTGAAACAGTCAATTAAACCTGGTTTCGATCAATATTCTAGAGGATAAAACCGGTTAGGTCTGGGTTAGGTATGGGTTGTGTCCACATATGGCTCATGATTTTGCCTTTTCCGCATTCCTGTTGACCAGAACCTTGGTTTTATCTTGTTTGAAGCAGATAGTAATGTGGTACCACACTGAAACAGACAATTAAACTTGTTTTCGATCAATATTTTAGAGGATAAAACCGGTTAGGTCTGGTTTAGGTCCGGGTTATGCCCGCATCTGGCTCATGATTTTGCGTACTTCGCATACATGTTGTACAGGTCCTGGGCTTTTTCGGGTTTGAATCACCTAGTAATGCGGTGCCACACAGTGACAGTCAAATAAACCTGGATTCGGTCAGTATTTTAGTCGGTAACACCGGTAAGGTCTGGTTTAGGTCTGGGTTATGCCCGCATCTGGCTCATGATTTTGCCTTCTGCGCATACTTGTTGGCGAGATCCTTGGTTTTCTCTGGTTTGAATCACGTAGTAATGTGGTACCACATTGAAACAGTCTATTAAACCTGGTTTCGATCAATATTTTAGAGGATAAAACCGTTTATGTCTGGGTTAGGTATGGGTTATGTCCACATCTGGCTCATGATTTTGCATTTCCGCATTCTTGCTGACCAGCACCTTGGTTTTATCTTGTTTGAATCAGGTAGTAATGTGGTACCACACTGAAACAGACAATTAAACTTGTTTTCGATCAATATTTTAAAGGATAAAACCGGTTAGGTCTGGTTTAGGTCCGGGTTATGCCCGCATCTGGCACATGATTTTGCGTACTTCGCATACATGTTGTACAGGTCCTGGGCTTTTTCGGGTTTGAATCACGTAGTAATGCGGTGCCACACAGTGACAGTCAATTAAACCTGGATTCGGTCAGTATTTTAGTCGGTAACACCGGTAAGGTCTGGGTTAGGTCTGGGTTATGCCCGCATCTGGCTCATGATTTTGCCTTCTTCGCATACTTGTTGGCCAGATCCTGGGTTTTTTCGGGTTTGAATCACATAGGAATGTGGTACCACGAAATAACAGTGAATTAAACCTGGATTCGGTCAGTATTTTAGTCGGTAACAACGGTTAGGCCTGCGTTAGGTCTGGGTTATGCCCTCATCTAACTCATGATTTTACCTTCTTCGCATACTTGTTGGACAGATCCTGGGGTTTTTCGGGTTTGATTCACGTAGGAATGTGGTACCACGAAATAACAGTGAATTAAACCTGGATTCGGTCAGTATTTTAGTCGGTAACAACGGTTAGGCCTGCGTTAGGTCTGGGTTATGCCCTCATCTAACTCATGATTTTACCTTCTTCGCATACTTGTTGGACAGATCCTGGGGTTTTTCGGGTTTGATTCACGTAGTAATGTGGTACCACACTAAAACAGTCCATTAAACCTGGTTTTCGATCAATATTTTAGAGGATAACACCGGTTAGGTCTGGGTCAGGTCTGGGTTATGCCCGCATGTGGCTCATGATTTTGCCTTTACCGCATACTTGTTGGCCAGATCCTTGGTTTTCTCTGGTTTGAATCACGTAGTAATGTGGTACCACATTGAAACAGTCAATTAAACCTGGTTTCGATCAATATTCTAGAGGATAAAACCGGTTAGGTCTGGGTTAGGTATGGGTTGTGTCCACATATGGCTCATGATTTTGCCTTTTCCGCATTCCTGTTGACCAGAACCTTGGTTTTATCTTGTTTGAAGCAGATAGTAATGTGGTACCACACTGAAACAGACAATTAAACTTGTTTTCGATCAATATTTTAGAGGATAAAACCGGTTAGGTCTGGTTTAGGTCCGGGTTATGCCCGCATCTGGCTCATGATTTTGCGTACTTCGCATACATGTTGTACAGGTCCTGGGCTTTTTCGGGTTTGAATCACCTAGTAATGCGGTGCCACACAGTGACAGTCAAATAAACCTGGATTCGGTCAGTATTTTAGTCGGTAACACCGGTAAGGTCTGGTTTAGGTCTGGGTTATGCCCGCATCTGGCTCATGATTTTGCCTTCTGCGCATACTTGTTGGCGAGATCCTTGGTTTTCTCTGGTTTGAATCACGTAGTAATGTGGTACCACATTGAAACAGTCTATTAAACCTGGTTTCGATCAATATTTTAGAGGATAAAACCGTTTATGTCTGGGTTAGGTATGGGTTATGTCCACATCTGGCTCATGATTTTGCATTTCCGCATTCTTGCTGACCAGCACCTTGGTTTTATCTTGTTTGAATCAGGTAGTAATGTGGTACCACACTGAAACAGACAATTAAACTTGTTTTCGATCAATATTTTAAAGGATAAAACCGGTTAGGTCTGGTTTAGGTCCGGGTTATGCCCGCATCTGGCACATGATTTTGCGTACTTCGCATACATGTTGTACAGGTCCTGGGCTTTTTCGGGTTTGAATCACGTAGTAATGCGGTGCCACACAGTGACAGTCAATTAAACCTGGATTCGGTCAGTATTTTAGTCGGTAACACCGGTAAGGTCTGGGTTAGGTCTGGGTTATGCCCGCATCTGGCTCATGATTTTGCCTTCTTCGCATACTTGTTGGCCAGATCCTGGGTTTTTTCGGGTTTGAATCACATAGGAATGTGGTACCACGAAATAACAGTGAATTAAACCTGGATTCGGTCAGTATTTTAGTCGGTAACAACGGTTAGGCCTGCGTTAGGTCTGGGTTATGCCCTCATCTAACTCATGATTTTACCTTCTTCGCATACTTGTTGGACAGATCCTGGGGTTTTTCGGGTTTGATTCACGTAGTAATGTGGTACCACACTAAAACAGTCCATTAAACCTGGTTTTCGATCAATATTTTAGAGGATAACACCGGTTAGGTCTGGGTTAGGTCTGGGTTATGACCGCATCCCGCTCATGATTTTGCATTCTTCGCATACTTGTAGGCCAGATCCTGGGTTTTTTCGGGTTTGAATCACGTAGTAATGTGGTACCACACTGAAACAGACAATTAAACCTGGTATCGATCAATATTTTAGAGGATAACACAGATTAGGTCTGGGTGTGGTCTGGGTTATGCCCGCATGTGGCTCATGATTTTGCCTTTTCCGCATACTTGTTGGCCAGATCCTTGGTTTTCTCTGGTTTGGATCACGTAGTAATGTGGTACCACACCGAGACAGCCAATTAAACCTGGATTCGGTCAGTATTTTAGTCGGTAACACCGGTAAGGTCTGGGTTAGGTCTGGGTTATGCCCGCATCTGGCTCATGAGTTTGTCTTTTCCGCATACTTGTAGGCCAGATCCTGGGTTTTTTCGGGTTTGAATCACGTAGTAATGTGGTACCACACTGATGCAGTCAATTAAACCTGGTTTCGATCAATATTTTAGAGGATGACACCGGTTAGGTCGGGGTAAGGTCTGGGTTATGCCCGCATCTGGCTCATGATTTTGCATTCTTCGCATACTTGTATGCCAGATCCTGGGTTTTTTCGGGTTTGAATCACGTAGTAATGTGGTACCACACTGAAACAGCCAATTAAACCTGGATTCGGTCAGTATTTTAGTCGGTAAAACCGGTTAGGTCTGGGTTAGGTCTGGGTTATGCCCGCATCTCGCTCATAATTTTGCCATCTTCGCATACTTGTAGGCCAGATCCTTGGTTTTCTCTGGTTTGAATCATGTAGTAATGTGGTACTACACTGAAACAGTCAATGTAACCTGGTTACGATCAATATTTTAGAGGATAACACCGGTTAGGTCTGGGTTAGGTATGGGTTATGTCCACATCTGGCTCATGATTTTGCCTTTTCCGCATTCCTGTTGACCAGAACCTTGGTTTCAACTTGTTTGAATCAGGTAGTAATGTGGTACCACACTGAAACAGACAATTAAACTTATTTTCGAACAATATTTTAGAGGATAAAACCGATTAGTTCTGGGTTAGGTCCGGGTTATGCCCGCATCTGGCTCATGATTTTGCCTTCTTCGCAAATTTGTTGGCCGGATCCTGGATTTTTTCAGGTTTGGATCACGTAGTATTGTGGTACCACACTGAAGCAAAGAACTAAACCTGGTTTCGATCAATATTTTAGAGGATAACACCGGTTAGGTCTGGGTTAGGTCTGGGTTATGCCCGCATCTGTCTCATGATTTTGCCTTGATCGCATACTTGATGTCCAGATCCTGTGTTTTTACGGGTTTGAACCACATAGTAACGTGGTACCAAACAGTTACAGTCAATTAAGCCTGGCTTGGGTCAGTATTTTAGCGGATAACACCGATTAGGTCTGGGTCAGGTCTGGGTTATGCCCGCATGTGGCTCATGATTTTGCCTTTTCCGCATACTTGTTGGCCAGATCCTTGGTTTTCTCTGGTTTGGATCACGTAGTAATGTGGTACCACACGGAAACAGCCAATTAAACCTGGATTCGGTCAGTATTTTAGTCGGTAACACCCGTAAGGTCTGGGTTAGGTCTGGGTTATGCCCGCATGTGGCTCATGATTTTGCCTTCTGCGCATACTTGTTGGCCAGATCCTTGGTTTTCTCTGGTTTGAATCACGTAGTAATGTGGTACCACATTGAAACAGTCTATTAAACCTGGTTTCGATCAATATTTTAGAGGATAAAACCGTTTAGGTCTGGGTTAGGTATGGGTTATGTCCACATCTGGCTCATGATTTTGCATTTCCGCATTCTTGCTGACCAGCACCTTGGTTTTATCTTGTTTGAATCAGGTAGTAATGTGGTACCACACTGAAACAGACAATTAAACTTGTTTTCGATCAATATTTTAGAGGATAAAACCGGTTAGGTCTGGGTTACGTCCGGGTTATGCCCGCATCTGGCTCATGATTTTGCCTTCTTCGCATACTTGTTGGCCAGATCCTGGGTTTTTTCGGGTTTGAATCACGTAGTAATGTGGTACCACACTGATGCAGTCAATTAAACCTGGTTTCGATCAATATTTTAGAGGATGACACCCGTTAGGTCTGGGTTAGGTCTGGGTTATGCCCGCATCTGCCTCATGATTTTGCCTTCTTCGCATACTTGTTGGCCAGATCCTTGGTTTTTTCGGGTTTGAATCACATAGGAATGTGGTACCACGAAATAACAGTGAATTAAACCTGGATTCGGTCAGTATTTTAGTCGTTAACAACGGTTAAGCCTGCGTTAGGTCTGGGTTATGACCCCATCTAACTCATGATTTTACATTCTTCGCATACTTGTTGCACAGATCCTGGGGTTTTTCGGGTTTGATTCACGTAGTAATGTGGTACCACACTGAAACAGTCCATTAAACCTGGTTTTCGATCAATATTTTAGAGGATAACACCGGTTAGGTCAGGGTTAGGTCTGGGTTATGCCCGCATGTGGCTCATGATTTTGCCTTTTCCGCATACTTGTAGGCCAGATCATGGGTTCTTTCGGGTTTGAATCACGTAGTAATGTGGTACCACACTGAAACAGCCAATTAAACCTGGATTCGGTCAGTATTTTAGTCGGTAAAACCGGTTAGCTCTGGGTTAGGTCCGGGTTATGCCAGCATCTGGCTCATGATTTTGCCATCTTCGCATACTTGTTGGCCAGATCCTGGGTTTTCTCTGGTTTGAATCACGTAGTAATGTGGTACCACACTGAAACAGACAATTAAACCTGGTTTCGATCAATATTTTAGAGGATAACACCGGTTATGTCTGGGTTAGGTCTGGGTTATGCCCGCATGTGGCTCATGATTTTGCCTTTTCCGCATACTTGTAGGCCAGATCATGGGTTCTTTCGGGTTTGAATCACGTAGTAATGTGGTACCACACTGAAACAGCCAATTAAACCTGGATTCGGTCAGTATTTTAGTCGGTAAAACCGGTTAGCTCTGGGTTAGGTCCGGGTTATGCCAGCATCTGGCTCATGATTTTGCCATCTTCGCATACTTGTTGGCCAGATCCTGGGTTTTCTCTGGTTTGAATCACGTAGTAATGTGGTACCACACTGAAACAGACAATTAAACCTGGTTTCGATCAATATTTTAGAGGATAACACCGGTTAGGTCGGGGTAAGGTCTGGGTTATGCCCGCATCTGGCTCATGATTTTACCTTCTTCGCAAATTTGTTGGCCGGATCCTGGATTTTTTCAGGTTTGAATCACGTAGTATTGTGGTACCACACTGAAACAAACAACTAAACCTGGTTTCGATCAATATTTTAGAGGATAACACCGGTTAGGTCTGGGTTAGGTCTGGGTTATGCCCGCAACTGTCTCATGATTTTGCCTTGTTCGCATACTTGATGTCCAGATCCTGTGCTTTTACGGGTTTGAACCACATAGTAACGTGGTACCAAACAGTTACAGTCAATTAAGCCTGGATTCGGTCAGTATTTTAGAGGATAACACCGATTAGGTCTGGGTCAGGTCTGGGTTATGCCCGCATGTGGCTCATGATTTTGCCTTTTCCGCATACTTGTTGGCCAGATCCTTGGTTTTCTCTGGTTTGGATCACGTAGTAATGTGGTACCACACCGAGAAAGCCAATTAAACCTGGATTCGGTCAGTATTTTAGTCGGTAACACCGGTAAGGTCTGGGTTAGGTCTGGGTTATGCCCGCATCTGGCCCATGAGTTTGCCTTTTCCGCATACTTGTAGGCCAGATCCTGTGTTTTTTCGGGTTTGAACCACATAGTAACGTGGTACCAAACAGTTACAGTCAATTAAGCCTGGATTCGGTCAGTATTGTAGAGGATAACACCGATTAGGTTTGGGTTAGGTCTGGGTTATGCCCGCATGTGGCTCATCATTTTACCTTCTTCGCATACTTGTAGGACAGATCCTGGGTTTTTTCGGGTCTGAATCACGTAGTAATGTGGTACCACACTGAAACAGTCCATTAAACCTGGTTTTCGATCAATATTTTAGATGATAACGCCGGTTAGGTGTGGGTTAGGTCTGGGTTATGCCCGCATCTGCCTCATGATTTTGCCTTCTGCGCATACTTGTTGGCCAGATCCTGGGTTTTTTCGGGTTTGAATCACGTAGTAATGTGGTACCACATTGAAACAGTCAATTAAACCTGGTTTCGATCAATATTCTAGAGGATAAAACCGGTTAGGTCTGGGTTAGGTATGGGTTATGTCCACATATGGCTCATGATTTTGCCTTTTCCGCATTCCTGTTGACAAGAACCTTGGTTTTATCTTCTTTGAAGCAGGTAGTAATGTGGTACCACACTGAAACAGACAATTAAACTTGTTTTCGATCAATATTTTAGAGGATAAAACCGGTTAGGTCTGGGTTAGGTCCGGGTTATGCCCGCATCTGGCTCATGATTTTGCCTTGTTCGCATACTTGTTGGCCAGATCCTGGATTTTTTCGGGTTTGAATCACGTAGTATTGTGGTACCACACTGCAACAGACAATTAAACCTGGTTTCGATCATTATTTTACAGGATAACACCGGTTAGGTCTGGGTTAGGTCTGGGTTATGGCCGCATCTGGCTCATGATTTTGCCTTGTTCGCATACTTGTTGTCCAGATCCTGTGTTTTTCGGGTTTGAACCACATGGTAACGTGGTACCAAACAGTTGATGTCAATTAAGCCTGGATTCAGTCAGTATTTTAGAGGATAACACCGATTAGGTCTGGGTCAGGTCTGGGTTATGCCCGCATGTGGCTCATGATTTTGCCTTTTCCGCATACTTGTTGGCCAGATCCTTGGTTTTCCCTGGTTTGAATCACGTAGTAATGTGGTATAACACTGAGACAGCCAATTAAACCTTGTTTTCGATCAATATTTTAGAGGATAACACCGGTTAGGTCTGGGTTAGGTCTGGGTTATGCCCGCATCTCGCTCATGATTTTGCCTTCTTGGCATACTTGTAGGCCAGATCCTTGGTTTTCTCTGGTTTGAATCACGTAGTAATGTGGTACCACACTGAAACAGCCAATTAAACCTGGATTCGGTCAGTATTTTAGTCGGTAAGACCGGTAATGTCTGGGTTAGGTCTGGGTTATGCCCGCATCTGGCTCATGGTTTTGCCTTGTCCGCATTCTTGTTGGCCAGATCCTGGGTTTTTCGGGTTCGAATCACGTAGTAATGTGGCACCACACGGAAACAGTCCATTAAACATGGTTTCGATCAATATTTTAGAGAATAACACCGGTTAGGTCTGGGTTAGGTCCGGGTTATGCCCGCATCTGGCTCATGATTTTGCCTTTTCCGCATACTTGTAGGCCATATCCTTGATTTTCTCTGGTTTGAATCACGTAATAATGTGGTACCACACTGAAACAGCCAATTAAACCTGGATTCGGTCAGTATTTTAGTCGGTAAAACCGGTTAGGTCTGCGTTAGGTCTGGGTTATGCCCGCATCTGGCTCATCATTTTGACTTCTTCGCATACTTGTAGGCCAGATCCTTGGTTTTCTCTGGTTTGAATCACGTAGTAATGTGTTACCACAGTGAAACAGACAATTAAACCTGGATTCGGTCAGTATTTTAGTCGGTAACACCGGTAACGTCTGGGTTAGGTCTGGGTTATGCCCGCATCTGGCTCATGATTTTGCTTTTTCCGCATACTTGTAGGCCAGATCCTTGGTATTCTCTGGTTTGAATCACGTAGTAATGTGGTACCACACTGAGACAGCCAATTAAACCTGGATTCGGTCAGTATTTTAGTCGGTAACACCGGTAAGGTCTGGGTTAGGTCTGGGTTATGCCCACATCTGGCTCATGATTTTGCCTTTTCCGCATACTTGTAGGCCAGATCCTTGGTTTTCTCTGGTTTGAATCACGTAGTAATGTGGTACCACAGCGAAACAGACAATTAAACTTGTTTTCGATCAATATTTTAGAGGTAAAACCGCGTAGGTCTGGGTTAGGTCCGGGTTATGCCCGCATCTGGCTCATGTTTTTGCCTTCTTCGCATACTTGTTGGCCAGATCCCGGGTTTTCTCTGGTTTGAATCACGTAGTAATGTGGTACCACACTGAAACAGACAATTAAACCTGCTTTCGATCAATATTTTAGAGGATAACACCGGTTAGGTCTGGGTAAGGTCTGGCTTATGCCCGCATCTGGCTCATGATTTTACCTGCTTCGAAAATTTGTTGGCCAGATCCTGGATTTTTACGGGTTTGAATCACGTAGTATTGTGGTACCACACTGAAACAGACAATTAAACCTGGTTTCGATCAATATTTTAGAGGATAACACCGGTTAGGTCTGGGTTAGGTCTGGGTTATGCCCGCATCTAGCTCATGATTTTGCCTTTTCCGCATACTTGTTGGCCATATCCTTGGTTTTCTCTGGTTTGAATCACGTAATAATGTGGTACCACAGTGATACAGTCAATTAAACCTGGTTTCGACCAATATTTTAGAGGATAACACCGGTTAGGTCTGGGTTATGCCCGCATCTGGCTCATGATTTTGCCTTTTCCGCATACTTGTTGGCCAAATCCTTGGTTTTCTCTGGTTTGAATCACGTAATAATGTGGTACCACATTGATACAGTCAATTAAACCTGGTTTCGACCAATATTTTAGAGGATAACACCGGTTTGGTCTAGGATAGGCCTGGGTTATGGCCGCATCTCACTCGTGATTTTGCCTTTTTCATATACTTGTTGGCCAGATCTTGTGTTTTTTCGGGTTTGAATCATATAGTAATGTGGTACCAAACTGAAACAGGCAATTAAACCTGGATTCGATCAATATTTCAGGGGATAACACCGGATAGGTCTGGGTTAGGTCTGGGTTATGCCCGCATCTCGCTCATAATTTTGCCTTCTTCGCATACTTGTTGGCCAGATCCTGGGTTTTTTCGGGTTTGAATCACGTAGTAATGTGGTACCACACTGAAACAGACAATTAAACCTGGTTTCGATCAATATTTTAGAGGATAACACCGGTTAGGTCTGGGTTAGGTCTGGGTTATGCCCGCATCTGGCTCATGATTTTGCCTACTTCGCATACATGTTGTACAGGTCCTGGGTTTTTTCGGGTTTGAATCACGTAGTAATGCGGAGCCACACAGTAACAGGCAATTAAACCTGGATTATGTCAGTGTTTTAGTCGGTAAAACCGGTAAGGTCTGGGTTAGGTCTGGGTTATGCCCGCATCTGGCTCATGATTTTGCCTTTTCCGCATACTTGTAGGCCAGATCCTGTGTTTTTTCGGGTTTGAATCACGTAGTAATGTGGTACCACACTGAAACAGCCAATTAAACCTGGATTCGGTCAGTATTTTAGTCGGTAACACCGGTAACGTCTGGGTTAGGTCTGGGTTATGCCCGCATCTGGCTCATGATTTTGCTTTTTCCGCATACTTGTAGGCCAGATCCTTGGTATTCTCTGGTTTGAATCACGTAGTAATGTGGTACCACACTGAAACAGACAATTAAACCTGGTTTCGATCAATATTTTAGAGGATAACCCCGGTTAGGTCTGGGTTAGGTCTGGGTTATGCCCGCATCTGACTCATGATTTTGCCTTGTTCGCATACTTGTTGTCCAGATCCTGTGTTTTTTCGGGTTTGAACCACATGGTAACGTGGTACCAAACAGTTACTGTCAATTAAGCCTGGATTCGGTCAGTATTTTAGGGGATAATACCGATTAGGTCTGGGTCAGGTCTGGGTTATGCCCGCATGTGGCTCATGATTTTGCCTTTTCCGCATACTTGTTGGCCAGATCCTTGGTTATCTCTGGTTTGAATCACGTAGTAATGTGGTACCACACTGAGACAGCCAATTAAACCTGGATTCGGTCAGTATTTTAGTCGGTAACACCGGTTAGGCCTGGGTTAGGTCTGGGTTATGCCCCCATCTGACTCATGATTTTACCTTCTTCGTATACTTGTTGGACAGATCCTGGGTTTTTTCGGGTTTGAATCATGTAGTAATGTGGTACCACACTGAAACAGTCCATTAAACCTTGTTTTCGATCAATATTTTAGAGGATAACACCGGTTAGGTCTGGGTTAGGTCTGGGTTATGCCCCCCTCAGGGGCTGTGTCCGGCCAGGTGTCCGGCGCAGTACGGGGCGTAGCGACCCCGAGGTACCTGATGCTAATCACACCGTAAGCCTCCTGTTGGTCGTCGCAACGACCCATTCACAACTCCATTTTTGGTTTTGTGAATGGTACGTGACGGCAGGAGGACCGGGGGCCTTGGCTTAATCGCCTGGGCTGCGAGGATGGTAACTCTATAAATTACCCTCTAATCCTAAGTTATGGTGCGCGGCGATGGGATGCATGGTTGGGAGAGAAGGCCCAATCCCTAGCGACCACCTCCGGGGGCACCTGCCGAACCCCCAGAGTAATAGGCTTCCCCAGGCATGGCGGCTCTGCCTGGGGTGACTTCCATTCCGACCACTCTCGTGGGAACAACTATGAAAGTTACACAATCTAAAGCAAACAACCGGACGGAAATTTTGGACAACGGCATGGCACGCACATCGGCAATCGACAATGTTCTTATGGACAAGAGACTGGATGGACCATATCCTAGTGGGGATAAACCCAAAGTCAGGAATGTGGAGGTGGTGAATCCCCCGGTGGGGACCCACCTAGAGGGGGAAGTTGACCTACTCAGGGTCAACTCCGCCCCCATTGTCAGCCTGGAGCGGCTCAATATCACCGAGTGGCGTAAGGCTGGGGGAGAGTCTCCGCCCGGTAAGAGGCATGATGCCGAGGGACCGCAGCTCTCGTTGAGCGACGCAACCTACGGTAATGGCATGGCGACGTCGCGCGCTGGCGACTGCCTCGACGAAAACTCCCAGGACGGCGACGAGTGGGCTCCTCAGATATCTACCGCCGACGACCCCGAGAGCGTCTACACTAGCGACGACGATTACAGGCCCGGCAAGAGGAAGAGGAAGGGTCCCGGGGCTGGAAGACCCCGGGGCATCTTCGTGGACCCGAAGAAGCTTGGTCCGGGCATGAAGCACCTGCCAAAGCAGGCAGACCTCCGCAATATAGCGGAGGTCATGCGATTGGACGAGCTCCTGGGTCGGTTAAAGGAGCAATTGGAGTCCGTTGTCAGGGTGGCAGACACCGCGAGTCACCTTAAGACAACGGACATCCGTGGTCTCCGTCTGGCTGCTCGGATAGCGATGGTCAGCGCCGAGGAGCTGCACGGCAGAGCTGATCGGGCCGAAAACCCGAACAGACCGGCCCGGGAGGTAGTAATTCGCCAAGGCGAATGGGAGCGAAAAGCCAAGGGTCTGGAAAAGAGGCTGGAGGTGGCAGATAAGACCGCCACCACCCTGTCCGAGACCGTAAGGGTCAAGGACAGGGAGTTGGAGCACCTCAGGCGGGAAGTGGACCGCCTGAGGTACAAGCGGGAGCAGCGACGGCTGCTGAGAGCAGGGGAGGAAGTGGCCGGCGAGACGCCGCCGGACCAGGAGCTGCCTTGTGCCCCTCGGCCACGACGGAAGGATGTCCTTCCGTCCACATTTGCCGAGGGGGAATCCAGTATGGAGGTAGAGACGGCGGTCCCTGGACCGTCGTCTGCAGCTCGGCCCGTCCTGATTCAGGAGGAGAGTCCCGCGTCCGGAAGCCCTTTGGTGGTCATGATGACCGAAGTCGTGAAAAGGGTTTCCGAGATGGCGGGGCAAATATCAGCCGTAGAGGATCGGGTCGAGGCACGGCTGGAAGCTGTTTGGCGGGTTGTAACCCGCCCGCCATTGGGGAAAGGCATGGTGCACACACCTCCATCAGTGGGGGCGACACCATCGGTGGCGACGAAGGGGCCAGATGTGCCTCAAAGAAACGCGAAGGGGACGACGAAACCGGGTTGCACGATTGCACCCGTGAAAGCTTCCGCGGAACCGCTCAGGGCGACGTCAAATAAGAAAGGCGCCGCTAAGGCCCAAGGTGGTACAGCAGCGGCCGGAGGGGCGGGTGCGGCAAAGCCACCCGCCCACAAATATACGATGCCGCCGAAGGCAGCGCCTCGTCCCCCTCCACCACCACCCAAGGCGGATAGCGACAGGTTCGCTCCGCCTGCCCACAATAAGGCGAGGCCCACCCCTGACCGCGCCAACGATGTGCAGGGCTCATGGGCGGAGGTGGTGAGGCGGGGGAAGAGAAAGGGAAGCGGCAAGGGTGCGGTACCTGCCACATCCTCCACCGAGGGCGGAAAATGCGCCGCAGCGAGTAGGCCAGCCGCAAAAACTGCGGCTGGCAGTAACAGGATGGTTGGTGCCCAGCCTGCGGCTGTCAAGTTACCGAGGCTGCCAAAAAATGCGGCAGTCTCGGTGACCGCCGCCACTGGGCGCGAAAAGGACCTGGGCCCCCTCCTCACTAGGGTGATGCCCGGGATCTGCAAGGATCTCGGGATAACCGGGATGCGGCCCACAAGGGCGGTCACCGGGGCGCTCCTATTGGCGATCCCCGGTGAAAATGGGAAGGAGAAGGCGACCGCCCTGAGAGCGCGCCTTGAGGGGGCCCTCCAGGTCGAGGGTGTTCGGGTGGCTTGCCCTCAGAAGCAGGCCGAGTTAAGGGTTTCCGGCCTGTCGGAGGCAGCCACCCAGGACGCGGTAAGGGAGGCCCTTGCCAACGCCGGGAGTTGCGGCGCTGCGGAGGTCAATGTTGGTGACCTCCGCCGGGACAGCTCGGGCATGTTCACCGCCTGGGCCCGCTGTCCCCTTCGCGCCGCAACCAAGCTCGCGAAGTCCGGCCGAATAATCGTCGGCTTCCTCGAGGCCCGGCTGGCAGTGCTCGCCGCGAGGCCGCTGCAGTGCCAACGCTGCCTGGAGTTCGGTCATGTCCGGTAGCGGTGCACAAGTACCATTGATCGCAGCGGCCTCTGTTACCGTTGCGGGGGGGCCTCCCACACAGCCAGGGAGTGTACGGCCGCCCCAAAATGCCCCCTTTGTGTGGGCTTGGGGCGGCCAGCGGATAACCGCATGGGTGGGGCGGCGTGCCGTCCCCCCAAACGGAAGGGGAAGAAGGGGAAGGGTGCGGTTGTGCCCCCATCCACGGTGCCGGTTGGTGTTGAGCCGGCACCGCTGTCCGTTGCAATGGATGTTCAGGGGGCGGCTTGTTCCCAGCCGTCCCCTGCTGTGGTGTCGGGGGTTACTCCCGCCCCAGCACCTGTCGCGGCGGCAGTGAAGGTGGTGGGGTGTGCACCCGCACCCCCACCGATGACGGAGATGATGGAGGTGGATGTGGCGTCTAACGACTCAGCGCCCTCCACCTCCACAATATCGGAAGTTGTGTTGCCGGGTGGGGGAACTGCAGTGCCCCCACCGCAAGCGGCAGCCCAGTCGCCGTGCGGGTCAGAGCCCCTTAGTAGGGGAGTGATGGCCTCGTACGGCGGCAAAGATCCGGGGCGCGCTGAGGCGTCCCAAAACGTTGGACGGGGAGGCCTGGAGGAGGCCGCGGGTGAGACCCGATAATGTCTCAACGCCTCCTCCAGGTCAATTTGAACCACTGCCGGGGGGCCCAGGATCTCATGCTCCAAACTCTCCGGCAGTGGAACGTCGGGATGGCCGTGATCGCCGAGCCCTATCGTGTCCCCAAACACCCAGCTTGGGTGGGGGACCATAACGGTGTCTCGGCGATCACATGGCAGTACGGGAGCGGCACGCCGCCATGCTCCGTAGTGGGAAGGGGCCGCGGTTTTGTGGCGGTTAAGAGGGGGGAACTGGTGGTTGCCGGGTGTTACGCGTCGCCCGCTATGGGCCTCAGCGATTTTGAGGCGTACCTCGACGAGGTGGGGAGATGCATCTCCCCACATCTCGCCAGTGGGGTACTCGACCTGGGGGATTTTAATGCCCACGCTGCAGCGTGGGGCTGTCCCAGGACGACCGTCAAGGGCGACGCGATGCTCGTATGGGCGGCGGGTCACGGCCTCGTAGTGTTGAATGAGGGGGCCGTGAGCACGTGCGTGCACGCGCGGGGCGAGTCGATCGTCAACATATCGTTGGCGAGCCCCGCCATAGCGCGCCGTGTGTCGGACTGGAGGGTCGCGGACGAGGTGGCCACGTTAAGCGACCACCTCTATATTACGTTCTCCGTATCCGCGACCCCCGGCGTAAATGGACCCCGCCAACCAGGTAGGGAAGCACACCCGGCGCCACGCTGGTCCGCCAAGAGGCTGGACCCGGACGCCCTAGCGATGGCAGCCTCCGTCGTGGCATGGCAGGAAATGCCACGCCGGACCCTCGGCAATCCTTCTGCCGGGGCGCGTTGGTTCCGGGAGACCATGTCGTCGTTGTGTGACGCGGTCATGCCCCGGGCCACCGCCCCGAGCCGCGGGGGGTCCGTGTACTGGTGGTCGGGCGAGATCGAGGATTTACGCACTCGATGCGTTGTCGCCCGACGCCGGTACACCCGCGCCAGGAGAAGACGCGGGGCGACGGAGGCAGAGGTGGTGAGGTTGTGCGGGGAATTTTCCCTGGCGCGAAGAACCCTCCGCCGGGCCATCGCGACCGCGAAAGCCCAGGCAAGGACGGAGCTCCTCGGATGCAAATCCATGGGGGCGCCCTTATCATATGGTCGTAGGGAAGATGCGATCATGGGCGCCCCCGATCACAGAGAGCCTCGACCCCCAGCTGCTCGGGGAAACTATGCGCGTCCTCTTCCCCGTTGGGGGAGAGGCATTTCTGCATCCCCCCGAGCCACAGCCGGATCACCCGCCTTGGTGGTCCGACGAACTGAGGGTCGCGGAGGAGGAGCTAGCGAGGGCCGTCCGGAGAATGGCTGCCAAGAAGACGGCACCAGGACCGGACGGCATACCTGGCAGGGCCTGGGCAGTAGCGGTGGGCGTTCTGGGGGCCGGGCTGATAAGTGTCTTTGACGCGTGCCTGCGGACCGGTCAGTTCCCCCCCATATGGAAGGTGGCGAGGTTGGTCCTCCTCCACAAGCCAGGGAAGCCCGCGGATTCTCCATCCGCTTTCCGACCCATATGTCTTTTGGACGAGGCTGGAAAGCTCCTCGAGCGGGTCATAGTATCCCGACTCGAGGGGCACCTGTCCCGCGTCGGCCTTGATCTGGCCGACCGACAGTTCGGCTTTCGCCGGGGCCGCTCCACAGTCGGCGCCATAGCGACAGTGCGGACCCTGGCGGAATCGGCAATTTCCCGGGGGGGTGTGGCGTTGGCAGTATCTCTCGACATAGCCAACGCCTTTAACACCGTCTCCTGGGGGGCGATAGGTCGGGCACTCCAATACCACCGGGTGCCCGCCTATCTATGCCGACTGATCGGCCTATGAAAGCCTCTGCGACCTTCGCCAGCGGGGCGTGGACCCGCATGGCGAGGAGGCCGCCAGGGCCCGGAACCAGGCGCGGCGACGCGTCTATAGTCGGTGGCTGGTCTGGTTATCGAAGCCAGACCAGCGGGATGATCGCGTCGCCGCGGCGGTCCGCCCAGTGTTTTATGCCTGGGTGGGCCGTAGCTGGGGTACGCCCACCTACCGCCTGACACAGGTACTGACCGGACACGGTTGCTTCGGTCGGTACCTGCATCGGATAGGGCGGGAGGCGACGGCTGCGTGCCATCATTGCAGGGGAAGGCAGGACACCGCGCAGCACACGTTGGAGATTTGTCCGGCGTGGGCAGCTCAGCGCGGTGTCCTCGTTAGAGCGATTGGGGCGGACCTCTCGCTGCCGGCCGTCATACGTGCAATGGTCGGCAGCGAGGAGGCGTGGGCGGCCATGGCCTTGTTTTGTGAGGAGGTCATGGCCGCCAAGGAAGACGCCGAAAGGCCGCGTGAGGAGGTGGGGGGCAGGCGGCGACGCCGGCCGTAAGACCCTCCACCGCTCCCCGTGGCAGGGGGAGCGCGAAGGGGTCGGTGATGGTGTTTGTGGTGCGAGGTGAGGGACTTTATGGCCTCATTTCCCCCCCGCACCCAGCCCATCACCGTACCGGGGGCCCGTGGCAGGGGCCCCGTCTAGCGGGGACGGCAGTGTTAGCCGGCCCCGCAGCCGTGGTCGCGATCGGGTGGGGGCCCGGTCGCGGCTAGTAGCAACGGCAAGAGTGGGGGCGACGTCGCGTGTGACCGCGCGGCGTCGCCGGGGGGCAATCAGTTTCGTTTGCCCCCATTGGGGGGGAGGATCACATCTCCTTCCCCGCGAAGGGCCCGTAGTAGGGCGTTGCGCCAACGGGGAGAGTCACGGTAGTATCGCTAGTTTGGTTCCCGTGACTCTCCCCAGATAAAGGGCGCAGGCGGTCACCGTGGTGTCTTAGCCGGTAAGAGTCCGGCACTACCCCGGCCTCCCCCCCCCCCAGGGAGCCGGGGTGTCCATGAGGATTTCACCACGTTAAAAAAAAAAAAAAAAAAAGGTCTGGGTTATGCCCGCATCTGGCACATGATTTTGCCTTCTGCGCATACTTGTTGGCCAGATCCTTGGTCTTCTCTGGTTTGAATCACGTAGTAATGTGGTACCACACTGAGACATCCAATTAAACCTGGATTCGGTCACTATTTTAGTCGGTAACACCGGTAAGGTCTGGGTTAGGTCTGGGTTATGCCCGCATCTGGCTCATGATTTTGCCTTTTCCGCATACTTGTAGGCCAGATCCTTGGTTTTCTCTGGTTTGAATCACGTAGTAATGTGGTACCAAATTGAAACAGTCTATTAAACCTGGTTTCGATCAATATTTTAGAGGATAAAACCTGTTAGGTCTGGGTTAGGTAAGGCTTATGTCCACATCTGGCTCATGATTTTGCATTTTCCGCATTCCTGTTGACCAGAACCTTGGTTTCATCTTGTTTGAATCAGGTAGTAATGTGGTACCACACAGAAACAGACAATTAAACTTGTTTTCGATCAATATTTTAGAGGATAAAACCGCGTAGGTCTGGGTTAGGTCCGGGTTATGCCCGCATCTGGCTCATGTTTTTGCCTTCTTCGCATACTTGTTGGCCAGATCCTGGGTTTTCTCTGGTTTGAATCACGTAGTCATTAGGAACCACACTGAAACAGACAATTAAACCTGGTTTCGATCAATATTTTAGAGGATAACACCGGTTAGGTCTGGGTAAGGTCTGGGTTATGCCCGCATCTGGCTCATGATTTTACCTTCTTCGAAAATTTGTTGGCCAGATCCTGGATTTTTTCGGGTTTGAATAACGTAGAATTGTGGTACCACACTGAAACAGACAATTAAACCAGGTTTCGATCAATATTTTAGAGGATAACACCGGTTAGGTCTGGGTTAGGTCTGGGTTATGCCCGCATGTGGCTCATGATTTTGCCTTGTTCGCATACTTGTTGGCCAGAACCTGTGTTTTTTCGGGTTTGAACCACATAGTAACGTGGTACCAAACAGTTACAGTCAATTAAGGCTGGATTCGGTCAGTATTTTAGAGGATAACACCGATTAGGTCTGGGTCAGGTCTGGGTTATGCCCGCATCTGGCTCATGATTTTGCCTTTTCCGCATACTTGTTGGCCAAATCCTTGGTTTTCTCTGGTTTGAATCACTTAATAATGTGGTACTACAGTGAAACAGTCAATTAAACCTGGTTTCGATCAATATTTTAGAGGATAACACCGGTTAGGTCTAGGATAGGCCTGGGTTATGGCCGCATCTCGCTCATGATTTTGCCTTTTTCATATACCTGTTGGCCAGATCATGTGTTTTTACGGGTTTGAATCATATAGTAATGTGGTACCAAACTGAAACAGTCAATTAAACCTGGTTTCGATCAATATTTCAGGGGATAACACCGGATAGGTCTGGGTTAGGTCTGGGTTATGCCCGCATCTCGCTCATAATTTTGCCTTCTTCGCATACTTGTTGGCCAGATCCTGGGTTTTTTCGGGTTTGAATCACGTAGTAATGTGGTACCACACTGAGACAGACAATTAAACCTGGTTTCGGTCAGTATTTTAGAGGATAACACCGATTAGGTCTGGGTCAGGTCTGGGTTATGCCCGCATGTGGCTCATGATTTTGTCGTTTCCGCATACTTGTTGGCCAGATCCTTGGTTTTCTCTGGTTTTAATCACGTAGTAATGTGGTACCACACTGAAACAGCCAATTAAACCTGGATTCGGTCAGTATTTTAGTCGGTAACACCGGCAAGGTCTGGGTTAGGTCTGGGTTATGTCCGCATCTGGCTCATGATTTTGCCTTTTCCGCATACTTGTAGGCCAGATCCTTGGTTTTCTCTGGTTTGATTCACGTAGTAATGTGGTACCACACTGAGACAGACAATTAAACCTGGATTCGGCCAGTATTTTAGTCGGTAACACCGGTTAGGCCTGTGTTAGGTCTGGGTTATGCCCCCATCTGACTCATGATTTTACCTTCTTCGCATACTTGTTGGACAGATCCTGGGTTTTTTCGGGTTTGAATCACGTAGTAATGTGTTACCACATTGAAACAGTCAACTAACCTGGTTTCGATCAATATTTTAGTTGATAAAACCGGTTAGGTCTGGGTTAGGTATGGGTTATGTCCACATCTGACTCATGATTTTGCCTTTTCCGCATTCCTGTTGACCAGAACCTTGGTTTTATCTTGTTTGAATCAGGTAGTAATGCGGTACCACACTGAAACAGACAATTAAACTTGTTTTCGATCAATATTTTACAGGATAAAACCGGTTATGACTGGGTTAGGTCCGGTTTATGCCCGCATCTGGCTCATGATTTTGCCTTCTTCGCATACTTGTTGGCCAGATCCTGTGTTTTTTCGGGTTTGAATCACGTAGTAATGTGGTACCTCACTGAAACAGACAATTAAACGTGGTTTCGATCAATATTTCAGATGATAAAACCGGTTAGGTATGGGATAGGTCTGGGTTATGCCCGCATCTGGCTCATGATCTTGCCTTTTCCGCATTCTTGTTGGCCAGATCGTGTGTTCTTTCGGGTTTGAACCACATGGTAACGTGGTACCAAACTGTTACTGTCAATTAAGCTTGGATTCGGTCAGTATTTTAGAGGATAACACCGATTAGGTCTGGGTCAGGTCTGGGTTATGCCCGCATGTGGCTCATGATTTTGCCTTTTCCGCATACTTGTTGGCCAGATCCTTGGTTTTCTCTGGTTTGAATCACGTAGTAATGTGGTACCACACTGAAACAGTCAATGAAACCTGGTTTCGATCAATATTTTAGAGGATAACACAGGTTAGGTCTAGGATAGGCCTGGGTTATGGCCGCATCTCGCTCATGATTTTGCCTTTTTCATATACTTGTTGGCCAGATCTTGTGATTTTTCGGGTTTGAATCATATAGTAATGTGGTACCAAACTGAAAGAGCCAATTAAACCTGGTTTCGATAAATATTTCAGGGGATCACACCGGATAGGTCTGGGTTAGGTCTGGGTTATGCCCGTATCTCGCTCATAATTTTGCCTTCTTCGCATACTTGTTGGCCAGATCCTGGGTTTTCTCTGGTTTGATTCACGTAGTAATGTGGTACCACACTGAAACACTCAATGAAACCTGGTTTCGATCAATATTTTAGAGGATAACACCGGTTAGGTCTGGGTTAGGTATGGGTTATGTCCACATCTGGCTCATGATTTTGACTTTTCCGTATTCCTGTTGACCAGAACCGTAGTTTTATCTTGTTTGAATGAGGTAGTAATGTGGTACCACACTGAAACAGACAATTAAACTTGTTTTCGATCAATATTTTAGAGGATAAAACCGGTTAGGTCTGGGTTAAGTCCGGGTTATGCCCGCATCTGGCTCATGATTTTGCCTTCTTCGCATACTTGTTGGCCAGATCCTTGGTTTTTTCGGGTTTCAATCACGTAGTAATGTGGTACCACGAAGTAACTGTGGATTACACCTGGATTCGGTCAGAATTTTAATCGGTAACACCGGTTAGACCTGGGTCAGGTCTGGGTTATGCCCCCATCTGACTCAAGATTTTACCTTCTTCGCATAGTTGTTGGACAGATCCTGGGTTTTTTCGGGTTTGAATCACGTAATAATGTGGTACCACTGTGAAACAGTCAATTAAACCTGGTTTCGATCAATATTTTAGAGGATAACACTGGTTAGGTCTAGGTTAGGCCTGGGTAATGGCCGCATCTCGCTCATGATTTTGCCTTTTTCATATACTTGTTGGCCAGATCTTGTGTTTTTTCGGGTTTGAATCATATAGTAATGTGGTACCAAACTGAAACAGTCAATTAAACCTGGTTTCGATGAATATTTTAGAGGATAAAATCGGTTAGGTCTGGGTTAGATATGGGTTATGCCCACATCTGGCTCATGATTTTGCCTTTTCCGCATTCCTGTTGACCAGAACCTTGGTTTTATCTTGTTTGAATCAGGTAGTAATGTGGTACCACACTGAAACAGACAATTAAACTTGTTTTCGATCAATATTTTAGAGGATAAAACCGGTTAGGTCTGGGTTAGGTCCGGGGAATGCCCGCATCTGGCACATGATTTTGCCTTCTTCGCATACTTGTTGGCCAGATCCATGGTTTTTTTGGGTTTGAATCACGTAGTAATGTGGTACCACGAAGTAACAGTGAATTAAACCTTGATTCGATCAGTATTTTAGTCGGTAACACCGGTTAGGCCTGGGTTAGGTCTGGGTTATGCCCCCATTTGACTCATGATATTACCTTCTTCGCATACTTGTTGGACAGATCCTGGGTTTTTTCGGGTTTGAATCACGTAGTAATGTGGTACCACACTGAAACAGTCAATTAAACCTGGTTTCGATCAATATTTTAGAAGGTAACACCGGTTAGGTCTGGGTTAGGTATGGGTTATGTCCACATCTGGCTCATGATTTTGCCTTTTCCGCATTCCTGTTGACCAGAACCTTGGTTTTATCTTGTTTGAATCAGGTAGTAATGCGGTACCACACTGAAACAGACAATTAAACCTGGTTTCGATCAATATTTTACAGGATAAAACCGGTTAGGTCTGGGTTAGGACCGGGTTATGCCCGCATCTGGCTCATGATTTTGCCCTCTTCGCATACTTGTTGGCCAGATCCTTGGTTTTCTCGGGTTTGAATCACGTAGTAATGTGGTGGCACGAAGTAACAGTGAATTACACCTGGATTCGGTCAGAATTTTAGTCGCTAACACCGGTTAGGCCTGGGTTAGGTCTGGGTTATGCCCCCATCTGACTCGTGATTTTACCTTCTTCGCATAGTTGTTGGACAGATCCTGGGTTTTTTCGGGCTTGTATCACGTAGTAATGTGGTACCACACTGAAACAGTCCACTAAACCTGGTTTCCGATTAATATTTTAGAAGATAACACCGGTTAGGTCTGGGTTAGGTCTGGGTTATGCCCGCATGTGGCTCATGATTTTGCCTTTTCCGCATACTTGTTGGCCAGATCCTTGGTTTTCTCTGGTTTGAATCACGTAGTAATGTGGTACCACACTGAAACAGTCAATGAAACCTGGTTTCGATCAATATTTTAGAGGATAACACAGGTTAGGTCTAGGATAGGCCTGGGTTATGGCCGCATCTCGCTCATGATTTTGCCTTTTTCATATACTTGTTGGCCAGATCTTGTGATTTTTCGGGTTTGAATCATATAGTAATGTGGTACCAAACTGAAAGAGTCAATTAAACCTGGTTTCGATAAATATTTCAGGGGATCACACCGGATAGGTCTGGGTTAGGTCTGGGTTATGCCCGTATCTCGCTCATAATTTTGCCTTCTTCGCATACTTGTTGGCCAGATCCTGGGTTTTCTCTGGTTTGATTCACGTAGTAATGTGGTACCACACTGAAACACTCAATGAAACCTGGTTTCGATCAATATTTTAGAGGATAACACCGGTTAGGTCTGGGTTAGGTATGGGTTATGTCCACATCTGGCTCATGATTTTGACTTTTCCGTATTCCTGTTGACCAGAACCGTAGTTTTATCTTGTTTGAATCAGGTAGTAATGTGGTACCACACTGAAACAGACAATTAAACTTGTTTTCGATCAATATTTTAGAGGATAAAACCGGTTAGGTCTGGGTTAAGTCCGGGTTATGCCCGCATCTGGCTCATGATTTTGCCTTCTTCGCATACTTGTTGGCCAGATCCTTGGTTTTTTCGGGTTTCAATCACGTAGTAATGTGGTACCACGAAGTAACTGTGGATTACACCTGGATTCGGTCAGAATTTTAATCGGTAACACCGGTTAGACCTGGGTCAGGTCTGGGTTATGCCCCCATCTGACTCAAGATTTTACCTTCTTCGCATAGTTGTTGGACAGATCCTGGGTTTTTTCGGGTTTGAATCACGTAATAATGTGGTACCACTGTGAAACAGTCAATTAAACCTGGTTTCGATCAATATTTTAGAGGATAACACTGGTTAGGTCTAGGTTAGGCCTGGGTAATGGCCGCATCTCGCTCATGATTTTGCCTTTTTCATATACTTGTTGGCCAGATCTTGTGTTTTTTCGGGTTTGAATCATATAGTAATGTGGTACCAAACTGAAACAGTCAATTAAACCTGGTTTCGATGAATATTTTAGAGGATAAAATCGGTTAGGTCTGGGTTAGATATGGGTTATGCCCACATCTGGCTCATGATTTTGCCTTTTCCGCATTCCTGTTGACCAGAACCTTGGTTTTATCTTGTTTGAATCAGGTAGTAATGTGGTACCACACTGAAACAGACAATTAAACTTGTTTTCGATCAATATTTTAGAGGATAAAACCGGTTAGGTCTGGGTTAGGTCCGGGGAATGCCCGCATCTGGCACATGATTTTGCCTTCTTCGCATACTTGTTGGCCAGATCCATGGTTTTTTTGGGTTTGAATCACGTAGTAATGTGGTACCACGAAGTAACAGTGAATTAAACCTTGATTCGATCAGTATTTTAGTCGGTAACACCGGTTAGGCCTGGGTTAGGTCTGGGTTATGCCCCCATTTGACTCATGATATTACCTTCTTCGCATACTTGTTGGACAGATCCTGGGTTTTTTCGGGTTTGAATCACGTAGTAATGTGGTACCACACTGAAACAGTCAATTAAACCTGGTTTCGATCAATATTTTAGAAGGTAACACCGGTTAGGTCTGGGTTAGGTATGGGTTATGTCCACATCTGGCTCATGATTTTGCCTTTTCCGCATTCCTGTTGACCAGAACCTTGGTTTTATCTTGTTTGAATCAGGTAGTAATGCGGTACCACACTGAAACAGACAATTAAACCTGGTTTCGATCAATATTTTACAGGATAAAACCGGTTAGGTCTGGGTTAGGACCGGGTTATGCCCGCATCTGGCTCATGATTTTGCCCTCTTCGCATACTTGTTGGCCAGATCCTTGGTTTTCTCGGGTTTGAATCACGTAGTAATGTGGTGGCACGAAGTAACAGTGAATTACACCTGGATTCGGTCAGAATTTTAGTCGCTAACACCGGTTAGGCCTGGGTTAGGTCTGGGTTATGCCCCCATCTGACTCGTGATTTTACCTTCTTCGCATAGTTGTTGGACAGATCCTGGGTTTTTTCGGGCTTGTATCACGTAGTAATGTGGTACCACACTGAAACAGTCCACTAAACCTGGTTTCCGATTAATATTTTAGAAGATAACACCGGTTAGGTCTGGGTTAGGTCTGGGTTATGCCCGCATCTGGCTCATGATTTTGCCTTCTGCGCATACTTGTTGGCCAGATCCTTGGTTTATTCTGGTTTGAATCACGTAGTAATGTGACACCACATTGCAACAGTCAATTAAACCTGGTTTCGATCAATATTTTAGAGGATAAAACCGGTTAGGTCTGGGTTAGGTATGGGTTATGTCCACATCTGGCTCATGATTTTGCCTTTTCCGCATTCCTGTTGACCAGAACCTTGGTTTTATCTTGTTTGAATCAGGTAGTAATGCGGTACCACACTGAAACAGACAATTAAACTTGTTTTCGATCAATATTTCACAGGATAAAACCGGTTATGTCTGGGTTAGGTCCGGTTTATGCCCGCATCTGGCTCATGATTTTGCCTTCTTCGCATACTTGTTGGCCAGATCCTGTGTTTTTTCGGGTTTGAATCACGTAGTAATGTGGTACCTCACTGAAACAGACAATTAAACGTGGTTTCGATCAATATTTCAGATGATAAAACCGGTTAGGTATGGGATAGGTCTGGGTTATGCCCGCATCTGGCTCATGATCTTGCCTTTTCCGCATTCTTGTTGGCCAGATCCAGGGTTTTCTCTGGTTTGAATCACGTAGTCATGTGGTACCACCCTGAAACAGACAATTAAACCTGGTTTCGATCAATATTTTAGAGGATAACATCGGTTTGGTCTGGGTTAGGTCTGGGTTATGCCCGCATCTGGCTCATGATTTTGCCTTGTTCGCATAGTTGTTGTCCAGATCGTGTGTTTTTTCGGGTTTGAACCACATGGTAACGTGGTACCAAACTGTTACTGTCAATTAAGCCTGGATTCGGTCAGTGTTTTAGAGGATAACACCGGTTAGGTCTGGGTCAGGTCTGGGTTATGCCCGCATGTGGCTCATGATTTTGCCTTTTCCGCATACTTGTTGGCCAAATCCTTGGTTTTCTCTGGTTTGAATCGCGTAATAATGTGGTACCACAGTGAAAGAGTCAATTAAACCTGGTTTCGATCAATATTTTAGAGGATAACACAGGTTAGGTCTAGGATAGGCCTGGGTTATGGCCGCATCTCGCTCATGATTATGCCTTTTTCATATACTTGTTGGCCAGATCTTGTGATTTTTCGGGTTTGAATCATATACTAATGTGGTACCAAACTGAAAGAGTCAATTAAACCTGGTTTCGATAAATATTTCAGGGGATAACACCGGATAGGTCTGGGTTAGGTCTGGGTTATGCCCGTATCTCGCTCATAATTTTGCCTTCTTCGCATACTTGTTGGCCAGATCCTGGGTTTTCTCTGGTTTGATTCACGTAGTAATGTGGTACCACACTGAAACACTCGATGAAACCTGGTTTCGATCAATATTTTAGAGGATAACACCGGTTAGGTCTGGGTTAGGTATGGGTTATGTCCACATCTGGCTCATGATTTTGACTTTTCCGTATTCCTGTTGACCAGAACCGTAGTTTTATCTTGTTTGAATCAGGTAGTAATGTGGTACCACACTGAAACAGACAATTAAACTTGTTTTCGATCAATATTTTAGAGGATAAAACCGGTCAGGTCTGGGTTATGCCCGCATGTGGCTCATGATTTTGCCTTTTCCGCATACTTGTTGGCCAAATCCTTGGTTTTCTCTGGTTTGAATCGCGTAATAATGTGGTACCACAGTGAAAGAGTCAATTAAACCTGGTTTCGATCAATATTTTAGAGGATAACACAGGTTAGGTCTAGGATAGGCCTGGGTTATGGCCGCATCTCGCTCATGATTATGCCTTTTTCATATACTTGTTGGCCAGATCTTGTGATTTTTCGGGTTTGAATCATATACTAATGTGGTACCAAACTGAAAGAGTCAATTAAACCTGGTTTCGATAAATATTTCAGGGGATAACACCGGATAGGTCTGGGTTAGGTCTGGGTTATGCCCGTATCTCGCTCATAATTTTGCCTTCTTCGCATACTTGTTGGCCAGATCCTGGGTTTTCTCTGGTTTGATTCACGTAGTAATGTGGTACCACACTGAAACACTCGATGAAACCTGGTTTCGATCAATATTTTAGAGGATAACACCGGTTAGGTCTGGGTTAGGTATGGGTTATGTCCACATCTGGCTCATGATTTTGACTTTTCCGTATTCCTGTTGACCAGAACCGTAGTTTTATCTTGTTTGAATCAGGTAGTAATGTGGTACCACACTGAAACAGACAATTAAACTTGTTTTCGATCAATATTTTAGAGGATAAAACCGGTTAGGTCTGGGTTAAGTCCGGGTTATGCCCGCATCTGGCTCATGATTTTGCCTTCTTCGCATACTTGTTGGCCAGATCCTGGGTTTTTTCGGGTTTGAATCACCTAGTAATGTGGTACCACGAAGTAACTGTGAATTACACCTGGATTCGGTCAGAATTTTAATCGGTAACACCGGTTAGACCTGGGTCAGGTCTGGGTTATGCCCCCATCTGACTCAAGATTTTACCTTCTTCGCATAGTTGTTGGACAGATCCTGGGTTTTTTGGGTTTGATTCACGTAGTAATGTGGTACCACTGTGAAACAGTCAATTAAACCTGGTTTCGATGAATATTTTAGAGGATAAAATCGGTTAGGTCTGGGTTAGGTATGGGTTATGCCCACATCTGGCTCATGATATTGCCTTTTCCGCATTCCTGTTGACCAGAACCTTGGTTTTATCTTGTTTGAATCAGGTAGTAATGTGGTACCACACTGAAACAGACAATTAAACTTGTTTTCGATCAATATTTTAGAGGATAAAACCGGTTACGTCTGGGTTAGGTCCTGGGAATGCCCGCATCTGGCTCATGATTTTGCCCTCTTCGCATACTTGTTGGCCAGATCCTTGGTTTTTTCGGGTTTGAATCACGTAGTAATGTGGTGGCACGAAGTAACAGTGAATTACACCTGGATTCGGTCAGAATTTTAGTCGCTAACACCGGTTAGGCCTGGGTTAGGTCTGGGTTATGCCCCCATCTGACTCGTGATTTTACATTCTTCGCATAGTTGTTGGACAGATCCTGGGTTTTTTCGGGCGTGTATCACGTAGTAATGTGGTACCACACTGAAACAGTCCATTAAACCTGGTTTCCGATTAATATTTTAGAAGATAACACCGGTTAGGTCTGGGTTAGGTCTGGGTTATGCCCGAATCTGGCTCATGATTTTGCCTTTTCCGCATTCCTGTTGACCAGAACCTTGGTTTTATCTTGTTAGAATCAGGTAGTAATGTGGTACCACACTGAAACGGACAATTAAACTTGTTTTCGATCAATATTTTACAGGATAAAACCGGTTAGGTCTGGGTTAGGACCGGGTTATGCCCGCATCTGGCTCATGATTTTGCCCTCTTCGCATACTTGTTGGCCAGATCCTTGGTTTTTTCGGGTTTGAATCACGTAGTAATGTGGTGGCACGAAGTAACAGTGAATTACACCTGGATTCGGTCAGAATTTTAGTCGCTAACACCGGTTAGGCCTGGGTTAGGTCTGGGTTATGCCCCCATCTGACTCGTGATTTTACATTCTTCGCATAGTTGTTGGACAGATCCTGGGTTTTTTCGGGCGTGTATCACGTAGTAATGTGGTACCACACTGAAACAGTCCATTAAACCTGGTTTCCGATTAATATTTTAGAAGATAACACCGGTTAGGTCTGGGTTAGGTCTGGGTTATGCCCGAATCTGGCTCATGATTTTGCCTTCTGCGCATACTTGTTGGCCAGATCCTTGGTTTTTTCGGGTTTGAATCATATACTAATGTGGTACCAAACTGAAAGAGTCAATTAAACCCGGTTTCGATAAATATTTCAGGGGATAACACCGGATAGGTCTGGGTTAGGTCTGGGTTATGCCCGTATCTCGCTCATAATTTTGCCTTCTTCGCATACTTGTTGGCCAGATCCTGGGTTTTCTCTGGTTTGATTCACGTAGTAATGTGGTACCACACTGAAACACTCGATGAAACCTGGTTTCGATCAATATTTTAGAGGATAACACCGGTTAGGTCTGGGTTAGGTATGGGTTATGTCCACATCTGGCTCATGATTTTGACTTTTCCGTATTCCTGTTGACCAGAACCGTAGTTTTATCTTGTTTGAATCAGGTAGTAATGTGGTACCACACTGAAACAGACAATTAAACTTGTTTTCGATCAATATTTTAGAGGATAAAACCGGTCAGGTCTGGGTTATGCCCGCATGTGGCTCATGATTTTGCCTTTTCCGCATACTTGTTGGCCAAATCCTTGGTTTTCTCTGGTTTGAATCGCGTAATAATGTGGTACCACAGTGAAAGAGTCAATTAAACCTGGTTTCGATCAATATTTTAGAGGATAACACAGGTTAGGTCTAGGATAGGCCTGGGTTATGGCCGCATCTCGCTCATGATTATGCCTTTTTCATATACTTGTTGGCCAGATCTTGTGATTTTTCGGGTTTGAATCATATACTAATGTGGTACCAAACTGAAAGAGTCAATTAAACCTGGTTTCGATAAATATTTCAGGGGATAACACCGGATAGGTCTGGGTTAGGTCTGGGTTATGCCCGTATCTCGCTCATAATTTTGCCTTCTTCGCATACTTGTTGGCCAGATCCTGGGTTTTCTCTGGTTTGATTCACGTAGTAATGTGGTACCACACTGAAACACTCGATGAAACCTGGTTTCGATCAATATTTTAGAGGATAACACCGGTTAGGTCTGGGTTAGGTATGGGTTATGTCCACATCTGGCTCATGATTTTGACTTTTCCGTATTCCTGTTGACCAGAACCGTAGTTTTATCTTGTTTGAATCAGGTAGTAATGTGGTACCACACTGAAACAGACAATTAAACTTGTTTTCGATCAATATTTTAGAGGATAAAACCGGTTAGGTCTGGGTTAAGTCCGGGTTATGCCCGCATCTGGCTCATGATTTTGCCTTCTTCGCATACTTGTTGGCCAGATCCTGGGTTTTTTCGGGTTTGAATCACCTAGTAATGTGGTACCACGAAGTAACTGTGAATTACACCTGGATTCGGTCAGAATTTTAATCGGTAACACCGGTTAGACCTGGGTCAGGTCTGGGTTATGCCCCCATCTGACTCAAGATTTTACCTTCTTCGCATAGTTGTTGGACAGATCCTGGGTTTTTTGGGTTTGAATCACGTAATAATGTGGTACCACTGTGAAACAGTCAATTAAACCTGGTTTCGATCAATATTTTAGAGGATAACACTGGTTAGGTCTAGGTTAGGCCTGGGTAATGGCCGCATCTCGCTCATGATTTTGCTTTTTTCATATACTTGTTGGCCAGATCTTGTGTTTCTTCGGGTTTGAATCATATAGTAATATGGTACCAAACTGAAACAGTCAATTAAACCTGGTTTCGATGAATATTTTAGAGGATAAAATCGGTTAGGTCTGGGTTAGGTATGGGTTATGCCCACATCTGGCTCATGATATTGCCTTTTCCGCATTCCTGTTGACCAGAACCTTGGTTTTATCTTGTTTGAATCAGGTAGTAATGTGGTACCACACTGAAACAGACAATTAAACTTGTTTTCGATCAATATTTTAGAGGATAAAACCGGTTACGTCTGGGTTAGGTCCTGGGAATGCCCGCATCTGGCTCATGATTTTGCCTTCTTCGCATACTTGTTGGCCAGATCCATGGTTTTTTCGGGTTTGAATCACGTAGTAATGTGGTACCACGAAGTAACAGTGAATTAAACCTTGATTCGATCAGTATTTTAGTCGGTAACACCGGTTAGGCCTGGATTAGGTCTGGGTTATGCCCCCATCTGACTCATGATATTACCTTCTTCGCATACTTGTTGGACAGATCCTGGATTTTTTCGGGTTTGAATCACGTAGTAATGTGGTACCACACTGAAACAGTCAATTAAACCTGGTTTCGATCAATATTTTAGAAGGTAACACCGGTTAGGTCTGGGTTAGGTCTGGGTTATGTCCACATCTGGCTCATGATTTTGCCTTTTCCGCATTCCTGTTGACCAGAACCTTGGTTTTATCTTGTTAGAATCAGGTAGTAATGTGGTACCACACTGAAACGGACAATTAAACTTGTTTTCGATCAATATTTTACAGGATAAAACCGGTTAGGTCTGGGTTAGGACCGGGTTATGCCCGCATCTGGCTCATGATTTTGCCCTCTTCGCATACTTGTTGGCCAGATCCTTGGTTTTTTCGGGTTTGAATCACGTAGTAATGTGGTGGCACGAAGTAACAGTGAATTACACCTGGATTCGGTCAGAATTTTAGTCGCTAACACCGGTTAGGCCTGGGTTAGGTCTGGGTTATGCCCCCATCTGACTCGTGATTTTACATTCTTCGCATAGTTGTTGGACAGATCCTGGGTTTTTTCGGGCGTGTATCACGTAGTAATGTGGTACCACACTGAAACAGTCCATTAAACCTGGTTTCCCATTAATATTTTAGAAGATAACACCGGTTAGGTCTGGGTTAGGTCTGGGTTATGCCCGAATCTGGCTCATGATTTTGCCTTCTGCGCATACTTGTTGGCCAGATCCTTGGTTTTTTCGGGTTTGAATCACGTAGTAATGTGGTACCACATTGCAACAGTCAATTAAACCTGGTTTCGATCAATATTTTAGAGGATAAAACCGGTTAGGTCTGGGTTAGGTATGGGTTATGTCCACATCTGGCTCACGATTTTGCCTTTTCCGCATTCCTGTTGACCAGAACCTTGGTTTTATCTTGTTTGAATCAGGTAGTAATGTGGTACCACACTGAAGCAGACAATTAAACTTGTTTTCGATCAATATTTTAGAGGATGACACCGGTTAGGTCTGGGTCAGGTCTGGGTTATGCCCGCATCTGGCTCATGATTTTACCTTTTCCGCATACTTGTTGGCCAGATCCCGTGTTTTTTCGGGTTTGAATCACGTAGTAATGTGGTAACTCACTGAAACAGACAATTAAACGTGGTTTCGATCAATATTTCACATGATAAAACCGGTTAGGTATGGGATAGGTCTGGGTTATGCCCGCATCTGGCTCATGATTTTGCCTTGTTCGCATAGTTGTTGTCCAGATCGTGTGTTTTTTCGGGTTTGAACCACATGGTAACGTGGTACCAAACTGTTACTGTCAATTAAGCCTGGATTCGGTCAGTATTTTAGAGGATAACACCGGTTAGGTCTGGGTCAGGTCTGCGTTATGCCCGCATCTGGCTCATGATTTTGCCTTTTCCGCATACTTGTTGGCCAGATCCTTGGTTTTCTCTGGTTTGAATCACGTAGTAATGTGGTACCACACTGAAACAGTCAATTAAACCTGGTTTCGATCAATATTTTAGAGGATAACACCGGTTAGGTCTGAGTTAGGTCTGGGTTATGCCCGCATCTGGCTCATGATTTTACCTTATCCGCATACTTGTTGGCCAGATCCTTGGTTTTCTCTGGTTTGAATCACGTAGTAATGTGGTACCACGAAGTAACAGTGAATTACACCTGGATTCGGTCAGTATTTTAATCGGTAACACCGGTTAGGCCTGGGTTAGGTCTGGTTTATGCCCCCATCCGACTCAAGATTTTACCTTTTTCGCATAGTTGTTGGACAGATCCTGGGTTTTTTCGTGTTTGAGTCACGTAATAAAGTGGTACCACTGTGAAACAGTCAATTAAACCTGGTTTCGATCAATATTTTAGAGGAAAACACCGGTTAGGTCTAGGTTAGGCGTGGGTAATGGCCGCATCTCGCTCATGATTTTGCCTTTTTCATATACTTGTTGGCCAGATCTTGTGTTTTTTCGGGTTTGAATCATATAGTAATGTGGTACCAAACTGAAACAGTCAATTAAACCTGGTTCGATGAATATTTTAGAGGATAAAACCGGTTAGGTCTGGGTTAGGTATGGGTTATGCCCACATCTGGCTCATGATTTTGCCTTTTCCGCATTCCTGTTGACCAGAACCTTGGTTTTACCTTGTTTGAATCAGGTAGTAATGTGGTACCACACTGAAACAGACAATTAAACTTGTTTTCGATGAATATTTTAGAGGATAAGACCGGTTAGGTCTGGGATAGGTCCGGGTAATGCCCGCATCTGGCTCATGATTTTGCCTTCTTCGCATACTTGTTGGCCAGATCCATGGTTTTTTCGGGTTTGAATCACGTAGTAATGTGGTACCACGATGTAACAGTGAATTAAACCTGGATTCGATCAGTATTTTAGTCGGTAACACCGGTTAGGCCTGGGTTAGGTCTGGGTTATGCCCCCATCTGACTCATGATTTTACCTTCTTCGCATACTTGTTGGACAGATCCTGGGTTTTTTCGGGTTTGAATCACGTAGTAATGTGGTACCACACTGAAACAGTCAATTAAACCTGGTTTCGATCAATATTTAAGAAGGTAACACCGGTTAGGTCTGGGTTAGGTCTGGGTTATGCCCGCACCTGGCTCATGATTTTGCCTTTTCCGCATACTTGTTGGCCAAATCCTTGGTTTTCTCTGGTTTGAATCGCGTAATAATGTGGTACCACAGTGAAACAGTCAATTAAACCTGGTTTCGAACAATATTTTAGAGGATAACACAGGTTAGGTCTAGGATAGGCCTGGGTTATGGCCGCATCTCGCTCATGATTTTGCCTTTTTCATATACTTGTTGGCCAGATCTTGTGATTTTTCGGGTTTGAATCATATAGTAATGTGGTACCAAACTGAAAGAGTCAATTAAACCCGGTTTCGATAAATATTTCAGGGGATAACACCGGATAGGTCTGGGTTAGGTCTGGGTTATGCCCGTATCTCGCTCATAATTTTGCCTTCTTCGCATACTTGTTGGCCAGATCCTGGGTTTTCTCTGGTTTGATTCACGTAGTAATGTGGTACCACACTGAAACACTCAATGAAACCTGGTTTCGATCAATATTTTAGAGGATAACACCGGTTAGGTCTGGGTTAGGTATGGGTTATGTCCACATCTGGCTCATGATTTTGACTTTTCCGTATTCCTGTTGACCAGAACCGTAGTTTTATCTTGTTTGAATCAGGTAGTAATGTGGTACCACACTGAAACAGACAATTAAACTTGTTTTCGATCAATATTTTAGAGGATGACACCGGTTAGGTCTGGGTCAGGTCTGGGTTATGCCCGCATCTGGCTCATGATTTTACCTTTTCCGCATACTTGTTGGCCAGATCCTGTGTTTTTTCGGGTTTGAATCACGTAGTAATGTGGTACCTCACTGAAACAGACAATTAAACGTGGTTTCGATCAATATTTCAGATGATAAAACCGGTTAGGTATGGTATAGGTCTGGGTTATGCCCGCATCTGGCTCATGATCTTGCCTTTTCCGCATTCTTGTTGGCCAGATCCTTGGTTTTCTCTGGTTTGAATCACGTAGTCATGTGGTACCACCCTGAAACAGACAATTAAACCTGGTTTCAATCAATATTTTAGAGGATAACATCGGTTTGGTCTGGGTTAGGTCTGGGTTATGCCCGCATCTGGCCCATGATTTTGCCTTGTTCGCATAGTTGTTGTCCAGATCGTGTGTTTTTTCGGGTTTGAACCACATGGTAACGTGGTACCAAACTGTTACTGTCAATTAAGCCTGGATTCGGTCAGTATTTTAGAGGATAACACCGGTTAGGTCTGGGTCAGGTCTGGGTTATGCCCGCATGTGGCTCATGATTTTGCCTTTTCCGCATACTTGTTGGCAGATCCTTGGTTTTCTCTGGTTTGAATCACGTAGTAATGTGGTACCACACTGAAACAGTCAATTAAACCTGGTTTCGATCAATATTTTAGAGGATAACACCGGTTAGGTCTGAGTTAGGTCTGGGTTATGCCCGCATCTGGCTCATGATTTTACCTTATCCGCATACTTGTTGGCCAGATCCTTGGTTTTCTCTGGTTTGAATCACGTAGTAATGTGGTACCACGAAGTAACAGTGAATTACACCTGGATTCGGTCAGTATTTTAATCGGTAACACCGGTTAGGCCTGGGTTAGGTCTGGTTTATGCCCCCATCTGACTCAAGATTTTACCTTTTTCGCATAGTTGTTGGACAGATCCTGGGTTTTTTCGTGTTTGAGTCACGTAATAATGTGGTACCACTGTGAAACAGTCAATTAAACCTGGTTTCGATCAATATTTTCGAGGAAGACACCGGTTAGGTCTGGGTTAGGTATGGGTTATGCCCACATCTGGCTCATGATTTTGCCTTTTCCGCATTCCTGTTGACCAGAACCTTGGTTTTCTCTGGTTTGAATCGCGTAATAATGTGGTACCACAGTGAAACAGTCAATTAAACCAGGTTTCGATCAATATTTTAGAGGATAACACCGGTTAGGTTTAGGTTAGGCCTGGGTTATGGCCGCATCTCGCTCATGATTTTGCCTTTTTCATATACTTGTTGGCAAGATCATGTGTTTTTTCGGGTTTGAATCATATAGTAACGTGGTACCAAACTGAAATAGTCAATTAAACCTGGTTTCGATCAATATTTCAGGGGATAACACCGGATAGGTCTGGGTTAGGTCTGGGTTATGCCCGCATCTCGCTCATAATTTTCATTCTTCGCATACTTGTTGGCCAGATCCTGGGTTTTTTCGGGTTTGAATCACGTAGTAATGTGGTACCACACTGAAACAGACAATTAAACCTGGTTTCGATCAATATTTTAGAGGATAACACCGGTTAGGTCTGGGTTAGGTATGGGTTATGTCCACATCTGGCTCATGATTTTGACTTTTCCGTATTCCTGTTGACCAGAACCGTAGTTTTATCTTGTTTGAATCAGGTAGTAATGTGGTACCACACTGAAACAGACAATTAAACTTGTTTTCGATCAATATTTTAGAGGATAAAACCGGTTAGGTCTGGGTTAAGTCCGGGTTATGCCCGCATCTGGCTCATGCTTTTGCCTTCATCGCATACTTGTTGGCCAGATCCTGGGTTTTTTCGGGTTTGAATCACGTAGTAATGTGGTACCACACTGAAACAGTCAATTAAACCTGGTTTCGATCAATATTTTAGAGGATAAAACCGGTTAGTTCTGGGTTAGGTATGGGTTATGTCCACATCTGGCTCATGATTTTGCCTTTTCCGCATTCCTGTTGACCAGAACCTTGGTTTTATCTTGTTAGAATCAGGTAGTAATGTGGTACCACACTGAAACGGACAATTAAACTTGTTTTCGATCAATATTTTACAGGATAAAACCGGTTAGGTCTGGGTTAGGACCGGGTTATGCCCGCATCTGGCTCATGATTTTGCCCTCTTCGAATACTTGTTGGACAGATCCTTGGTTTTTACGGGTTTGAATCACGTAGTAATGTGGTGGCACGAAGTAACAGTCAATTACACCTGGATTCGGTCAGAATTTTAGTCGCTAACACCGGTTAGGCCTGGGTTAGGTCTGGGTTATGCCCCCATCTGACTCGTGATTTTACCATCTTCGCATAGTTGTTGGACAGATCCTGGGTTTTTTCGGGCTTGTATCACGTAGTAATGTGGTACCACACTGAAACATTCCATTAAACCTGGTTTCCGATTAATATTTTAGAAGATAACACCGGTTAGGTCTGGGTTAGGTCTGGGTTATGCCCGAATCTGACTCATGATTTTGCCTTCTGCGCATACTTGTTGGCCAGATCCTTGGTTTTTTCGGGTTTGAATCAGGTAGTAATGTGGCACCACATTGCAGCAGTCAATTAAACCTGGTTTCGATCAATATTTTAGAGGATAAAACCGGTTAGGTCTGGGTTAGGTATGGGTTATGTCCACATCTGGCTCATGATTTTGCCTTTTCCGCATTCCTGTTGACCAGAACCTTGGTTTTATCTTGTTTGAATCAGGTAGTAATGTGGTACCACACTGAAACAGACAATTAAACTTGTTTTCGATCAATATTTTAGAGGATAACACCGGTTAGGTCTGGGTCAGGTCTGGGTTATGCCCGCATCTGGCTCATGATTTTACTTTTTCCGCATACTTGTTGGCCAGATACTTGGTTTTCTCTGGTTTGAATCACGTAGTAATGTGGTACCACGAAGTAACAGTGAATTACACCTGAATTCGGTCAGTATTTTAATCGGTAACACCGGTTAGGCCTGGGTTAGGTCTGGGTTATGCCCCCGTCTGACTCAAGATTTTACCTTCTTCGCATAGTTGTTGGACAGATCCTGGGTTTTTTCGGGCTTGTATCACGTAGTAATGTGGTACCACACTGAAACAGTCCATTAGACCTGGTTTCCGATTAATATTTTAGAAGATAACACCGGTTAGGTCTGGGTTAGGTCTGGGTTATGCCCGCATCTGGCTCATGATTTTGCCTTCTGCGCATACTTCTTGGCCAGATCCTTGGTTTTTTCCGGTTTGACTCACGTAGTAATGTGGCACCACACTGCAACAGTCAATTAAACCTGGTTTCGATCAATATTTTAGAGGATAAAACCGGTTTGGTCTGGGTTAGGTATGGGTTATGTCCACATCTGGCTCATGATTTTGCCTTTTCCGCATTCCTGTTGACCAGAACCATGGTTTTATCATGTTTGAATCAGGTAGTAATGCGGTACCACACTGAAACATACAATTAAACTTGTTTTCGATCAATATTTTACAGGATAAAACCGGTTATGTCTGGGTTAGGTCCGGTTTATGCCCGCATCTGGCTCATGATTTTGCCTTCTTCGCATACTTGTTGGCCAGATCCTGTGTTTTTGCGGGTTTGAATCACGTAGTAATGTGGTACCTCACTGAAACAGACAATTAAACCTGGTTTCGATCAATATTTTAGAGGATAACATCGGTTTGGTCTGGGTTAGGTCTGGGTTATGCCCGCATCTGGCTCATGATTTTGCCTTTTCCGCATACTTGTTGGCCAGATCCTTGGTTTTCTCTGGTTTGAATCACGTAGTAATGTGGTACCACACTGAAACAGTCAATGAAACCTGGTTTCGATCATTATTTTAGAGGATAACACCGGTTAGGTCTGAGTTAGATCTGGGTTATGCCCGCATCTGGCTCATGATTTTACCTTATCCGCATACTTGTTGGCCAGATCCTTGGTTTTCTCTGGTTTGAATCACGTAGTAATGTGGTACCACGAAGTAACAGTGAATTACACCTGGATTCGGTCAGTATTTTAATCGGTAACACCGGTTAGGCCTGGGTTAGGTCTGGTTTATGCCCCCATCTGACTCAAGATTTTACCTTTTTCGCATAGTTGTTGGACAGATCCTGGGTTTTTTCGTGTTTGAGTCACGTAATAATGTGGTACCACTGTGAAACAGTCAACTAAACCTGGTTTCGATCAATATTTTAGAGGATAAAACCGGTTAGGTCTGGGATAGGTCCGGGTAATGCCCGCATCTGGCTCATGATTTTGCCTTCTTCGCATACTTGTTGGCCAGATCCATGGTTTTTTCGGGTTTGAATCATATAGTAATGTGGTACCAAACTGAAAGAGTCAATTAAACCTGGTTTCGATCAATATTTTAGAGGATAACACCGGTTAGGTCTGGGTTAGGTATGGGTTATGTCCACATCTCGCTCATGATTTTGCCTTTTTCATATACTTGTTGGCCAGATCTTGTGATTTTTCGGGTTTGAATCACGTAGTAATGTGGTACCACACTGAAACACTCAATGAAACCTGGTTACGATCAATATTTTAGAGGATAACACCGGTTAGGTCTGGGTTAGGTATGGGTTATGTCCACATCTGGCTCATGATTTTGATTTTTCCGTATTCCTGTTGACCAGAACCGTAGTTTTATCTTGTTTGAATCAGGTAGTAATTTGGTACCACACTGAAACAGACAATTAAACTTGTTTTCGATCAATATTTTAGAGGATAACACCGGTTAGGTCTGGGTTAGGTATGGGTTATGTCCACATCTCGCTCATGATTTTGCCTTTTTCATATACTTGTTGGCCAGATCTTGTGATTTTTCGGGTTTGAATCATGTAGTAATGTGGTACCAAACTGAGAGAGTCAATTAAACCTAGTTTCGATAAATATTTCAGGGGATAACACCGGATAGGTCTGGGTTAGGTCTGGGTTATGCCCGTATCTCGCTCATAATTTTGCCTTCTTCGCATACTTGTTGGCCAGATCCTGGGTTTTCTCTGGTTTGATTCACGTAGTAATGTGGTACCACACTGAAACACTCAATGAAACCTGGTTTCGATCAATATTTTAGAGGATAACACCGGTTAGGTCTGGGTTAGGTATGGGTTATGTCCACATCTGGCTCATGATTTTGACTTTTCCGTATTCCTGTTGACCAGAACCGTAGTTTTATCTTGTTTGAATCAGGTAGTAATGTGGTACCACACTGAAACAGACAATTAAACTTGTTTTCGATCAATATTTTAGAGGATAAAACCGGTTAGGTCTGGGTTAAGTCCGGGTTATGCCCGTATCTGGCTCATGATTTTGCCTTCTTCGCATACTTGTTGGCCAGATCCTGGGTTTTTTCGGGTTTGAATCACGTAGTAATGTGGTACCACGAAGTAACTGTGAATTACACCTGGATTCGGTCAGAATTTTAATCGGTAACACCGGTTAGACCTGGGTCAGGTCTGGGTTATGCCCCCATCTGACTCAAGATTTTACCTTCTTCGCATAGTTGTTGGACAGATCCTGGGTTTTTTCGGGTCTGAATCAGGTAATAATGTGGTACCACTGTGAAACAGTCAATTAAACCTGGTTTCGATGAATATTTTAGAGGATAAAATCGGTTAGGTCTGGGTTAGGTATGGGTTATGCCCACATCTGGCTCATGATTTTGCCTTTTCCGCATGCCTGTTGACCAGAACCTTGGTTTTATCTTGTTTGAATCAGGTAGTAATGTGGTACCACACTGAAACAGACAACTAAACTTGTTTTCGATCAATATTTTAGAGGATAAAACCGGTTAGGTCTGGGTTAGGTCTGGGGAATGCCCGCATCTGGCTCATGATTTTGCCTTCTTCGCATACTTGTTGGCCAGATCCTTGGTTTTTTCGGGTTTGAATCACGTAGTAATGTGGTACCACACTGAAACAGTCAATTAAACCTGGTTTCGATCAATATTTTAGAAGGTAACACCGGTTAGGTCTGGGTTAGGTCTGGGTTATGCCCGCATCTGGCTCATGATTTTGCCTTTTCCGCATACTTGTTGGCCAAATCCTTGGTTTTCTCTGGTTTGAATCGCGTAATAATGTGGTACCACAGTGAAACAGACAATTAAACCAGGTTTCGATCAATATTTTAGAGGATAACACCAGTTAGGTTTAGGTTAGGCCTGGGTTATGCCCGCATCTCGCTCATGATTTTGCCTTTTTCATATACTTGTTGGCCAGATCTTGTGTTTTTTCGGGTTTGAATCATATAGTAACGTGGTACCAAACTGAAATAGTCAATTAAACCTGGTTTCGATCAATATTTCAGGGGATAACACCGGATAGGTCTGGGTTAAGTCCGGGTTATGCCCGCATCTGGCTCATGCTTTTGCCTTCATCGCATACTTGTTGGCCAGATCCTGGGTTTTTTCGGGTTTGAATCACGTAGTAATGTGGTACCACACTGAAACAGTCAATTAAACCTGGTTTCGATCAATATTTTAGAGGATAAAACCGGTTAGTTCTGGGTTAGGTATGGGTTATGTCCACATCTGGCTCATGATTTTGCCTTTTCCGCATTCCTGATGACCAGAACCTTGGTTTTATCTTGTTAGAATCAGGTAATAATGTGGTACCACACTGAAACGGACAATTAAACTTGTTTTCAATCAATATTTTACAGGATAAAACCGGTTAGGTCTGGGTTAGGACCGGGTTATGCCCGCATCTGGCTCATGATTTTGCCCTCTTCGCATACTTGTTGGCCAGATCCTTGGTTTTTTCGGGTTTGAATCACGTAGTAATGTGGTGGCACGAAGTAACAGAGAATTACACCTGGATTCGGTCAGAATTTTAGTCGCTAACACCGGTTAGGCCTGGGTTAGGTCTGGGTTATGCCCCCATCTGACTCGTGATTTTACCTTCTTCGCATAGTTGTTGGACAGATCCTGGGTTTTTTCGGGCTTGTATCACGTAGTAATGTGGTACCACACTGAAACATTCCATTAAACCTGGTTTCCGATTAATATTTTAGAAGATAACACCGGTTAGGTCTGGGTTAGGTCTGGGTTATGCCCGAATCTGGCTCATGATTTTGCCTTGTGCGCATACTTGTTGGCCAGATCCTTGGTTTTTTCGGGTTTGAACCACGTAGTAATGTGGCACCACATTGCAACGGTCAATTAAACCTGGTTTCGATCAATATTTTAGAGGATAAAACCGGTTAGGTCTGGGTTAGGTATGGGTTATGTCCACATCAGGCTCATGATTTTGCCTTTTCCGCATTCCTGTTGACCAGAACCTTGGTTTTAGCTTGTTTGAATCAGGTAGTAATGTGGTACCACACTGAAACAGACAACTAAACTTGTTTTCGATCAATATTTTAGAGGATAACACCGGTTAGGTCTGGGTCAGGTCTGGGTTATGCCCGCATCTGGCTAATGATTTTGCCTTTTCCGCATTCCTGTTGACCAGAACCATGGTTTTATCTTGTTAGAATCAGGTAGTAATGTGGTACCACACTGAAACGGACAATTAAACTTGTTTTCGATCAATATTTTACAGGATAAAACCGGTCAGGTCTGGGTTAGGACCGGGTTATGCCCGCATCTGGCTCATGATTTTGCCCTCTTCGCATACTTGTTGGCCAGATCCTTGGTTATTTCGGGTTTGAATCACTTAGTAATGTGGTGGCACGAAGTAACAGTGAATTACACCTGGATTCGGTCAGAATTTTAGTCGCTAACACCGGTTAGGCCTGGGTTAGGTCTGGGTTATGCCCCCATCTGACTCGTGATTTTACCTTCTTCGCATAGTTGTTGGACAGATCCTGGGTTTTTTCGTGTTTGAGTCACGTAATAATGTGGTACCACTGTGAAACAGTCAATTAAACCTGGTTTCGATCAATATTTTAGAGGAAAACACCGGTTAGGTCTAGGTTAGGCCTGGGTAATGGCCGCATCTCGCTCATGATTTTGCCTTTTTCATATACTTGTTGGCCAGATCTTGTGTTTTTTCGGGTTTGAATCATATAGTAATGTGGTACCAAACTGAAACAGTCAATTAAACCTGGTTTCGATGAATATTTTAGAGGATAAAACCGGTTAGGTCTGGGATAGGTCCGGGTAATGCCCGCATCTGGCTCATGATTTTGCCTTCTTCGCATACTTGTTGGCCAGATCCATGGTTTTTTCGGGTTTGAATCACGTAGTAATGTGGTACCACACTGAAACAGTCAATTAAACCTGGTTTCGATCAATATTTAAGAAGGTAACACCGGTTAGGTCTGGGTTAGGTCTGGGTTATGCCCGCATCTGGCTCATGATTTTGCCTTCTTCGCATACTTGTTGGCCAGATCCTGGGTTTTTTCGGGTTTGAATCACGTAGTAATGTGGTACCACGAAGTAACTGTGAATTACACCTGGATTCGGTCAGAATTTTAATCGGTAACACCGGTTAGACCTGGGTCAGGTCTGGGTTATGCCCCCATCTGACTCAAGATTTTACATTCTTCGCATAGTTGTTGGACAGATCCTGGGTTTTTTCGGGTTTGAATCACGTAATAATGTGGTACCACTGTGAAACAGTCAATTAAACCTGGTTTCGATCAATATTTTAGAGGATAACACTGGTTAGGTCTAGGTTAGGCCTGGGTAATGGCCGCAACTCGCTCATGATTTTGCCTTTTTCATATACTTGTTGGCCAGATCTTGTGTTTTTTCGGGTTTGAATCATATCGTAATGTGGTACCAAACTGAAACAGTCAATTAAACCTGGTTTCGATGAATATTTTAGAGGATAAAATCGGTTAGGTCTGGGTTAGGTATGGGTTATGCCCACATCTGGCTCATGATTTTGCCTTTTCCGCATTCCTGTTGACCAGAACCTTGGTTTTATCTTGTTTGAAACAGGTAGTAATGTGGTACCACACTGAAACAGACAATTAAACTTGTTTTCGATCAATATTTTAGAGGATAAAACCGGTTAGGTCTGGGTTAGGTCCGGGGAATGCCCGCATCTGGCTCATGATTTTGCCTTCTTCGCATACTTGTTGGCTAGATCTTGTGTTTTTTCGGGTTTGAATCATATAGTAATGTGGCACCAAACTGAAACAGTCAATTAAACCTGGTTTCGATCAATATTTCAGGGGATAACACCGGATAGGTCTGGGTTAGGTCTGGGTTATGCCCGCATCTCGCTCATAATTTTGCATTCTTCGCATACTTGTTGGCCAGATCCTGGGTTTTTTCCGGTTTGAATCACGTAGTAATGTGGTACCACAATGAAACAGACAATTAAACCTGGTTTCGATCAATATTTTAGAGGATAACACCGGTTAGGTCTGGGTTAGGTATGGCTTATGTCCACATCTGGCTCATGATTTTGACTTTTCCGTATTCCTGTTGACCAGAACCGTAGTTTTATCTTGTTTGAATCAGGTAGTAATGTGGTACCACACTGAAACAGACAATTAAACTTGTTTTCGATCAATATTTTAGAGGCTAAAACCGGTTAGGTCTGGGTTAAGTACGGGTTATGCCCCCGTCTGACTCAAGATTTTACCTTCTTCGCATAGTTGTTGGACAGATCCTGGGTTTTTTCGGGTTTGAATCACGTAATAATGTGGTACCACTGTCAAACAGTCAATTAAACCTGGTTTCGATCAATATTTTAGAGGATAACACCGGTTAGGTCTAGGTTAGGCCTGGGTTATGCCCGCATCTGGCTCATGATTTTGCCTTTTCCGCATACTTGTAGATCAGATCCTTGGTTTTCTCTGGTTTGATTCACGTATTAATGTGGTACCACACTGAAACAGTCAATGTAACCTGGTTTCGATCAATATTTTAGAGGATAACACCGGTTAGGTCTGGGTTAGGTATGGGTTATGTCCACATCTGGCTCATGATTTTGCCTTTTCCGCATTCCTGTTGACCAGAACCTTGGTTTTATCCTGTCAGAATCAGGTAGTAATGTGGTACCACACTGAAACGGACACTTAAACTTGTTTTCGATCAATATTTTACAGGATAAAACCGGTTAGGTCTGGGTTAGGACCGGGTTATGCCCGCATCTGGCTCATGATTTTGCCCTCTTCGCATACTTGTTGGCCAGATCCTTGGTTTTTTCGGGTTTGAATCACGTAGTAATGTGGTACCACGAAGTAACAGTGAATTAAACCTGGATTCGATCAGTATTTTAGTCGGTAACACCGGTTAGGCCTGGGTTAGGTCTGGGTTATGCCCCCATCTGACTCATGATTTTACCTTCTTCGCATACTTGTTGGACAGATCCTGGTTTTTTTCGGGTTTGAATCACGTAGTAATGTGGTACCACACTGAAACAGTCAATTAAACCTGGTTTCGATCAATGTTTTAGAGGATAAAACCGGTTAGTTCTGGGTTAGGTATGGGTTATGTCCACATCTGGCTCATGATTTTGCCTTTTCCGCATTCCTGTTGACCAGAACCTTGGTTTTATCCTGTCAGAATCAGGTAGTAATGTGGTACCACACTGAAACGGACACTTAAACTTGTTTTCGATCAATATGTTAGAGGATAACACCGGTTAGGTCAGGGTCAGGTCTGGGTTATGCCCGCATCGGGCTCATGATTTTACCTTTTCCGCATACTTGTTGGCCAGATCCTTGGTTTTCTCTGGTTTGAATCACGTAGTAATGTGGTACCACGAAGTAACAGTCAATTAAACCTGGTTTCGATCAATATTTCAGGGGATAACACAGGATAGGTCTGGGTTAGGTCTGGGTTATGCCCGCATCTCGCTCATAATTTTGCATTCTTCGCATACTTGTTGGCCAGATCCTGGGTTTTTTCGGGTTTGAATCACGTAGTAATGTGGTACCACAATGAAACAGACAATTAAACCTGGTTTCGATCAATATTTTAGAGGATAACACCGGTTAGGTCTGGGTTAGGTATGGCTTATGTCCACATCTGGCTCATGATTTTGACTTTTCCGTATTCCTGTTGACCAGAACCGTAGTTTTATCTTGTTTGAATCAGGTAGTAATGTGGTACCACACTGAAACAGACAATTAAACTTGTTTTCGATCAATATTTTAGAGGCTAAAACCGGTTAGGTCTGGGTTAAGTGCGGGTTATGCCCGCATCTGGCTCATGATTTTGCCTTCACCGCATACTTGTTGGCCATATCCTGGGTTTTTTCGGGTTTGAATCACGTAGTAATGTGGTACCACACTGAAACAGTCAATTAAACCTGGTTTCGATCAATGTTTTAGAGGATAAAACCGGTTAGTTCTGGGTTAGGTATGGGTTATGTCCACATCTGGCTCATGATTTTGCCTTTTCCGCATTCCTGTTGACCAGAACCTTGGTTTTATCCTGTTAGAATCAGGTAGTAATGTGGTACCACACCGAAACGGACACTTAAACTTGTTTTCGATCAATATTTTACAGGATAAAACCGGTTAGGTCTGGGTTAGGACCGGGTTATGCCCGCATCTGGCTCATAATTTTGCCCTCTTCGCATACTTGTTGGCCAGATCCTTGGTTTTTTCGGGTTTGAATCACGTAGTAATGTGGTACCACGAAGTAACAGTGAATTACACCTGAATTCGGTCAGTATTTTAATCGGTAACACCGGTTAGGCCTGGGTTAGGTCTGGGTTATGCCCCCGTCTGACTCAAGATTTTACCTTCTTCGCATAGTTGTTGGACAGATCCTGGGTTTTTTCGGGTTTGAATCACGTAATAATGTGGTACCACTGTCAAACAGTCAATTAAACCTGGTTTCGATCAATATTTTAGAGGATAACACCGGTTAGGTCTAGGTTAGGCCTGGGTTATGCCCGCATCTGGCTCATGATTTTGCCTTTTCCGCATACTTGTAGGTCAGATCCTTGGTTTTCTCTGGTTTGATTCACGTATTAATGTGGTACCACACTGAAACAGTCAATGTAACCTGGTTTCGATCAATATTTTAGAGGATAACACCGGTTAGGTCTGGGTTAGGTATGGGTTATGTCCACATCTGGCTCATGATTTTGCCTTTTCCGCATTCCTGTTGACCAGAACCTTGGTTTTATCTTGTTTGAATCAGGTAGTAATGTGGTACCACACTGAAACAGACAATTAAACTTGTTTTCGATCATTATTTTAGAGGATAACACCGGTTAGGTCTGGGTTAGGTCTGGGTTATGCCCGCATCTGGCTCATGATTTTGCCTTCTTCGCATACTTGTTGGCCAGATCCTTGGTTTTTTCGGGTTTGAATCACGTAGTAATGTGGTACCACGAAGTAACAGTGAATTAAACCTGGATTCGATCAGTATTCTAGTCGGTAACACCGGTTAGGCCTGGGTTAGGTCTGGGTTATGCCCCCATCTGACTCATGATTTTACCTTCTTCGCATACTTGTTGGACAGATCCTGGTTTTTTTCGGGTTTGAATCACGTAGTAATGTGGTACCACACTGAAACAATCAATCAAACCTGGTTTCGATCAATGTTTTAGAGGATAAAACCGGTTAGTTCTGGGTTAGGTATGGGTTATGTCCACATCTGGCTCATGATTTTGCCTTTTCCGCATTCCTGTTGACCAGAACCTTGGTTTTATCCTGTCAGAATCAGGTAGTAATGTGGTACCACACTGAAACGGACACTTAAACTTGTTTTCGATCAATATTTTACAGGATAAAACCGGTTAGGTCTGGGTTAGGACCGGGTTATGCCCGCATCTGGCTCATGATTTTGCCCTCTTCGCATACTTGTTGGCCAGATCCTTGGTTTTTTCGGGTTTGAATCACGTAGTAATGTGGTACCACGAAGTAACAGTGAATTACACCTGAATTCGGTCAGTATTTTAATCGGTAACACCGGTTAGGCCTGGGTTAGGTCTGGGTTATGCCCCCGTCTGACTCAAGATTTTACCTTCTTCGCATAGTTGTTGGACAGATCCTGGGTTTTTTCGGGTTTGAATCACGTAATAATGTGGTACCACTGTCAAACAGTCAACTAAACCTGGTTTCGATCAATATTTTAGAGGATAACACCGGTTAGGTCTAGGTTAGGCCTGGGTTATGCCCGCATCTGGCTCATGATTTTGCCTTTTCCGCATACTTGTAGGTCAGATCCTTGGTTTTCTCTGGTTTGATTCACGTATTAATGTGGTACCACACTGAAACAGTCAATGTAACCTGGTTTCGATCAATATTTTAGAGGATAACACCGGTTAGGTCTGGGTTAGGTATAGGTTATGTCCACATCTGGCTCATGATTTTGCCTTTTCCGCATTCCTGTTGACCAGAACCTTGGTTTTATCTTGTTTGAATCAGGTAGTAATGTGGTACCACACTGAAACAGACAATTAAACTTGTTTTCGATCATTATTTTAGAGGATAACACCGGTTAGGTCTGGGTTAGGTCTGGGTTATGCCCGCATCTGGCTCATGATTTTGCCTTCTTCGCATACTTGTTGGCCAGATCCTTGGTTTTTTCGGGTTTGAATCGCGTAATAATGTGGTACCACAGTGAAACAGTCAATTAAACCTGGTTTCGATCAATATTTTAGAGGATAACACCGGTTAGGTCTAGATTAGGCCTAGGTTATGGCCGCATCTCGCTCATGATTTTGCCTTTTTCATATACTTGTTGGCCAGATCTTGTGTTTTTTCGGGTTTGAATCATATAGTAATGTGGCACCAAACTGAAACAGTCAATTAAACCTGGTTTCGATCAATATTACAGGGGATAACACCGGATAGGTCTGGGTTAGGTCTGGGTTATGCCCGCATCTCGCTCATAATTTTGCCTTCTTCGCATACTTGTTGGCCAGATCCTGGGTTTTTTCGGGTTTGAATCACGTAGTAATGTGGTACCACAGTGAAACAGTCAATTAAACTTGTTTTCGATCAATATGTTAGAGGATAACACCGGTTAGGTCAGGGTCAGGTCTGGGTTATGCCCGCATCGGGCTCATGATTTTACCTTTTCCGCATACTTGTTGGCCAGATCCTTGGTTTTCTCTGGTTTGAATCACGTAGTAATGTGGTACCACGAAGTAACAGTCAATTACACCTGGATTCGGTCAGTATTTTAATCGGTAACACCGGTTAGGCCTGGGTTAGGTCTGGGTTATGCCCCCATCTGACTCAAGATTTTACCTTCTTCGCATAGTTGTTGGACAGATCCTGGGTTTTTCCGGTTTGAATCACGTAATAATGTGGTACCACTGTGAAACAGTCAATTAAACCTGGTTTCGATCAATATTTTAGAGGATAACACCGGTTAGGTCTAGGTTAGGCCTGGGTTATGGCCGCATCTCGCTCATGATTTTGCCTTTTTCATATACTCGTTGGACAGATCCTGTGTTTTTTCGGGTTTGAATCACGTAATAATGTGGTACCACTGTGAAACAGTCAATTAAACCTGGTTTCGATCAATATTTTAGAGGATAACACTGGTTAGGTCTAGGTTAGGCCTGGGTAATGGCCGCAAATCGCTCATGATTTTGCCTTTTTCATATACTTGTTGGCCAGATCTTGTGTTTTTTCGGGTTTGAATCACGTAGTAATGCGGTGCCACACAGTAACAGTCAATTAATCCTGGATTCGATCAGTATTTTAGTCGGTAACACCGGTTAGGCCTGGGTTAGGTCTGGGTTATGCCCCCATCTGACTCATGATTTTACCTTCTTCGCATACTTGTTGGACAGATCCTGGTTTTTTTCGGGTTTGAATCACGTAGTAATGTGGTACCACGAAGTAACAGTGAATTAGACCTGGATTCGGTCAGTATTTTAATCGGTAACACCGGTTAGGCCTGGGTTAGGTCTGGGTTATGCCCCCATCTGACTCAAGATTTTACCTTCTTCGCATAGTTGTTGGACAGATCCTGGGTTTTTTCCGGTTTGAATCACGTAATAATGTGGTACCACTGTGAAACAGTCAATTAAACCTGGTTTCGATCTATATTTTAGAGGATAACACCGGTTAGGTCTAGGTTAGGCCTGGGTTATGGCCGCATCTCGCTCATGATTTTGCCTTTCTCATATACTTGTTGGCCAGATCTTGTGTTTTTTCGGGTTTGAATCATATAGTAATGTGGCACCAAACTGAAACAGTCAATTAAACCTGGTTTCGATCAATATTTCAGGGGATAACACCGGATAGGTCTGGGTTAGGTCTGGGTTATGCCCGCATCTCGCTCATAATTTTGCCTTCTTCGCATACTTGTTGGCCAGATCCTGGGTTTTTTCGGGTTTGAATCACGTAATAATGTGGTACCACTGTGAAACAGTCAATTAAACCTGGTTTCGATCAATATTTTAGAGGATAACACCGGTTAGGTCTAGGTTAGGCCTGGGTTATGGCCGCATCTCGCTCATGATTTTGCCTTTTTCATATACTCGTTGGACAGATCCTGGGTTTTTTCGGGTTTGAATCACGTAATAATGTGGTACCACTGTGAAACAGTCAATTAAACCTGGTTTCGATCAATATTTTAGAGGATAACACTGGTTAGGTCTAGGTTAGGCCTGGGTAATGGCCGCAACTCGCTCATGATTTTGCCTTTTTCATATACTTGTTGGCCAGATCTTGTGTTTTTTCGGGTTTGAATCACGTAGTAATGCGGTGCCACACAGTAACAGTCAATTAATCCTGGATTCGATCAGTATTTTAGTCGGTAACACCGGTTAGGCCTGGGTTAGGTCTGGGTTATGCCCCCATCTGACTCATGATTTTACCTTCTTCGCATACTTGTTGGACAGATCCTGGTTTTTTTCGGGTTTGAATCACGTAGTAATGTGGTACCACACTGAAACAATCAATCAAACCTGGTTTCGATCAATATTTTAGAAGATAACACCGGTTAGGTCTGAGTTAGGTCTGGGTTACGCCCGCATCTGGCTCATGATTTTGCCTTTTCCGCATTCTTGTTGTCCAAATCGTTGGTTTTCTCTGGTTTGAATCGCGTAATAATGTGGTACCACAGTGAAACAGTCAATTAAACCTGGTTTCGATCAATATTTTAGAGGATTACACCGGTTAGGTCTAGGTTAGGCCTGGGTTATGGCCGCATCTCGCTCATGATTTTGCCTTTTTCATATACTTGTTGGCCAGATCTTGTGTTTTTTCGGGTTTGAATCATATAGTAATGTGGTACCAAACTGAAACAGTCAATTAAACTTGTTTTCGATCAATATGTTAGAGGATAACACCGGTTAGGTCAGGGTCAGGTCTGGGTTATGCCCGCATCGGGCTCATGATTTTACCTTTTCCGCATACTTGTTGGCCAGATCCTTGGTTTTCTCTGGTTTGAATCACGTAGTAATGTGGTACCACGAAGTAACAGTGAATTAGACCTGGATTCGGTCAGTATTTTAATCGGTAACACCGGTTAGGCCTGGGTTAGGTCTGGGTTATGCCCCCATCTGACTCAAGATTTTACCTTCTTCGCATAGTTGTTGGACAGATCCTGGGTTTTTTCCGGTTTGAATCACGTAATAATGTGGTACCACTGTGAAACAGTCAATTAAACCTGGTTTCGATCAATATTTTAGAGGATAACACCGGTTAGCTCTAGGTTAGGCCTGGGTTATGGCCGCATCTCGCTCATGATTTTGCCTTTCTCATATACTTGTTGGCCAGATCTTGTGTTTTTTCGGGTTTGAATCATATAGTAATGTGGTACCACAGTGAAACAGTCAATTAAACCTGGTTTCGATCAATATTTTAGAGGATAAAACCGGTTAGGTCGGGGTTAGGTCTGGGTTATGCCCGCATCTGGCTCATGATTTTGCCTTTTCCGCATACTTGTTGGCCAAATCCTTGGTTTTCTCTGGTTCGAATCACGTAGTAATGTGGTACCACACTGAAACAGTCAATGAAACCTGGTTTCGATCAATATTTCAGGGGATAAAACTGGTTAGGTCTGGGTCAGGTATGGGTTATGCCCACATCTGGCTCATGATTTTGCCTTTTCCGCATTCCTGTTGGCCAGATCCTTGGTTTTCTCTGGTTTGAATCACGTAGTAATGTGGTACCACGAAGTAACAGTGAATTACACCTGGATTCGGTCAGTATTTTAATCGGTAACACCGGTTAGGCCTGGGTTAGGTCTGGGTTATGCCCCCATCTGACTCATGATTTTACCTTCTTCGCATACTTGTTGGACAGATCCTGGTTTTTTCGGGTCTGAATCACGTAGTAATGTGGTACCACACTGAAACAGTCAATCAAACCTCGTTTCGATCAATATTTTAGAAGATAACACCGGTTAGGTCTGGGTTAGGTCTGGGTTATGCCCGCATCTGGCTCATGATTTTGCCTTTTCCGCATTCTTGTTGGCCAAATCCTTGGTTTTCTCTGGTTTGAATCGCGTAATAATGTGGTACCACAGTGAAACAGTCAATTAAACCTGGTTTCGATCAATATTTTAGAGGATAACACCGGTTAGGTCTAGGTTTGGCCTGGGTTATGGCCGCATCTGGCTCATGATTTTGCCTTCTTCGCATACTTGTTGGCCAGATCCTTGGTTTTTTCGGGTTTGAATCACGTAGTAATGTGGTACCGCGAAGTAACAGTGAATTAAACCTGGATTCGATCAGTATTTTAGTCGGTAACACCGGTTAGGCCTGGGTTAGGTCTGGGTTATGCCCCCATCTGTCTCATGATTTTACCTTCTTCGCATACTTGTTGGACAGATGCTGGGTTTTTTCGGGTTTGAATCACGTAGTAATGTGGTACCACACTGAAACAGTCAATTAAACCTGGTTTCGATCAATATTTTAGAAGATAACACCGGTTAGGTCTGGGTTAGGTCTGGGTTATGCCCGCATCTGGCTTATGATTTTGCCTTTTTCGCATACTTGTAGGCCAGATCCTTGGTTTTCTCTGGTTTGAATCACGTAGTAATGTGGTACCACACTGAAACAGACCATTAAACTTGGTTTCGATCAATATTTTAGAGGATAACACCGGTTAGGTCTGGGTTAGGTCTGGGTTATGCCCGCAACTCGCTTATGATTTTGCCTTCTTCGCATACTTGTTGGCCAGATCCTGGGTTTTTTAGGGTTTGAATCACGTAGTGATGTGGTTCCACACTGAAACAGTCCATTAAACTTGGTTTCGATCAATATTTTAGAGGATAACACCGGTTAGGTCCGGGTCACGTCTGGGTTATGCCCGCATCTGGCTCATGATTTTGCCTTTTCCGCATTCTTGTTGGCCAAATCCTTGGTTTTCTCTGGTTTGAATCGCGTAATAATGTGATACCACTGTGAAACAGTCAATTAAACCTGGTTTCGATCAATATTTTAGAGGATAACACCGGTTAGGTCTAGGGTTATGGCCGCATCTCGCTCATGATTTTGCCTTTTTCATATACTTGTTGGCCAGATCTTGTGTTTTTTCGGGTTTGAATCATATAGTAATGTGGTACCAAACTGAAACAGTCAATTAAACCTGGTTTCGATCAATATTTCAGGGGATAACACAGGATAGGTCTGGGTTAGGTCTGGGTTATGCCCGCATCTGGCTCATGATTTTGCCCACTTCGCATACATGTTCGACAGGTCCTGGGTTTTCTCTGGTTTGAATCGCGTAGTAATGTGGTACCACGAAGTAACAGTGAATTACACCTGGATTCGGTCAGTATTTTAATCGGTAACACCGGTTAGGCCTGGGTTAGGTCTGGGTTATGCCCCCATCATACTCATGATTTTGCCTTCTTCGCATACTTGTTGGCCAGATCCTGGGTTTTTTCGGGTTTGAATCACGTAGTAATGTGGTACCACAGAGAAACAGTCAATTAAACTTGTTTTCGATCAATATTTTGGAGAATAACACCGGTTAGGTCAGGGTCAGGTCTGGGTCATGCCCGCATCGGGCTCATGATTTTACCTTTTCCGCATACTTGTTGGCCAGATCCTTGGTTTTCTCTGGTTTGAATCACTTAGTAATGTGGTACCACGAAGTAACAGTGAATTACACCTGGATTCGGTCAGTACTTTAATCGGTAACACCGGTTAGGCCTGGGTTAGGTATGGGTTATGCCCCCATCTGACTCAAGATTTCACCTTCTTCGCATAGTTGTTGGACAGATCCTGGGTTTTTTCGGGTTTGAATCACGTAATAATGTGGTACCACTGTGAAACAGTCAATTAAACCTGGTTTCGATCAATATTTCAGGGGATAACACCGGGTAGGTCTAGGTTATGTCTGGGTTATGCCCGCAACTGGCTCATGATTGTGCCTTGTTCGCATACTTGTTGGCCAGATCCTGGGTTTTTTCGGATTTGAATCACGTAGTAATGTGGCACCACATTGAAACAGTCAATTAAACCTGGTTTCGATCAATATTTCAGGGGATAACACCGGATAGGTCTAGGTTATGTCTGGTTTATGCCCGCATCTGGCTCATGATTTTGCCCACTTCGCATACATGTTCGACAGGTCCTGGGTTTTTTCGGGTTTGAATCACGTAGTAATGCGGTGCCACACAGTAACAGTCAATTAAACCTGGATTCGGTCAGTATTTTAGCCGGTAACACCGGTTAGGCCTGGGTTAGGTCTGGGTATGCCCCCATCTGACACATGATTTTACCTTCTTCGCATAGTTGTTGGACAGATCCTGGGTTTTTTCGGGTTTGAATCACTTAATAATGTGGTACCACTGTGAAACAGTCAATTAAACCTGGTTTCGATCAATATTTTCGAGGATAACACCGGTTAGGTCTGGGTTATGTCTGGGTTATGCCCGCATCTGGCTCATGATCTTGCCCACTTCGCATACATGTTCGACAGGTCGTGGGTTTTTTCGGGTTTGAATCACGTAGTAATGCGGTGCCACACAGTAACAGTCAATTAAACCTGGATTCGGTCAGTATTTTAGCCGGTAACACCGGTTAGGTCTGGGTCAGGTCTGGGTTATGCCCCCATCTGACTCAAGATTTTACCTTCTTCGCATAGTTGTTGGGCAGATCCTGGGTTTTTTCGGGTTTGAATCACGTAATAATGTGGTACCACTGTGAAACAGTCAATTAAACCTGGTTTCGATCAATATTTTAGAGGATAACACCGGTTAGGTCTAGGTTAGGCCTGGGTTATGGCCGCATCTCGCTCATGATTTTGCCTATCTCATATACTTGTTGGCCAGATCTTGTGTTTTTTCGCGTTTGAATCATATAGTAATGTGGTACCAAACTGAAACAGTCAATTAAACCTGGTTTCGATGAATATTTCAGGGGATAGCACCGGATGGGTCTGGATTAGGTCTGGGTTATGCCCGCATCTCGCTCATAATTTTGCATTCTTCGCATACTTGTTGGCCAGATCCTGGGTTTTTTCGGGTTTGAATCACGTAGTCATGTGGTACCACAGTGAAACAGTCAATTAAACCTGGTTTCGATCAATATTTTCGAGGATAACACCGGTTAGGTTTGGGTTATGTCTGGGTTATGCCCGCATCTGGCTCATGATTTTGCCAACTTCGCATACATGTTCGACAGGTCCTGGGTTTTTTCGGGTATGAATCACGTAGAAATGCGGTGCCACACAGTAACAGTCAATTAATCCTGGATTCGGTCAGTATTTTAGCCGGTAACACCGATTAGGCCTGGGTTAGGTCCGGGTATGCCCCCATCTGACACATGATTTTACCTTCTTCGTATACTTGTTGGACAGATCCTGGGTTTTTTCGGATTTGATTCACGTAGTAATTTGGTACCACACTGAAACAGACCATTAAACTTGGTTTCGATCAATATTTTCGAGGATAACACCGGTTAGATCTGGGTTAGGTCTGGGTTTTGCCCGCATCTGGCTCATGATTTTGCCTTTCCGCATACTTGTTGGCCAAATCCTTGGTTTTCTCTGGTTTGAATCACGTAGTAATGTCGTACCACACTGAAACAGTCAATGAAACCTGGTTTCGATCAATATTTCAGGGGATAACACCGGATAGGTCTGGGTTATGTCTGGGTTATGCCCGCATCTGCCTCATGATTTTGCCTACTTCGCATACATGTTCGACAGGTCCTGGGTTTTTTCGGGTTTGAATCACGTAGTAATGCGGTGCCACACAGTAACAGTCAATTAAACCTGGATTCGGTCAGTATTTTAGCCGGTAACACCGGTTAGGCCTGGGTTAGGTCTGGGTATGCCCCCATCTGACACATGATTTTACCTTCTTCGTATACTTGTTGGACAGATCCTGGGTTTTCTCGGATTTGAACCACATGGTAACGTAGTACCAAACAGTTACTGTCAATTAAGCCTGGATTCGGTCAGTATTTTAGAGGATAACACCGATTAGGTCCGGGTCAGGTCTGGGTTATGCCCGCATGTGGCTCATGATTTTGCCTTTACCGCATACTTGTTGGCCAGATCATTGGTTTTCTCTGGTTTGAATCACGTAGTAATGTGGTACCACACTGAGACAGCCAATTAAACCTGGATTCGGTCAGTATTTTAGTTGGTAACACGGGTAAGGCCTGGGTTAGTTCTGGGTTATGCCCGCATCTGGCTTATGATTTTGCCTTTTTCGCATACTTGTAGGCCAGATCCTTGGTTTTCTCTGGTTTGAATCACGTAGTAATGTGGTACCACACTGAGACAGCCAATTAAACCTGGATTCGGTCAGTATTTTAGTTGGTAACACGGGTAAGGCCTGGGTTAGTTCTGGGTTATGCCCGCATCTGGCTTATGATTTTGCCTTTTTCGCATACTTGTAGGCCAGATCTTTGGTTTTCTCTGGTTTGAATCACGTAGTAATGTGGTACCACACTGAAACAGACCATTAAACTTGGTTTCGATCAATATTTTAGAGGATAACACCGGTTAGGTCTGGGTTAGGTCTGGGTTATGCCCGCATCTCGCTCATGATTTTGCCTTCTTCGCATACTTGTTGGCCAGATCCTGGGTTTTTTAGGGTTTGAATCACGTAGTGATGTGGTTCCACACTGAAACAGTCCATTAAACTTGGTTTCGATCAATATTTTAGAGGATAACACCGGTTAGGTCTGGGTTAGGTCTGGGTTATGCCCGCATCTGGCTCATGATTTTGCCTTTTCCGCATTCTTGTTGGCCAAATCCTTGGTTTTCTCTGGTTTGAATCGCGTAATAATGTGGTACCACACTGAAACAGTCAATTAAACCTGGTTTCGATCAATATTTTAGAAGATAACACCGGTTAGGTCTGGGTTAGGTATGGGTTATGTCCACATCTGGCTCATGATTTTGCCTTTTCCGCATTCCTGTTGACCAGAACCTTGGTTTTATCTCGTTTGAATCAGGTAGTAATGTGGTACCACACTGAAGCAGACAATTAAACTTGGTTTCGATCAATATTTTAGAGGATAGAACCGGTTAGGTCTGGGTTAGGTCCGGGTAATGCCCTCATCTGGTTCACGATTTTGCCTTCTTCGCATACTTGTTGGCCAGATCCTTGGTTTTTTCGGGTTTGAATCACGTAGTAATGTGGTACCACGAAGTAACAGTGAATTAAACCTGGATTCGATCAGTATTTTAGTCGGTAACACCGGTTAGGCTTGGGTTAGGTCTGGGTTATGCCCCCATCTGACTCATTATTTTACCTTCTTCGTATACTTGTTGGACAGATCCTGGGTTTTTTCGGATTTGATTCACGTAGTAATTTGGTACCACACTGAAACAGACCATTAAACTTGGTTTCGATCAATATTTTCGAGGATAACACCGGTTAGGTCTGGGTTAGGTCTGGGTTTTGCCCGCATCTGGCTCATGATTTTGCCTTTCCGCATACTTGTTGGCCAAATCCTTGGTTTTCTCTGGTTTGAATCACGTAGTAATGTCGTACCACACTGAAACAGTCAATGAAACCTGGTTTCGATCAATATTTCAGGGGATAACACCGGATAGGTCTGGGTTATGTCTGGGTTATGCCCGCATCTGGCTCATGATTTTGCCCACTTCGCATACATGTTCGACAGGTCCTGGGTTTTTTCGGGTTTGAATCACGTAGTTATGCGGTGCCACACAGTAACAGTCAATTAAACCTGGATTCGGTCAGTATTTTAGTCGGTAACACCGGTTAGGCCTGGGTTATGTCTGGGTATGCCCCCATCTGACTCATGATTTTACCTTCTTCGTATACTTGTTGGACAGATCCTGGGTTTTTTCGGATTTGATTCACGTAGTAATTTGGTACCACACTGAAACAGAACATTAAACTTGGTTTCGATCAATATTTTAGCCGGTAACACCGGTTAGGCCTGGGTTAGGTCTGGCTATGCCCCCATCTGACACATGATTTTACCTTCTTCGTATACTTGTTGGACAGATCCTGGGTTTTTTCGGATTTGAACCACACGGTAACGTAGTACCAAACAGTTACTGTCAATTAAGCCTGGATTCGGTCAGTATTTTAGAGGATAACACCGATAAGGTCCGGGTCAGGTCTGGGTTATGCCCGCATGTGGCTCATGATTTTGCCTTTTCCGCATACTTGTTGGCCAGATCCTTGGTTTTCTCTGGTTAGAATCACGTAGTAATGTGGTACCACACTGAGACAGCCAATTAAACCTGGATTCGGTCAGTATTTTAGTTGGTAACACCGGTAAGGTCTGGGTTAGTTCTGGGTTATGCCCGCATCTGGCTTATGATTTTGCCTTTTTCGCATACTTGTAGGCCAGATCCTTGGTTTTCTCTGGTTTGAATCACGTAGTAATGTGGTACCACACTGAAACAGACCATTAAACTTGGTTTCGATCAATATTTTAGAGGATAACACCGGTTAGGTCTGGGTTAGGTCTGGGTTATGCCCGCAACTCGCTCATGATTTTGCCTTCTTCGCATACTTGTTGGCCAGATCCTGGGTTTTTTAGGGTTTGAATCACGTAGTGATGTGGTTCCACACTGAAACAGTCCATTAAACTTGGTTTCGATCAATATTTTAGAGGATAACACCGGTTAGGTCTGGGTCACGTCTGGGTTATGCCCGCATCTCGCTCATAATTTTGCCTTCTTCGCATACTTGTTGGCCAGATCCTGGGTTTTTTCGGGTTTGAATCACGTAGTAATGTGGTACCACAGTGAAACAGTCAATTAAACCTGGTTTCGATCAATATTTTAGAGGATAAAACCGGTTAGGTCTGGGTTAGGTCTGGGTTATGCCACCATCTGACTCAAGATTTTACCTTCTTCGCATAGTTGTTGGACAGATCCTGGGTTTTTTCGGGTTTGAATCACGTAATAATGTGGTACCACTGTGAAACAGTCAATTAAACCTGGTTTCGATCAATATTTCAGGGGATAACGCCGGGTAGGTCTAGGTTATGTCTGGGTTATGCCCGCAACTGGCTCATGATTGTGCCTTGTTCGCATACTTGTTGGCCAGATCCTGGGTTATTTCGGATTTGAATCACGTAGTAATGTGGCACCACATTGAAACAGTCAATTAAACCTGGTTTCGATCAATATTTCAGGGGATAACGCCGGGTAGGTCTAGGTTATGTCTGGGTTATGCCCGCATCTGGCTCATGATTTTGCCTTGTTCGCATACTTGTTGGCCAGATCCTGGGTTTTTTCGGATTTGAGTCACGTAGTAATGTGGCACCACATTGAAACAGTCAATTAAACCTGGTTTCGATCAATATTTCAGGGGATAACACCGGATAGGTCTAGGTTATGTCTGGGTTATGCCCGCATCTGGCTCATGATTTTACCCACTTCGCATACATGTTCGACAGATCCTGGGTTTTTTCGGGTTTGAATCACGTAGTAATGCGGTGCCACACAGTAACAGTCAATTAAACCTGGATTCGGTCAGTATTTTAGCCGGTAACACCGGTTAGGCCTGGGTTAGGTCTGGGTATGCCCCCCTCTGACACATGATTTTACCTTCTTCGTATACTTGTTGGACAGATCCTGGGTTTTTTCGGATTTGAACCACATGGTAACGTAGTACCAAACAGTTACTGTCAATTAAGCCTGGATTCGGGTAGTATTTTAGAGGATAACACCGATTAGGTCCGGGTCAGGTCTGGGTTATGCCCGCATGTGGCTCATGATTTTGCCTTTTCCGCATACTTGTTGGCCAGATCATTGGTTTTCTCTGGTTTGAATCACGTAGTAATGTGGTACCACACTGAGACAGCCAATTAAACCTGGATTCGGTCAGTATTTTAGTTGGTAACACGGGTAAGGCCTGGGTTAGTTCTGGGTTATGCCCGCATCTGGCTTATGATTTTGCCTTTTTCGCATACTTGTAGGCCAGATCTTTGGTTTTCTCTGGTTTGAATCACGTAGTAATGTGGTACCACACTGAAACAGACCATTAAACTTGGTTTCGATCAATATTTTAGAGGATAACACCGGTTAGGTCTGGGTTAGGTCTGGGTTATGCCCGCATCTCGCTCATGATTTTGCCTTCTTCGCATACTTGTTGGCCAGATCCTGGGTTTTTTAGGGTTTGAATCACGTAGTGATGTGGTTCCACACTGAAACAGTCCATTAAACTTGGTTTCGATCAATATTTTAGAGGATAACACCGGTTAGGTCTGGGTTAGGTCTGGGTTATGCCCGCATCTGGCTCATGATTTTGCCTTTTCCGCATTCTTGTTGGCCAAATCCTTGGTTTTCTCTGGTTTGAATCGCGTAATAATGTGGTACCACACTGAAACAGTCAATTAAACCTGGTTTCGATCAATATTTTAGAAGATAACACCGGTTAGGTCTGGGTTAGGTATGGGTTATGTCCACATCTGGCTCATGATTTTGCCTTTTCCGCATTCCTGTTGACCAGAACCTTGGTTTTATCTCGTTTGAATCAGGTAGTAATGTGGTACCACACTGAAGCAGACAATTAAACTTGGTTTCGATCAATATTTTAGAGGATAGAACCGGTTAGGTCTGGGTTAGGTCCGGGTAATGCCCTCATCTGGTTCACGATTTTGCCTTCTTCGCATACTTGTTGGCCAGATCCTTGGTTTTTTCGGGTTTGAATCACGTAGTAATGTGGTACCACGAAGTAACAGTGAATTAAACCTGGATTCGATCAGTATTTTAGTCGGTAACACCGGTTAGGCTTGGGTTAGGTCTGGGTTATGCCCCCATCTGACTCATTATTTTACCTTCTTCGTATACTTGTTGGACAGATCCTGGGTTTTTTCGGATTTGATTCACGTAGTAATTTGGTACCACACTGAAACAGACCATTAAACTTGGTTTCGATCAATATTTTCGAGGATAACACCGGTTAGGTCTGGGTTAGGTCTGGGTTTTGCCCGCATCTGGCTCATGATTTTGCCTTTCCGCATACTTGTTGGCCAAATCCTTGGTTTTCTCTGGTTTGAATCACGTAGTAATGTCGTACCACACTGAAACAGTCAATGAAACCTGGTTTCGATCAATATTTCAGGGGATAACACCGGATAGGTCTGGGTTATGTCTGGGTTATGCCCGCATCTGGCTCATGATTTTGCCCACTTCGCATACATGTTCGACAGGTCCTGGGTTTTTTCGGATTTGATTCACGTAGTAATTTGGTACCACACTGAAACAGACCATTAAACTTGGTTTCGATCAATATTTTAGCCGGTAACACCGGTTAGGCCTGGGTTAGGTCTGGGTATGCCCCCATCTGACACATGATTTTACCTTCTTCGTATACTTGTTGGACAGATCCTGGGTTTTTTCGGATTTGAGCCACACGGTAACGTAGTACCAAACAGTTACTGTCAATTAAGCCTGGATTCGGTCAGTATTTTAGAGGATAACACCGATAAAGTCCGGGTCAGGTCTGGGTTATGCCCGCATGTGGCTCATGATTTTGCCTTTTCCGCATACTTGTTGGCCAGATCCTTGGTTTTCTCTGGTTTGAATCACGTAGTAATGTGGTACCACACTGAGACAGCCAATTAAACCTGGATTCGGTCAGTATTTTAGTTGGTAACACGGGTAAGGCCTGGGTTAGTTCTGGGTTATGCCCGCATCTGGCTTATGATTTTGCCTTTTTCGCATACTTGTAGGCCAGATCTTTGGTTTTCTCTGGTTTGAATCACGTAGTAATGTGGTACCACACTGAAACAGACCATTAAACTTGGTTTCGATCAATATTTTAGAGGATAACACCGGTTAGGTCTGGGTTAGGTCTGGGTTATGCCCGCATCTCGCTCATGATTTTGCCTTCTTCGCATACTTGTTGGCCAGATCCTGGGTTTTTTAGGGTTTGAATCACGTAGTGATGTGGTTCCACACTGAAACAGTCCATTAAACTTGGTTTCGATCAATATTTTAGAGGATAACACCGGTTAGGTCTGGGTTACGTCTGGGTTATGCCCGCATCTCTCTCATAATTTTGCCTTCTTCGCATACTTGTTGGCCAGATCCTGGGTTTTTTCGGGTTTGAATCACGTAGTAATGTGGTACCCCAGTGAAACAGTCAATTAAACCTGGTTTCGATCAATATTTTAAAGGATAAAACCGGTTAGGTCTGGGTTAGGTCTGGGTTATGCCCGCATCTGGCTCATGATTTTACCTTCTTCGCATACTTGTTGGACAGATCCTGGTTTTTTCGGGTTTGAATCACGTAGTAATGTGGTACCACACTGAAACAGTCAATCAAACCTGGTTTCGATCAGTGTTTTAGAAGATAACACCGGTTAGGTCTGGGTTAGGTCTGGGTTATGCCCGCATCTGGCTCATGATTTTGCCTTTTCCGCATTCTTGTTGGCCAAATCCTTGGTTTTCTCTGGTTTGAATCGCGTAATAATGTGGTACCACACTGAAACAGTCAATTAAACCTGGTTTCGATCAATATTTTAGAAGATAACACCGGTTAGGTCTGGGTTAGGTCTGGGTTATGCCCGCATCTGGCTCATGATTTTGCCTTTTCCGCAAACTTGTTGGCCAAATCCTTGGTTTTCTCTGGTTTGAATCGCGTAATAATGTGGTACCACAGTGAGACAGTCAATTAAACCTGGTTTCGATCAATATTTCAGAGGATAACACCGGTTAGGTCTGGGTTAGGTATGGGTTATGTCCACATCTGGCTCATGATTTTGCCTTTTCCGCATTCCTGTTGACCAGAACCTTGGTTTTATCTCGTTTGAATCAGGTAGTAATGTGGTACCACACTGAAGCAGACAATTAAACTTGGTTTCGATCAATATTTTAGAGGATAGAACCGGTTAGGTCTGGGTTAGGTCCGGGTAATGCCCTCATCTGGTTCACGATTTTGCCTTCTTCGCATACTTGTTGGCCAGATCCTTGGTTTTTTCGGGTTTGAATCACGTAGTAATGTGGTACCACGAAGTAACAGTGAATTAAATCTGGATTCGATCAGTATTTTAGTCGGTAACACCGGTTAGGCTTGGGTTAGGTCTGGGTTATGCCCCCATCTGACTCATTATTTTACCTTCTTCGTATACTTGTTGGACAGATCCTGGGTTTTTTCGGATTTGATTCACGTAGTAATTTGGTACCACACTGAAACAGACCATTAAACTTGGTTTCGATCAATATATTCGAGGATAACACCGGTTAGGTCTGGGTTAGGTCTGGGTTTTGCCCGCATCTGGCTCATGATTTTGCCTTTCCGCATACTTGTTGGCCAAATCCTTGGTTTTCTCTGGTTTGAATCACGTAGTAATGTCGTACCACACTGAAACAGTCAATGAAACCTGGTTTCGATCAATATTTCAGGGGATAACACCGGATAGGTCTGGGTTATGTCTGGGTTATGCCCGCATCTGGCTCATGATTTTGCCCATTTCGCATACATGTTCGACAGGTCCTGGGTTTTTTCGGGTTTGAATCACGTAGTTATGCGGTGCCACACAGTAACAGTCAATTAAACCTGGATTCGGTCAGTATTTTAGTCGGTAACACCGGTTAGGCCTGGGTTATGTCTGGGTATGCCCCCATCTGACTCATGATTTTACCTACTTCGTATACTTGTTGGACAGATCCTGGGTTTTTTCGGATTTGATTCACGTAGTAATTTGGTACCACACTGAAACAGACCATTAAACTTGGTTTCGATCAATATTTTAGCCGGTAACACCGGTTAGGCCTGGGTTAGGTCTGGGTATGCCCCCATCTGACACATGATTTTACCTTCTTCGTATACTTGTTGGACAGATCCTGGGTTTTTTCGGATTTGAGCCACACGGTAACGTAGTACCAAACAGTTACTGTCAATTAAGCCTGGATTCGGTCAGTATTTTAGAGGATAACACCGATAAAGTCCGGGTCAGGTCTGGGTTATGCCCGCATGTGGCTCATGATTTTGCCTTTTCCGCATACTTGTTGGCCAGATCCTTGGTTTTCTCTGGTTTGAATCACGTAGTAATGTGGTACCACACTGAGACAGCCAATTAAACCTGGATTCGGTCAGTATTTTAGTTGGTAACACCGGTAAGGTCTGGGTTAGTTCTGGGTTATGCCCGCATCTGGCTTATGATTTTGCCTTTTTCGCATACTTGTAGGCCAGATCCTTGGTTTTCTCTGGTTTGAATCACGTAGTAATGTGGTACCACACTGAAACAGACCATTAAACTTGGTTTCGATCAATATTTTAGAGGATAACACCGGTTAGGTCTGGGTTAGGTCTGGGTTATGCCCGCAACTCGCTCATGATTTTGCCTTCTTCGCATACTTGTTGGCCAGATCCTGGGTTTTTTAGGGTTTGAATCACGTAGTGATGTGGTTCCACACTGAAACAGTCCATTAAACTTGGTTTCGATCAATATTTTAGAGGATAACACCGGTTAGGTCTGGGTCACGTCTGGGTTATGCCCGAATCTCGCTCATAATTTTGCCTTCTTCGCATACTTGTTGGCCAGATCCTGGGTTTTTTCGGGTTTGAATCACGTAGTAATGTGGTACCACAGTGAAACAGTCAATTAAACCTGGTTTCGATCAATATTTTAGAGGATAAAACCGGTTAGGTCCGGGTTAGGTCTGGGTTATGCCCGCATCTGGCTCATGATTTTGCCTTTTCCGCATACTTGTTGGCCAAATCCTTGGTTTTCTCTGGTTCGAATCACGTAGTAATGTGGTACCACACTGAAACAGTCAATGAAACCTGGATTCGATCAATATTTCAGGGGATAAAACCGGTTAGGTCTGGGTCAGGTATGGGTTATGCCCACATCTGGCTCATGATTTTGCCTTTTCCGCATTCCTGTTGGCCAGATCCTTGGTTTTCTCTGGTTTGAATCGCGTAGTAATGTGGTACCACGAAGTAACAGTGAATTACACCTGGATTCGGTCAGTATTTTAATCGGTAACACCGGTTAGGCCTGGGTTAGGTCTGGGTTATGCCCCCATCATACTCATGATTTTACCTTCTTCGCATACTTGTTGGACAGATCCTGGTTTTTCGGGTTTGAATCACGTAGTAATGTGGTACCACACTGAAACAGTCAATCAAACCTGGTTTCGATCAATATTTTAGAGGATAAAACCGGTTAGGTCCGGGTTAGGTCTGGGTTATGCCCGCATCTGGCTCATGATTTTGCCTTTTCCGCATACTTGTTGGCCAAATCCTTGGTTTTCTCTGGTTTGAATCGCGTAATAATGTGGTACCACACTGAAACAGTCAATTAAACCTGGTTTCGATCAATATTTTAGAGGATAACACCGGTTAGGTCTGGGTCACGTCTGGGTTATGCCCGAATCTCGCTCATAATTTTGCCTTCTTCGCATACTTGTTGGCCAGATCCTGGGTTTTTTCGGGTTTGAATCGCGTAATAATGTGGTACCACAGTGAGACAGTCAATTAAACCTGGTTTCGATCAATATTTTAGAGGATAAAACCGGTTAGGTCTGGGTTAGGTCTGGGTTATGCCCGCATCTGGCTTATGATTTTGCCTTTTTCGCATACTTGTAGGCCAGATCCTTGGTTTTCTCCGGTTTGCATCACGTAGTAATGTGGTACCACACTGAAACAGACCATTAAACTTGCTTTCGATCAATATTTTAGAGGATAACACCGGTTAGGTCTGGGTCAGGTCTGGGTTATGCCCGCATCTGGCTCATGATTTTACCTTTCCGCATACTTGTTGGCCAAATCCTTGGTTTGCTCTGGTTTGAATCACGTAGTAATGTGGTACCACACTGAGACAGCCAACTAAACCTGGATTCGGTCAGTATTTTAGTTGGTAACACCGGTAAGGTCTGGGTTAGTTCTGGGTTATGCCCGCATCTGGCTTATGATTTTGCCTTTTTCGCATACTTGTAGGCCCGATCCTCGGTTTTCTCTGGTTTGAATCGCGTAATAATGTGGTACCACAGTGAAACACTCAATTGAACCTGGTTTCGATCAATATTTCAGGGGATAACACCGGATAGGTCTGGGTTAGGTATGGGTTATGCCCGCATCTCGCTCATAATTTTGCCTTCTTCGCATACTTGTTGGCCAGGTCCTGGGTTTTCTCTGGTTTGAATCACGTAGTAATGTGGTACCACGAAGTAACAGTGAATTACACATGGATTCGGTCAGTTTTTTAATCGGTAACACCGGTTAGGCCTGGGTTAGGTCTGGGTTATGCCCCCATCTGACTCAAGATTTTACCTTCTTCGCATAGTTGTTGGACAGATCCTGGGTTTTTTCGGGTTTGAATCACGTAGTAATGTGGTACCACAGTGAAACAGTCAATTAAACCTGGTTTCGATCAATATTTTAGAGGATAAAACCGGTTAGGTTTGGGTTAGGTCTGGGTTATGCCCGCATCTGGCTCATGATTTTGCCTTTTCCGCATACTTGTTGGCCAAATCCTTGGTTTTCTCTGGTTCGAATCACGTAGTAATGTGGTACCACACTGAAACAGTCAATGAAACCTGGTTTCGATCAATATTTCAGGGGATAAAACCGGTTAGGTCTGGGTCAGGTATGGGTTATGCCCACATCTGGCTCATGATTTTGCCTTTTCCGCATTCCTGTTGGCCAGATCCTTGGTTTTCTCTGGTTTGAATCGCGTAGTAATGTGGTACCACAGTGAAACAGTCAATTAAACCTGGTTTCGATCAATATTTTAGAGGATAAAACCGGTTAGGTCTGGGTTAGGTCTGGGTTATGCCCGCATCTGGCTCATGATTTTGCCTTTTCCGCATACTTGTTGGCCAAATCCTTGGTTTTCTCTGGTTCGAATCACGTAGTAATGTGGTACCACACTGAAACAGTCAATTAAACCTGGTTTCGATCAATATTTTAGAGGATAACACCGGTTAGGTCAGGGTCAGGTCTGGGTCATGCCCGCATCGGGCTCATGATTTTACCTTTTCCGCATACTTGTTGGCCAGATCCTTGGTTTTCTCTGGTTTGAATCACGTAGTAATGTGATACCACGAAGTAACAGTGAATTACACCTGGATTCGGTCAGTATTTTAATCGGTAACACCGGTTAGGCCTGGGTTAGGTATGGGTTATGCCCCCATCTGACTCAAGATTTTACCTTCTTCGCATACTTGTTGGACAGATCCTGGTTTTTTTCGGGTTTGAATCACGTAGTAATGTGGTACCACACTGAAACAGTCAATCAAACCTGGTTTCGATCAATATTTTAGAAGATAACACCGGTTAGGGCTGGGTTAGGTCTGGGTTATGCCCGCATCTGGCTCATGATTTTGCCTTTTCCGCATTCTTGTTGGCCAAATCCTTGGTTTTCTCTGGTTTGAATCGCGTAATAATGTGGTACCACAGTGAAACACTCAATTGAACCTGGTTTCGATCAATATTTCAGGGGATAACACCGGATAGGTCTGGGTTAGGTATGGGTTATGCCCGCATCTCGCTCATAATTTTGCCTTCTTCGCATACTTGTTGGCCAGGTCCTGGGTTTTCTCTGGTTTGAATCACGTAGTAATGTGGTACCACGAAGTAACAGTGAATTACACCTGGATTCGGTCAGTATTTTAATCGGTAACACCGGTTAGACCTGGGTTAGGTCTGGGTTATGCCCCCATCTGACTCAAGATTTTACCTTCTTCGCATAGTTGTTGGACAGATCCTGGGTTTTTTCGGGTTTGAATCACGTAATAATGTGGTACCACTGTGAAACAGTCAATTAAACCTGGTTTCGATCAATATTTTAGAGGATAATACCGTTTAGGTCCAGGTTAGGCCTGGGTTATGGCCGCATCTCGCTCATGATTTTGCCTTTTTCATATACTTGTTGGCCAGATCTTGTGTTTTTTCAGGTTTGAATCATATAGTAATGTGGTACCAAACTGAAACAGTCAATTAAACCTGGTTTCGATGAATATTTCTGGGGATAGCACCGGATAGGTCTGGATTAGGTCTGGGTTATGCCCGCCTCTGCCTCATGATTTTGCCTTTCCGCATACTTGTTGGCCAAATCCTTGGTTTTCTCTGGTTTGAATCACGTAGTAATGTGGTACCACGAAGTAACAGTGAATTACACCTGGATTCGATCAATATTTCAGGGGATAACACCGGATAGGTCTGGGTTATGTCTGGGTTATGCCCGCAACTGGCTCATGATTTTGCATTCTTCGCATACTTGTTGGCCAGATCCTGGGTTTTTTCGGGTTTGAATCACGTAGTAATGTGGTACCACAGTGAAACAGTCAATTAAACCTGGTTTCGATCAATATTTTCGAGGATAACACCGGTTAGGTCTGGGTTAGGTCTGGGTTATGCCCGCCTCTGCCTCATGATTTTGCCTTCCCGCATACTTGTTGGCCAAATCCTTGGTTTTCTCTGGTTTGAATCACGTAGTAATGTGGTACCACACTGAAACAGTCAATGAAACCTGGTTTCGATCAATATTTCAGGGGATAACACCGGATAGGTCTGGGTTATGTCTGGGTTATGCCCGCATCTGGCTCATGATTTTGCCCACTTCGCATACATGTTCGACAGGTCCTGGGTTTTTTCGGGTTTGAATCACGTAGTTATGCGGTGCCACACAGTAACAGTCAATTAAACCTGGATTCGGTCAGTATTTTAGTCGGTAACACCGGTTAGGCCTGGGTTAGGTCTGGGTATGCCCCCATCTGACTCATGATTTTACCTTCTTCGTATACTTGTTGGACAGATCCTGGGTTTTTTCGGATTTGATTCACGTAGTAATTTGGTACCACACTGAAACAGACCATTAAACTTGGTTTCGATCAATATTTTAGCCGGTAACACCGGTTAGGCCTGGGTTAGGTCTGGGTATGCCCCCATCTGACACATGATTTTACCTTCTTCGTATACTTGTTGGACAGATCCTGGGTTTTGTCGGATTTGAACCACATGGTAACGTAGTACCAAACAGTTACTGTCAATTAAGCCTGGATTCGGTCAGTATTTTAGAGGATAACACCGATAAGGTCCGGGTCAGGTCTGGGTTATGCCCGCATGTGGCTCATGATTTTGCCTTTTCCGCATACTTGTTGGCCAGATCCTTGGTATTCTCTGGTTTGAATCACGTAGTAATGTGGTACCACACTGAGACAGCCAATTAAACCTGGATTCGGTCAGTGTTTTAGTTGGTAACACCGGTAAGGGCTGGGTTAGTTCTGGGTTATGCCCGCATCTGGCTCATGATTTTGCCTTTTTCGCATACTTGTAGGCCAGATCCTTGGTTTTCTCTGGTTTGAATCACCTAGTAATGTGGTACCACGAAGTAACAGTGAATTACACCTGGATTCGGTCAGTATTTTAATCGGTAACACCGGTTAGGCCTGGGTTAGGTATGGGTTATGCCCCCATCTGACTCAAGATTTTACCTTCTTCGCATAGTTGTTGGACAGATCCTGGGTTTTTTCGGGTTTGAATCACGTAATAATGTGGTACCACTGTGAAACAGTCAATTAAACCTGGTTTCGATCAATATTTCAGGGGATAACACCGGGTAGGTCTAGGTTATGTCTGGGTTATGCCCGCAACTGGCTCATGATTTTGCCTTGTTCGCATACTTGTTGGCCAGATGCTGGGTTTTTTCGGATTTGAATCACGTAGTAATGTGGCACCACATTGAAACAGTCAATTAAACCTGGTTTCGATCAATATTTCAGGGGATAACACCGGATAGGTCTAGGTTATGTCTGGGTTATGCCCGCATCTGGCTTATGATTTTGCCCACTTCGCATACATGTTCGACAGGTCCTGGGTTTTTTCGGGGTTGAATCACGTAGTAATGTGGTACCACAGAGAAACAGTCAATTAAACTTGTTTTCGATCAATATTTTAGAAGATAACACCGGTTAGGTCTGGGTTAGGTCTGGGTTATGCCCGCATCTGGCTCATGATTTTGCCTTTTCCGCATTCTTGTTGGCCAAATCCTTGGTTTTCTCTGGTTTGAATCGCGTAATAATGTGGTACCACGAAGTAACAGTGAATTACACCTGGATTCGGTCAGTATTTTAATCGGTAACACCGGTTAGGCCTGGGTTAGGTCTGGGTTATGCCCCCATCAGACTCATGATTTTACCTTCTTCGCATACTTGTTGGACAGATCCTGGTTTTTTCGGGTTTGAAGCACGTAGTAATGTGTTACCACACTGAAACAGTCAATCAAACCTGGTTTCGATCAATATTTTAGAAGATAACACCGGTTAGGTCTGGGTTAGGTCTGGGTTATGCCCGCATCTGGCTCATGATTTTGCCTTTTCCGCATTCTTGTTGGCCAAATCCTTGGTTTTCTCTGGTTTGAATCGCGTAATAATGTGGTACCACAGTGAAACAGTCAATTAAACCTGGTTTCGATCAATATTTTAGAGGATAACACCGGTTAGGTCTAGGTTAGGCCTGGGTTTTGGCCGCATCTCGCTCATGATTTTGCCTTTTTCATATACTTGTTGGCCAGATCTTGTGTTTTTTCGGGTTTGAATCATATAGTAATGTGGTACCAAACTGAAACAGTCAATTAAACCTGGTTTCGATCAATATTTCAGGGGATCACACCGGATAGGTCTGGGTTAGGTCTGGGTTATGCCCGCATCTCGCTCATAATTTTGCCTTCTTCGCATACTCGTTGGCCAGATCCTGGGTTTTTTCGGGTTTGAATCACGTAGTAATGTGGTACCACAGAGAAACAGTCAATTAAACTTGTTTTCGATCAATATTTTAGAGGATAACACCGGATAGGTCAGGGTCAGGTCTGGGTCATGCCCGCATCAGGCTCATGATTTTACCTTTTCCGCATACTTGTTGGCCAGATCCTTGGTTTTCTCTGGTTTGAATCACGTAGTAATGTGGTACCACACTGAAACAGTCAATCAAACCTGATTTCGATCAATATTTTAGAAGATAACACCGGTTAGGTCTGGGTTAGGTCTGGGTTATGCCCGCATCTGGATCATGATTATGCCTTTTCCGCATTCTTGTTGGCCAAATCCTTGGTTTTCTCTGGTTTGAATCGCGTAATAATGTGGTACCACAGTGAAACACTCAATTAAACCTGGTTTCGCTCAATATTTTAGAGGATAACACCGGTTAGGTCTAGGTTAGGCCTGGGTTATGCCCGCAACTGGCTCATGATTTTGCCTTGTTCGCATACTTGTTGGCCAGATCCTGGGTTTTTTCGGATTTGATTCACGTAGTAATTTGGTACCACACTGAAAGAGACCATTAAACTTGGTTTCGATCAATATTTTACAGGATAACACCGGTTAGGTCTGGGTTAGGTCTGGGTTATGCCCGCATCTGGCTCATGATTTTGCCTTGTTCGCATACTTGTTGGCCAGATCCTGGGTTTTTTCGGATTTGAATCACGTAGTAATGTGGCACCACATTGAAACAGTCAATTAAACCTGGTTTCGATCAATATTTCAGGGGATAACACCGGATAGGTCTAGGTTATGTCTGGGTTATGCCCGCATCTGGCTCATGATTTTGCCCACTTCGCATACATGTTCGACAGGTCCTGGGTTTTTTCGGATTTGATTCACGTAGTAATTTGGTACCACACTGAAACAGTCCATTAAACTTGGTTTCGATCAATATTTTAGAGGATAACACCGGTTAGGTCTGGGTTAGGTCTGGGTTATGCCCGCATCTGGCTCATGATTTTGCCTTGTTCGCATACTTGTTGGCCAGATCCTGGGTTTTTTCGGATTTGAATCACGTAGTAATGTGGCACCACATTGAAACAGTCAATTAAACCTGGTTTCGATCAATATTTTAGAGGATAAAACCGTTTAGGTCTGGGTTAGGTATGGCTTATGTCCACATCTGGCTCATGATTTTACCTTTTCCGCATTCCTGTTGATCAGAACCTTGGTTTTATCTTGTTTGAATCAGGTAGTAATGTGGTACCACACTGAAACAGACAATTAAACTTGTTTTCGATCAATATTTTAGAGGATAACACCGGTTAGGTCTGGGTCAGGTCTAGGTTATGCCCGCATCTGGCTCATGATTTTACCTTTTCCGCATACTTGTTGGCCAGATCCTTCGTTTTCTCTGGTTTGAATCACGTAGTAATGTGGTACCACGAAGTAACAGTGAATTACACCTGGATTCGGTCAGTATTGTAATCGGTAACACCGGTTAGGCCTGGGTTAGGTCTGGGTTATGCCCCCATCTGACTCAAGATTTTACCTTCTTCGCATAGTTGTTGGACAGATCCTGGGTTTTTTCGGGTTTGAATCACGTAATAATGTGGTACCACTGTGAAACAGTCAATTAAACCTGGTTTCGATCAATATTTTCGAGGATAACACCGGTTAGGTCTGGGTTATGTCTGGGTTATGCCCGCATCTGGCTCATGATTTTGCCCGCTTCGCATACATGTTCGACAGGTCCTGGGTTTTTTCGGGTTTGAATCACGTAGTAATGCGGTGCCACACAGTAACAGTCAATTAAACCTGGATTCGGTCAGTATTTTAGCCGGTAACACCGGTTAGGCCTGGGTTAGGTCTGGGTATGCCCCCATCTGACACATGATTTTACCTTCTTCGTATACTTGTTGGACAGATCCTGGGTTTTTTCGGATTTGATTCACGTAGTAATTTGGTACCACACTGAAACAGACCATTAAACTTGGTTTCGATCAATATTTTCGAGGATAACACCGGTTAGGTCTGGGTCACGTCTGGGTTATGCCCGCATCTCGCTCATAATTTTGCCTTCTTCGCATACTTGTTGGCCAGATCCTGGGTTTTTTCGGGTTTGAATCACGTAGTAATGTGGTACCACAGTGAAACAGTCAATTAAACCTGGTTTCGATCAATATTTTAGAGGATAAAACCGGTTAGGTCTGGGTTAGGTCTGGGTTATGCCCGCATCTGGCTCATGATTTTGCCTTTTCCGCATTCTTGTTGGCCTAATCCTTGGTTTTCTCTGGTTTGAATCGCGTAATAATGTGGTACCACAGTGAAACAGTCAATTAAACCTGGTTTCGATCAATATTTTAGAGGATAACACCGGTTAGGTCTAGGTTAGGCCTGGGTTATGGCCGCATCTCGCTCATGATTTTGCCTTTTTCATATACTTGTTGGCCAGATCTTGTGTTTTTTCGGGTTTGAATCCTATAGTAATGTGGTACCAAGCTGAAACAGTCAATTAAACCTGGTTTCGATCAATATTTCAGGGGATAACACCGGATAGGTCTGGGTTAGGTCTGGGTTATGCCCGCATCTCGCTCATAATTTTGCCATCTTCGCATACTTGTTGGCCAGATCCTGGGTGTTTCAGGGTTTGAATCACGTAGTGATGTAGTACCACATTGAAACAGTCAATTAAACCTGGTTTCGATCAATATTTCAGGGGATATCGCCGGTTAGGTCTGGGTTAGGTCTGGGTTATGCCCGCATCTGGCTCATGATATTGCCTTCTTCGCATACTTGTTGGCCAGATCCTTGGTTTTTTCGCGTTTGAATCACGTAGTAATGTGGTACCGCGAAGTAACAGTGAATTAAACCTGGATTCGGTCAGTATTTTAGTCGGTAACACCGGTTAGGCCTGGGTTAGGTCTGGGTTATGCCCCCATCTGTCTCATGATTTTACCTTTTTCGCATACTTGTTGGACAGATCCTGGGTTTTTTCGTGTTTGAATCACGTAGTAATGTGGTACCACACTGAAACAGTCAATTAAACCTGGTTTCGATTAATATTTTAGAAGATAACACCGGTTAGGTCTGGGTTAGGTCTGGGTTATGCCCGCATCTGGCTCATGATTTTGCCTTTTCCGCAAACTTGTTGGCCAAATCCTTGGTTTTCTCTGGTTTGAATCGCGTAATAATGTGGTACCACAGTGAGACAGTCAATTAAACCTGGTTTCGATCAATATTTCAGAGGATAACACCGGTTAGGTCTGGGTTAGGTATGTGTTATGTCCACATCTGGCTCATGATTTTGCCTTTTCCGCATTCCTGTTGACCAGAACCTTGGTTTTATCTCGTTTGAATCAGGTAGTAATGTGGTACCACAGTGAAACAGTCAATTAAACCTGGTTTCGATCAATATTTTAGAGGATAACACCGGTTAGGTCTAGGTTAGGCCTGGGTTATGGCCGCATCTCGCTCATGATTTTGCCTTTTTCATATACTTGTTGGCCAGATCTTGTGTTTTTTCGGGTTTGAATCATATAGTAATGTGGTACCAAACTGAAACAGTCAATTAAACCTGGTTTCGAACAATATTTCAGGGGATAACACCGGATAGGTCTGGGTTAGGTCTGGGTTATGCCCGCATCTCGCTCATAATTTTGCCTTCTTCGCATACTTGTTGGCCAGGTCCTGGGTTTTTTCGGGTTTGAATCACGTAGTAATGTGGTACCACAGTGAAGCAGTCAATTAAACTTGTTTTCGATCAATATTTTAGAGGATAACACCGGTTAGGTCAGGGTCAGGTCTGGGTTATGCCCGTATCTGGCTCATGATTTTGCCTTTTCCGAAAACTTGTTGGCCAAATCCTTGGTTTTCTCTGGTTTGAATCACGTAGTAATGTGGTACCACGAAGTAACAGTTAATTACACCTGGATTCGGTCAGTATTTTAATCGGTAACACCGGTTAGGCCTGGGTTAGGTCTGGGTTATGCCCCCATCTGACTCAAGCTTTTACCTTCTACGCATAGTTGGTGGACAGATCCTGCGTTTTTTCGGGTTTGAATCACGTAATAATGTGGTACCACTGTGAAACAGTCAATTAAACCTGGTTTCGATCAATATTTTAGAGGATAACACCGGTTAGGTCTAGGTTAGGCCTGGGTTATGGCCGCATCTCGCTCATGATTTTGCCTTTTTCATATACTTGTTGGCCAGATCTTGTGTTTTTTCGGGTTTGAATCATATAGTAATGTGGTACCAAACTGAAACAGTCAATTAAACCTGGTTTCGATCAATATTTCAGTGGATAGCACCGGATAGGTCTGGATCAGGTCTGGGTTATGCCCGCATCTCGCTCATAATTTTGCATTCTTCGCATACTTGTTGGCCAGATCCTGGGTTTTTTCGGGTTTGAATCACGTAGTAATGTGGTACCACAGTGAAACAGTCAATTAAACCTGGTTTCGATCAATATTTTCGAGGATAACACCGGTTAGGTCTGGGTTAGGTCTGGGTTATGCCCGCCTCTGCCTCATGATTTTGCCTTTCCGCATACTTGTTGGCCAAATCCTTGGTTTGCTCTGGTTTGAATCACGTAGTAATGTGGTACCACACTGAAACAGTCAATGAAACCTGGTTTCGATCAATATTTCAGGGGATAACACCGGATAGGTCTGGGTTTGGTCTGGGTATGCCCCCATCTGACTCATGATTTTACCTTCTTCGCATACTTGTTGGACAGATCCTGGTTTTTTCGGGTTTGAATCACGTAGTAATGTGTTACCACACTGAAACAGTCAATCAAACCTGGTTTCGATCAATATTTTAGAAGATAACACCGGTTAGGTCTGGATTAGGTCTGGGTTATGCCCGTATCTGGCTCATGATTTTGCCTTTTCCGCATTCTTGTTGGCCAAATCCTTGGTTTTCTCTGGTTTGAATCGCGTAATAATGTGGTACCACAGTGAAACACTCAATTAAACCTGGTTTCGATCAATATTTTAGAGGATAACACCGGTTAGGTCTAGGTTAGGCCTGGGTTATGGCCGCATCTCGCTCATGATTTTGCCTTTTTCATATAATTGTTGGCCAGATCTTGTGTTTTTTCGGGTTTGAATCATATAGTAATGTGGTACCAAACTGAAACAGTCAATTAAACCTGGTTTCGAACAATATTTCAGGGGATAACACCGGATAGGTCTGGGTTAGGTCTGGGTTTTGCCCGCATCTCGCTCATAATTTTGCCTTCTTCGCATACTTGTTGGCCAGGTCCTGGGTTTTTTCGGGTTTGAATCAGGTAGTAATGTGGTACCACAGTGAAGCAGTCAATTAAACTTGTTTTCGATCAATATTTTAGAGGATAACACCGGTTAGGTCAGGGTCAGGTCTGGGTTATGCCCGCATCGGGCTCATGATTTTACCTTTTCCGCATACTTGTTGGCCAGATCCTTGGTTTTCTCTGGTTTGAATCACGTAGTAATGTGGTACCACGAAGTAACAGTGAATTACACCTGGATTCGGTCAGTATTTTAATCGGTAACACCGGTTAGGCCTGGGTTAGGTCTGGGTAATGCCCCCATCTGACTCAAGATTTTACCTTCTTCGCATAGTTGTTGGACAGATCCTGCGTTTTTTCGGGTTTGAATCACGTAATAATGTGGTACCACTGTGAAACAGTCAATTAAACCTGGTTTCGATCAATATTTTAGAGGATAACACCGGTTAGGTCTAGGTTAGGCCTGGGTTATGGCCGCATCTCGCTCATGATTTTGCCTTTTTCATATACTTGTTGGCCAGATCTTGTGTTTTTTCGGGTTTGAATCATATAGTAATGCGGTACCAAACTGAAACAGTCAATTAAACCTGGTTTCGATCAATATTTCAGGGGATAGCACCGGATAGGTCTGGATCAGGTCTGGTTATGCCCGCATCTCGCTCATAATTTTGCATTCTTCGCATACTTGTTGGCCAGATCCTGGGTTTTTTCGGGTTTGAATCACGTAGTAACGTGGTACCACAGTGAAACAGTCAATTAAACCTGGTTTCGATCAATATTTTCGAGGATAACACCGGTTAGGTCTGGGTTAGGTCTGGGTTATGCCCGCCTCTGCCTCATGATTTTGCCTTTCCGCATACTTGTTGGCCAAATCCTTGGTTTGCTCTGGTTTGAATCACGTAGTAATGTGGTACCACACTGAGACAGCCAACTAAACCTGGATTCGGTCAGTATTTTAGTTGGTAACACCGGTAAGGTCTGGGTTAGTTCTGGGTTATGCCCGCATCTGGCTTATGATTTTGCCTTTTTCGCATACTTGTAGGCCAGATCCTCGGTTTTCTCTGGTTTGAATCACGTAGTAATGTGGTACCACACTGAAACAGACCATTAAACTTGGTTTCGATCAATATTTTAGAGGATAACACCGGTTAGGTCTGGGTTAGGTCTGGGTTATGCCCGCAACTCGCTCATGATTTTGCGTTATTCGCATACTTGTTGGCCAGATCCTGGGTTTTTTAGGGTTTGAATCACGTAGTGATGTGGTTCCACACTGAAACAGTCCATTAAACTTGGTTTCGATCAATATTTTAGAGGATAACACCGGTTAGGTCTGGGTCACGTCTGGGTTATGCCCGCATCTCGCTCATAATTTTGCCTTCTTCGCATACTTGTTGGCCAGATCCTGGGTTTTTTCGGGTTTGAATCACGTAGTAATGTGGTACCACAGTGAAACAGTCAATTAAACCTGGTTTCGATCAATATTTTAGAGGATAAAACCGGTTAGGTTTGGGTTAGGTCTGGGTTATGCCCGCATCTGGCTCATGATCTTGCCTTTTCCGCATACTTGTTGGCCAAATCCTTGGTTTTCTCTGGTTCGAATCACGTAGTAATGTGGTACCACACTGAAACAGTCAATGAAACCTGGTTTCGATCAATATTTCAGGGGATAAAACCGGTTAGGTCTGGGTCAGGTATGGGTTATGCCCACATCTGGCTCATGATTTTGCCTTTTCCGCATTCCTGTTGGCCAGATCCTTGGTTTTCTCTGGTTTGAATCGCGTAGTAATGTGGTACCACAGTGAAACAGTCAATTAAACCTGGTTTCGATCAATATTTTAGATGATAAAACCGGTTAGGTCTGGGTTAGGTCTGGGTTATGCCCGCATCTGGCTCATGATTTTGCCTTTTCCGCATACTTGTTGGCCAAATCCTTGGTTTTCTCTGGTTCGAATCACGTAGTAATGTGGTACCACACTGAAACAGTCAATTAAACCTGGTTTCGATCAATATTTCAGGGGATAACACCGGATAGGTCTGGGTTAGGTATGGGTTATGCCCGCATCTCGCTCATAATTTTGCCTTCTTCGCATACTTGTTGGCCAGGTCCTGGGTTTTCTCTGGTTTGAATCACGTAGTAATGTGGTACCACGAAGTAACAGTGAATTACACCTGGATTCGGTCAGTATTTTAATCGGTAACACCGGTTAGGCCTGGGTTAGGTCTGGGTTATGCCCCCATCTGACTCAAGATTTTACCTTCTTCGCATAGTTGTTGGACAGATCCTGGGTTTTTTCGGGTTTGAATCACGTAATAATGTGGTACCACTGTGAAACAGTCAATTAAACCTGGTTTCGATCATTATTTTAGAGGATAACACCGGTTAGGTCCAGGTTAGGCCTGGGTTATGGCCGCATCTCGCTCATGATTTTGCCTTTTTCATATACTTGTTGGCCAGATCTTGTGTTTTTTCAGGTTTGAATCATATAGTAATGTGGTACCAAACTGAAACAGTCAATTAAACCTGGTTTCGATGAATATTTCTGGGGATAGCACCGGATAGGTCTGGATTAGGTCTGGGTTATGACCGCATCTCGCTCATAATTTTGCATTCTTCGCATACTTGTTGGCCAGATCCTGGGTTTTTTCGGGTTTGAATCACGTAGTAATGTGGTACCACAGTGAAACAGTCAATTAAACCTGGTTTCGATCAATATTTTCGAGGATAACACCGGTTAGGTCTGGGTTAGGTCTGGGTTATGCCCGCCTCTGCCTCATGATTTTGCCTTTCCGCATACTTGTTGGCCAAATCCTTGGTTTTCTCTGGTTTGAATCACGTAGTAATGTGGTACCACACTGAAACAGTCAATGAAACCTGGTTTTGATCAATATTTCAGGGGATAACACCGGATAGGTCTGGGTTATGTCTGGGTTATGCCCGCATCTGGCTCATGATTTTGCCCACTTCGCATACATGTTCGACAGGTCCTGGGTTTTTTCGGGTTTGAATCACGTAGTTATGCGGTGCCACACAGTAACAGTCAATTAAACCTGGATTCGGTCAGTATTTTAGTCGGTAACACCGGTTAGGCCTGGGTTAGGTCTGGGTATGCCCCCATCTGACTCATGATTTTACCTTCTTCGTATACTTGTTGGACAGATCCTGGGTTTTTTCGGATTTGATTCACGTAGTAATTTGGTACCACACTGAAACAGACCATTAAACTTGGTTTCGATCAATATTTTAGAGGATAACACCGGTTAGGTCTGGGTTAGGTCTGGGTTATGCCCGCAACTCGCTCATGATTTTGCGTTATTCGCATACTTGTTGGCCAGATCCTGGGTTTTTTAGGGTTTGAATCACGTAGTGATGTGGTTCCACACTGAAACAGTCCATTAAACTTGGTTTCGATCAATATTTTAGAGGATAACACCGGTTAGGTCTGGGTCACGTCTGGGTTATGCCCGCATCTCGCTCATAATTTTGCCTTCTTCGCATACTTGTTGGCCAGATCCTGGGTTTTTTCGGGTTTGAATCACGTAGTAATGTGGTACCACAGTGAAACAGTCAATTAAACCTGGTTTCGATCAATATTTTAGAGGATAAAACCGGTTAGGTTTGGGTTAGGTCTGGGTTATGCCCGCATCTGGCTCATGATCTTGCCTTTTCCGCATACTTGTTGGCCAAATCCTTGGTTTTCTCTGGTTCGAATCACGTAGTAATGTGGTACCACACTGAAACAGTCAATGAAACCTGGTTTCGATCAATATTTCAGGGGATAAAACCGGTTAGGTCTGGGTCAGGTATGGGTTATGCCCACATCTGGCTCATGATTTTGCCTTTTCCGCATTCCTGTTGGCCAGATCCTTGGTTTTCTCTGGTTTGAATCGCGTAGTAATGTGGTACCACAGTGAAACAGTCAATTAAACCTGGTTTCGATCAATATTTTAGATGATAAAACCGGTTAGGTCTGGGTTAGGTCTGGGTTATGCCCGCATCTGGCTCATGATTTTGCCTTTTCCGCATACTTGTTGGCCAAATCCTTGGTTTTCTCTGGTTCGAATCACGTAGTAATGTGGTACCACACTGAAACAGTCAATTAAACCTGGTTTCGATCAATATTTCAGGGGATAACACCGGATAGGTCTGGGTTAGGTATGGGTTATGCCCGCATCTCGCTCATAATTTTGCCTTCTTCGCATACTTGTTGGCCAGGTCCTGGGTTTTCTCTGGTTTGAATCACGTAGTAATGTGGTACCACGAAGTAACAGTGAATTACACCTGGATTCGGTCAGTATTTTAATCGGTAACACCGGTTAGGCCTGGGTTAGGTCTGGGTTATGCCCCCATCTGACTCAAGATTTTACCTTCTTCGCATAGTTGTTGGACAGATCCTGGGTTTTTTCGGGTTTGAATCACGTAATAATGTGGTACCACTGTGAAACAGTCAATTAAACCTGGTTTCGATCATTATTTTAGAGGATAACACCGGTTAGGTCCAGGTTAGGCCTGGGTTATGGCCGCATCTCGCTCATGATTTTGCCTTTTTCATATACTTGTTGGCCAGATCTTGTGTTTTTTCAGGTTTGAATCATATAGTAATGTGGTACCAAACTGAAACAGTCAATTAAACCTGGTTTCGATGAATATTTCTGGGGATAGCACCGGATAGGTCTGGATTAGGTCTGGGTTATGACCGCATCTCGCTCATAATTTTGCATTCTTCGCATACTTGTTGGCCAGATCCTGGGTTTTTTCGGGTTTGAATCACGTAGTAATGTGGTACCACAGTGAAACAGTCAATTAAACCTGGTTTCGATCAATATTTTCGAGGATAACACCGGTTAGGTCTGGGTTAGGTCTGGGTTATGCCCGCCTCTGCCTCATGATTTTGCCTTTCCGCATACTTGTTGGCCAAATCCTTGGTTTTCTCTGGTTTGAATCACGTAGTAATGTGGTACCACACTGAAACAGTCAATGAAACCTGGTTTTGATCAATATTTCAGGGGATAACACCGGATAGGTCTGGGTTATGTCTGGGTTATGCCCGCATCTGGCTCATGATTTTGCCCACTTCGCATACATGTTCGACAGGTCCTGGGTTTTTTCGGGTTTGAATCACGTAGTTATGCGGTGCCACACAGTAACAGTCAATTAAACCTGGATTCGGTCAGTATTTTAGTCGGTAACACCGGTTAGGCCTGGGTTAGGTCTGGGTATGCCCCCATCTGACTCATGATTTTACCTTCTTCGTATACTTGTTGGACAGATCCTGGGTTTTTTCGGATTTGATTCACGTAGTAATTTGGTACCACACTGAAACAGACCATTAAACTTGGTTTCGATCAATATTTTAGAGGATAACACCGGTTAGGTCTGGGTTAGGTCTGGGTTATGCCCGCATCTGTCTCATGATTTTGCCTTGTTCGCATACTTGTTGGCCAGATCCTGGGTTTTTTCGGATTTGAATCACGTAGTAATGTGGCACCACATTGAAACAGTCAATTAAACCTGGTTTCGATCAATATTTTAGAGGATAAAACCGGTTAGGTCTGGGTTAGGTATGGCTTATGTCCACATCTGGCTCATGATTTTACCTTTTCCGCATTCCTGTTGATCAGAACCTTGGTTTTATCTTGTTTGAATCAGGTAGTAATGTGGTACCACACTGAAACAGACAATTAAACTTGTTTTCGATCAATATTTTAGAGGATAACACCGGTTAGGTCTGGGTCAGGTCTAGGTTATGCCCGCATCTGGCTCATGATTTTACCTTTTCCGCATACTTGTTGGCCAGATCCTTCGTTTTCTCTGGTTTGAATCACGTAGTAATGTGGTACCACGAAGTAACAGTGAATTACACCTGGATTCGGTCAGTATTGTAATCGGTAACACCGGTTAGGCCTGGGTTTGGTCTGGGTTATGCCCCCATCTGACTCAAGATTTTACCTTCTTCGCATAGTTGTTGGACAGATCCTGGGTTTTTTCGGGTTTGAATCACGTAATAATGTGGTACCACTGTGAAACAGTCAATTAAACCTGGTTTCGATCAATATTTTCGAGGATAACACCGGTTAGGTCTGGGTTATGTCTGGGTTATGCCCGCATCTGGCTCATGATTTTGCCTTGTTCGCATACTTGTTGGCCAGATCCTGGGTTTTTTCGGATTTGAATCACGTAGTAATGTGGCACCACATTGAAACAGTCAATTAAACCTGGTTTCGATCAATATTTTAGAGGATAAAACCGGTTAGGTCTGGGTTAGGTATGGCTTATGTCCACATCTGGCTCATGATTTTACCTTTTCCGCATTCCTGTTGATCAGAACCTTGGTTTTATCTTGTTTGATTCACGTAGTAATTTGGTACCACACTGAAACAGACCATTAAACTTGGTTTCGATCAATATTTTCGAGGATAACGCCGGTTAGGTCTGGGTCACGTCTGGGTTATGCCCGCATCTCGCTCATAATTTTGCCTTCTTCGCATACTTGTTGGCCAGATCCTGGGTTTTTTCGGGTTTGAATCACGTAGTAATGTGGTACCACAGTGAAACAGTCAATTAAACCTGCTTTCGATCAATATTTTAGAGGATAAAACCGGTTAGGTCTGGGTTAGGTCTGGGTTATGCCCGCATCTGGCTCATGATTTTGCCTTTTCCGCATACTTGTTGGCCAAATCCTTGGTTTTCTCTGGTTCGAATCACGTAGTAATGTGGTACCACACTGAAACAGTCAGTGAAACCTGGTTTCGATCAATATTTCAGGGGATAAAACCGATTAGGTCTGGGTCAGGTATGGGTTATGCCCACATCTGGCTCATGATTTTGCCTTTTCCGCATTCCTGTTGGCCAGATCCTTGGTTTTCTCTGGTTTGAATCGCGTAGTAATGTGGTACCACAGTGAAACAGTCAATTAAACCTGGTTTCGATCAATATTTTAGAGGATAAAACCGGTTAGGTCTGGGTTAGGTCTGGGTTATGCCCGCATCTGGCTCATGATTTTGCCTTTTCCGCATACTTGTTGGCCAAATCCTTGGTTTTCTCTGATTCGAATCACGTAGTAATGTGGTACCACACTGAAACAGTCAATTAAACATGGTTTCGATCAATATTTTAGAGGATAACACCGGTTAGGTCAGGGTCAGGTCTGGGTCATGCCCGCATCGGGCTCATGATTTTACCTTTTCCGCATACTTGTTGGCCAGATCCTTCGTTTTCTCTGGTTTGAATCACGTAGTAATGTGGTACCACGAAGTAACAGTGAATTACACCTGGATTCGGTCAGTATTTTAATCGGTAACACCGGTTAGGCCTGGGTTAGGTATGGGTTATGCCCCCATCTGACTCAAGATTTTACCTTCTTCGCATACTTGTTGGACAGATCCTGGTTTTTTTCGGGTTTGAATCACGTAGTAATGTGGTACCACACTGAAACAGTCAATCAAACCTGATTTCGATCAATATTTTAGAAGATAACACCGGTTAGGTCTGGGTTAGGTCTGGGTTATGCCCTCATCTGGCTCATGATTTTGCCTTTTCCGCATTCTTGTTGGCCAAATCCTTGGTTTTCTCTGGTTTGAATCGCGTAATAATGTGGTACCACAGTGAAACACTCAATTAAACCAGGTTTCGATCAATATTTTAGAGGATAACACCGGTTAGTTCTGGGTTAGGTCTGGGTTATGCCAGCATCTGGCTCATGATTTTGCCTTCTTCGCAAATTTGTTGGCCAGTTCCTGGATCTTTTCGGGTTTGAATCACGTAGTATTGTGGTACCACGCTGAAACAGCCAATTAAGCCTGGATTCGGTAAGTATTTTAGTCGGTAACGCCGGTAAGGTCTGGGTTAGGTCTGGGTTATGCCCGCATCTGGCTCATGATTTTGCCTTTTCCGCATACTTGTAGGCCAGATCCTTGGTTTTCTCTGGTTTGAATCACGTAGTAATGTGGTACCACACTGTAACAGTCAATGAAACCTGGTTTCGATCAATATTTTAGAGGATAACACCAGTTAGGTCTGGGTTAGGTCTGGGTTGTGCCCGCATCTCGCTCATGATTTTGCCTTCTTCGCATACTTGTTGGCCAGATCCTGGGTTTTCTCCTGTTTGAATCACGTAGTAATGTGGTGCCACACTGAAACAGACAATTAAACCTGGTTTCGATCAATATTTTAGAGGATAACACCGGTTAGGTCTGGGATAGGTCTGGGTTATGCCCGCATCTGGCTCATGATTTTGCCTTTTCCGCATTCTTGTTGGCCAGATCCTTGGTTTTCTCTGGTTTGAATCACGGAGTAATGGGGTACCACACTGAAACAGTCAATTAAACCTGGTTTCGATCCACATTTTAGAGGATAACAACGGTTAGGTCTGGGTTATGCCCGCATCTGGCGCATGATTTTGCCTTCTTCGCATACTTGTTGGCCAGATTCTGGGTTTTTTCGGATTTGAATCACGTAGTAATGTGGTTCCACACTGAAACAGTCCATTAAACTTGGTTTCGATCAATATTTTAGAGGATAATACCGGTTAGGTCTGGGTTACGTCTGGGTTATACCCGCATCAGGCTCATGAATTTGCCTTGTCCGCATTCTTGTTGGCCAGATCCTTGGTTTTCTCTGGTTTGAATCACGGAGTAATGGGGTACCATACTGAAACAGTCAATTAAACCTGGTTTCGATCCACATTTTAGAGGATAACAACGGTTAGGTCTGGGTTATGCCCGCATCTGGCGCATGATTTTGCCTTCTTCGCATACTTGTTGGCCAGATTCTGGGTTTTCTCGGATTTGAATCACGTAGTAATGTGATACCACACAGTAACAGTCAATTAAACCTGGATTCGGTCAGTATTTTAGTCGGTAACACCGGTTAGGTCTGGGTTAGGTCTGGGTTATGCCCGTGTCTGCCTCATGATTTTGCCTTTTCCGCATTCTTGTTTGCCAGATCCTTCGTTTTCTCTGGTTTGAATCACGTAGTAATGGGGTACCACACCGAAACAGACAATTAAACCTGGTTTCGATCAATATTTCACAGGATAACAACGGTTAGGTCTGGGATAGGTCTGGGTTATGCCCGCATCTGGCGCATGATTTTGCCTTCTTCGCATACTTGTTGGCCAGATTCTGGGTTTTCTCGGGTTTGAATCACGTAGTAATGTTGTGCCACACAGTAACGGTCAATTAAAGCTGGATTCGGTCAGTATTTTAGTCGGTAACACCGGATAGGTCTGGGTTAGGTCTGGGTTAGGTCTGGCTTATGCCCGCATCTGACTCATGATTTTACCTTCTTCGCATTCTTGTTGGCCAGATCCTTGGTTTTCTCTGGTTTGATCACGGAGTAATGGGGTACCACACTGAAGCAGTCAATTAAACCTGGTTTCGATCCACATTTTAGAGGGTAACAACGGTTAGGTCTGGGTTATGCCCGCATCTGGCTCATGATTTTGCCTACTTCGCATACATGTTGGATAGGTCCTGGGTTTTTTCGGGTTTGCATCACGTAGTAATGTTGTGCCACACAGTAACAGTCAATTAAAGCTGGATTCGGTCAGTATTTTAGTCGGTAACACCGGATAGGTCTGGGTTAGGTCTGGCTTATGCCCGCATCTGACTCATGATTTTACCTTCTTCGCATTCTTGTTGGGCAGCTCCTTGGTTTTCTCTGGTTTGAATCACGTAGTAATGTGGTACCACACTAAAACAGACAATTAAACCTGGTTTCGATGAATATTTTAGAGGATAAAACCGTTTAGGACTGGGTTAGGTCTGGGTTATGCCCGCATCTGGCTCATGATTTTGCCTACTTCGCATACTTGTTGGACAGGTCCAGTGTTTTTCCGGGTTTGAATCACGTAGTAATGTGGTGCCTGACGGTAACAGTCAATTAAAGCTGGATTCGGTCAGTATTTTAGTCGGTAACACCGGACAGGTCTGGGTAAGGTCTGGCTTATGCCCGCATCTGGCTCACGATTTTACCTTCTTCGCATCCTTGTTGGCCAGATCCTTGGTTTTATCTTGTTTGAATCAGGTAGTAATGTGGTACCACACTGAAACAGACTATTAAACTTGTTTTCGATCAATATTTTAGAGGATAAAACCGGTTAGGTCTGGGTTAGGTCCGGGTTATGCCCGCATCTGGCTCATGATTTTGCCTTCTTCGCATACTCGTTGGCCAGAACCTGGGTTTTTTCGGGTTTGAATCACGTAGTAATGTGGTACCACACTGAAACAGACAATTAAACCTGGTTTCGATCAATATTTTAGAGGATAACACCGGTTAGTTCTGGGTTAGGTCTGGGTTATGCCAGCATCTGGCTCATGAATTTGCCTTCTTCGCAAATTTGTTGGCCAGATCCTGGATCTTTTCGGGTTTGAATCACGTAGTATTGTGGTACCACACTGAAACAGTCAATTAAACCTGGTTTCGATCAATATTATAGAGGATAACACCGGTTAGGTCTGGGATAGGTCTCGGTTATGCCCGCATCTGGCTCATGATTTTGCCTTTTCCGCATTCTTGTTGGCCAGATCCTTGCTTTTCTCATGTTTGAATCACGTAGTAATGTGGTACCACACTGAAACAGACAATTAAACCTGGTTTCGAACAATATTTTAGAGGATAACACCGGTTAGTTCTGGGTTAGGTCTGGGTAATGCCCGCATCTGGCTCATGATTTTGCCTTCTTCGCAAATTTTTTGGCCAGTTCCTGGATCTTCTCGGGTTTGAATCACGTAGTATTGTGGTACCACACTGAAACAGACAATTAAACCTGGTTTCGATCAACATTTTAGAGGATACCACCGGTTAGGTCTGGGATAGGTCTGGGTTATGCCCGCATCTGGCTCATGATTTTGCCTTTTCCGCATTCTTGTTGGCCAGATCCCTGGTTTTCTCTGGTTTGAATCACGTAGTAATCTGGTACCACTCTGAAACAGTCAATTAAACCTGGTTTCGATCAATATTTTAGAGGATAACACCGGTTAGGTCTGGGACAGGTCTGGGTTATGCCCGCATCTGGCTCATGATTTTGCCTTTTCCGCATACTTGTTGGCCAGATCCTTGGTTTTCTCTGGTTTGAATCACGTAGTAATGTGGTACCACACTGAAACAGCCAATTAAGCCTGGATTCGGTGAGTATTTTAGTCGGTACAACCGGTTAGGTCTGGGCTAGGTTTGGGTTTTGCCCGCATCTGCCTCATGATTTTGCCTTTTCCGCATTCTTGTTTGCCAGATCCTTGGTGTTCTCTAGTTTGAATCACGGAGTAATGGGGTACCACACTGAAACAGTCAATTAAACCTGGTTTCGATCCACATTTTAGAGGATAACAACGGTTAGGTCTGGGTTATGCCCGCATCTGGCGCGTGATTTTGCCTTCTTCGCATACTTGTTGGCCAGATTCTGGGTTTTCTCGGATTTGAATCACGTAGTAATGTGGTGCCACACAGTAACAGCCAATTAAGCCTGGATTCGGTGAGTATTTTAGTCGGTACAACCGGTTAGGTCTGGGCTAGGTTTGGGTTTTGCCCGCGTCTGCCTCATGATTTTGCCTTTTCCGCATTCTTGTTGGCCAGATCCCTGGTTTTCTCTGGTTTGAATCACGTAGTAATGAGGTACCACACTGAAACAGACAATTAAACCTGGTTTCGATGAATATTTTAGAGGATAAAACCGGTTATGTCTGGGTTACGTCTGGGTTATACCCGCATCTGGCTCATGATTTTGCCTTGTCCGCATTCTTGTTGGCCAGATCCTTGGTTTTCTCTGGTTTGAATCACGGAGTAATGGGGTACCACACTGAAACAGAGAATTAAACTTGGTTTCGATCCACATTTTAGAGGATAACAACGGTTAGGTCTGGGTTATGCCCGCATCTGGCTCATGATTTTGCCTTCTTCGCATACTTGTTGGCCAGATCCTGGGTTTTTTCGGGTTTTCATCACGTAGTAATGTGGAACCACAGTGTAACAGTCCAATAAACTCGGTTTCGATCAATATTTTAGAGGATAACACCGGTTAGGTCTGGGTTAGGGCTGGGTTATGCCCGCATCTGGCTCATGATTTTGCCTTCTTCGCAAACTTGTTGGCCAGATCCTGGGTTTTTTAGGGTTTGAATCACGTAGTAATGTGGTTCCACACTGAAACAGTCCATTAAACTTGGTTTCGATCAATATTATACAGGATAACACCGGTTAGGGCTGGGTTACGTCTGGGTTATACCCGCATCTGGCTCATGATTTTGCCTTGTCCGCATTCTTGTTGGCCAGATCCTTGGTTTTTTAGGGTTTGAATCACGTAGTAATGTGGTTCCGCACAGAAACAGTCCATTAAACTTGGTTTCGATCAATATTTTAGAGGATAACACCGGTTAGGTCTGGGTTACGTCTGGGTTATACCCGCATCTGAATCATGATTTTGCCTTCTTCGCATACTTGTTGGCCAGATCCTGGGTTTTTTCGGGTTTGAATCACGTAGTAATGTGGCACCACACTGAAACAGTCCATTAAACTTGGTTTCGATCAATATTTTAGAGGATAACACCGGTTAGGTCTGGGTTAGGTCTGGGTTATGCCCGCATCTGGTTCACGATTTTGCCTATTCCGCATTCTTGTTGGCCAGATCCTTGGTTTCATCTTGTTTGAATCAGGTAGTAATGTGGTACCACACTGAAACAGAGAATTAAACTTGGTTTCGATCAATATTTTAGAGGATAAAACCGGTTAGGTCTGGGTTAGGTCTGGGTTATGGCCGCATCTGGCTCATGATATTGCCTTTTCCGCATTCTTGTTGGCCAGATCCTTGGTTTTCTCTGGTTTGAATCGCGTAGTAATGTGGTACCACACTGTAACAGTCAATGAAACCTGGTTTCGATCAATATTTTAGAGGATAACACCGGTTTGGTCTAGGTTAGGCCTGGGTTATGCCCGCATCTCGCTCATGATTTTGCCTTTTTCATGTACTTGTAGGCGAGATCTTGTGTTTTTTCGGGTTTGAATCATATAGTAATGTGGTACCACACTGAAACAGACAATTAAACCTGGTTTCGATCAATATTTTAGAGGATAACACCGGTTAGGTCTGGGATAGGTCTGGGTTATGCCCGCATCTGGCTCATGATATTGCCTTTTCCGCATTCTTGTTGGCCAGGTCCTTGGTTTTCTCTGGTTTGAGTCACGTAGTAATGTGGTACCACACTGAGACAGACAATTAAACCCGGTTTCGATCAATATTTTAGAGGATAACACCGGTTAGGTCTGGGTCAGGTCTGGCTTATGCCCGCTTCTGAATCATGATTTTGCCTTTTCCGCATACTTGTAGGCCAGCACCTTGGTTTTCTCTGGTTTGAATCACGTAGTAATGTGGTACCACACTGAAACAGTCCATTAAAATTGGTTTCGATCAATATTTTAGAGGATAACACCGGTTAGGTCTGGGTTATGCCGCATCTGGCTCATGATTTTGCCTTCTTCGCATACTTGTTGGCCAGATCCATGGTTTTTTTGGATTTGAATCACGTAGTAATGTGGTACCACGATTTAACAGTGATTTAAACCTGGATTCGGTCAGTATTTTAGTCGGTAACACCGGTTAGGCCTGGGTTAGGTCTGGGTTATGCCCCCATCTGACTCAAGATTTTACCTTCTTCGCATACTTGTTGACCAGAACCTTGGTTTTATCTTGTTTGAATCAGGTAGTAATGTGGTACCACACTGAAACAGACAATTAAACTTGTTTTCGATCAATATTTTAGAGGATAATACCGGTTAGGTCTGGGTTAGGTCCGGGTTATGCCCGCATCTGGCTCATGATTATGCCCTCTTCGCATACTCGTTGGCCAGATCCTGGGTTTTTAAGGGTTTGAATCACGTTTGAATGTGGTATCACACAGAAACAGTCAATGAAACCTGGTTTCGATCAATATTTTAGAGGATAACACCAGTTAGGTCTCGGTTAGGTCTGAGTTGTGCCCGCATCTCGCTCATGATTTTGCCTTCTTCGCATACTTGTTGGCCAGATCCTGGGTTTTCTCCTGTTTGAATCACGTAGTAATGTGGTACCACACTGAAACAGTCAATTAAACCAGGTTTCGATCCACATTTTAGAGGATAACAACGGTTAGGTCTGGGTTATGCCCGCATCTGGCGCATGATTTTGCCTTCTTCGCATACTTGTTGGCCAGATTCTGGGTTTTTTCGGATTTGAATCACGTAGTAATGTGGTACCACACTGAAACAGACAATTAAACTTGTTTTCGATCAATATTTTAGAGGATAATACCGGTTAGGTCTGGGTTAGGTCCGGGTTATGCCCGCATCTGGCTCATGATTATGCCCTCTTCGCATACTCGTTGGCCAGATCCTGGGTTTTTAAGGGTTTGAATCACGTTTGAATGTGGTATCACACAGAAACAGTCAATGAAACCTGGTTTCGATCAATATTTTAGAGGATAACACCAGTTAGGTCTCGGTTAGGTCTGAGTTGTGCCCGCATCTCGCTCATGATTTTGCCTTCTTCGCATACTTGTTGGCCAGATCCTGGGTTTTCTCCTGTTTGAATCACGTAGTAATGTGGTACCACACTGAAACAGTCAATTAAACCAGGTTTCGATCCACATTTTAGAGGATAACAACGGTTAGGTCTGGGTTATGCCCGCATCTGGCGCATGATTTTGCCTTCTTCGCATACTTGTTGGCCAGATTCTGGGTTTTTTCGGATTTGAATCACGTAGTAATGTGGTTCCACACTGAAACAGTCCATTAAACTTGGTTTCGATCAATATTTTAGAGGATAACACCGGTTAGGTCACGGGTTACGTCTGGGTTATACCCGCATCAGGCTCATGAATTTGCCTTGTCCGCATTCTTGTTGGCCAGATCCTTGGTTTCCTCTGGTTTGAATCACGGAGTAATGGGGTACCACACTGAAACAGTCAATTAAACCTGGTTTCGATCCACATTTTAGAGGATAACAACGGTTAGGTCTGCGTTATGCCCGCATCTGGCGCATGATTTTGCCATCTTCGCATACTTGTTGGCCAGATTCTGGGTTTTCTCGGATTTGAATCACGTAGTCACGTGGTACCACACAGTAACAATCAATTAAACCTGGATTCGGTCAGTATTTTAGTCGGTAACACCGGTTAGGTCTGGGTTAGGTCTGGGTTATGCCCGTGTCTGCCTCATGATTTTGCCTTTTCCGCATTCTTGTTTGCCAGATCCATGGTTTTCTCTGGTTTGAATCGCGTAGTAATGTGGTACCACACTGAAACAGCCAATTAAGCCTGGATTCGGTAAGTATTTTAGTCGGTAACACCGGTAAGGTCTGGGTTAGGTCTGGGTTATGCCCGCATCTGGCTCATGATTTTGCCTTTTCCGCATACTTGTAGGCCAGATCCTTGGTTTTCTCTGGTTTGAATCACGTAGTAATGTGGTACCACACTGTAACAGTCAATGAAACCTGGTTTCGATCAATATTTTAGAGGATAACACCAGTTAGGTCTGGGTTAGATCTGGGTTGTGCCCGCATCTCGCTCATGATTTTGCCTTCTTCGCATACTTGTTGGCCAGATCCTGGGCTTTCTCCTGTTTGAATCACGTAGTAATGTGGTACCACACTGAAACAGTCAATTAAACCAGGTTTCGATCCACATTTTAGAGGATAACAACGGTTAGGTCTGGGTTATGCCCGCATCTGGCGCATGATTTTGCCTTCTTCGCATACTTGTTGGCCAGATTCTGGGTTTTTTCGGATTTGAATCACGTAGTAATGTGGTTCCACACTGAAACAGTCCATTAAACTTGGTTTCGATCAATATTTTAGAGGATAACACCGGTTAGGTCACGGGTTACGTCTGGGTTATACCCGCATCAGGCTCATGAATTTGCCTTGTCCGCATTCTTGTTGGCCAGATCCTTGGTTTTCTCTGGTTTGAATCACGGAGTAATGGGGTACCACACTGAAACAGTCAATTAAACCTGGTTTCGATCCACATTTTAGAGGATAACAACGGTTAGGTCTGGGTTATGCCCGCATCTGGCGCATGATTTTGCCATCTTCGCATACTTGTTGGCCAGATTCTGGGTTTTCTCGGATTTGAATCACGTAGTCATGTGGTACCACACAGTAACAGTCAATTAAACCTGGATTCGGTCAGTATTTTAGTCGGTAACACCGGTTAGGTCTGGGTTAGGTCTGGGTTATGCCCGTGTCTGCCTCATGATTTTGCCTTTTCCGCATTCTTGTTTGCCAGATCCTTGGTTTTCTCTGGTTTGAATCACGTAGTAATGTGGTACCACACTGAAACAGCCAATTAAGCCTGGATTCGGTGAGTATTTTAGTCGGTAACACCGGTAAGGTCTGGGTTAGGTCTGGGTTATGCCCGCATCTGGCTCATGATTTTGCCTTTTCCGCATGCTTGTAGGCCAGATCCTTGGTTTTCTCTGGTTTGAATCACGTAGTAATGTGGTACCACACTGAAACAGTCAATGAAACCTGGTTTCGATCAATATTTTAGAGGATAACACCGGTTAGGTCTGGGTTAGGTCTGGGTTATACCCGTATCTGGCTCATGATTTTGCCTTTTCCGCATACTTGTAGGCCAGATCCTTGGTTTTCTCTGGTTTGAATCACGTAGTAATGTGGTACCACACTGTAACAGTCAATGAAACCTGGTTTCGATCAATATTTTAGAGGATAACACCAGTTAAGTCTGGGTTAGGTCTGGGTTGTGCCCGCATCTCGCTCATGATTTTGCCTTCTTCGCATACTTGTTGGCCAGATCCTGGGTTTTCTCCTGTTTGAATCACGTAGTAATGTGGTACCACACTGAAACAGTCAATTAATCCTGGTTTCGATCCACATTTTAGAGGATAACAACGGTTAGGTCTGGGTTATGCCCGCATCTGGCGCATGATTTTGCCTTCTTCGCATACTTGTTGGCCAGATTCTGGGTTTTTTCGGATTTGAATCACGTAGTAATGTGGTTCCACACTAAAGCAGTCCATTAAACTTGGTTTCGATCAATATTTTAGAGGATAACACCGGTTAGGTCACGGGTTACGTCTGGGTTTTACCCGCATCAGGCTCATGAATTTGCCTTGTCCGCATTCTTGTTGGCCAGATCCCTGGTTTTCTCTGGTTTGAATCACGGAGTAATGGGGTACCACACTGAAACAGTCAATTAAACCTGGTTTCGATCCACATTTTAGAGGATAACAACGGTTAGGTCTGGGTTATGCCCGCATCTGGCGCATGATTTTGCCATCTTCGCATACTTGTTGGCCAGATTCTGGGTTTTCTCGGATTTTAATCACGTAGTCATGTGGTACCACACAGTAACAATCAATTAAACCTGGATTCGGTCAGTATTTTAGTCGGTAACACCGGTTAGGTCTGGGTTAGGTCTGGGTTATGCCCGTGTCTGCCTCATGATTTTGCCTTTTCCGCATTCTTGTTTGCCAGATCCTTGGTTTTCTCTGGATTGAATCACGTAGTAATGTGGTACCACACTGAAACAGCCAATTAAGCCTGGATTCGGTAAGTATTTTAGTCGGTAACACCGGTAAGGTCTGGGTTAGGTCTGGGTTATGCCCGCATCTGGCTCATGATTTTGCCTTTTCCGCATACTTGTAGGCCAGATCCTTGGTTTTCTCTGGTTTGAATCACGTAGTAATGTGGTACCACACTGTAACAGTCAATGAAACCTGGTTTCGATCAATATTTTAGAGGATAACACCAGTTAGGTCTGGCTTAGGTCTGGGTTGTGCCCGCATCTCGCTCATGATTTTGCCTTCTTCGCATCCTTGTTGGCCAGATCCTGGGTTTTCTCCTGTTTGAATCACGTAGTAATGTGGTACCACACTGAAACAGTCAATTAAACCTGGTTTCGATCCACATTTTAGAGGATAACAACGGTTAGGTCTGGATTAGGTCTGGGTTATGCCCGTGTCTGCCTCATGATTTTGCCTTTTCCGCATTCTTGTTTGCCAGATCCTTGGTTTTCTCTGGTTTGAATCACGTAGTAATGTGGTACCACACTGAAACAGCCAATTAAGCCTGGATTCGGTAAGTATTTTAGTCGGTAACACCGGTAAGGTCTGGGTTAGGTCTGGGTTATGCCCGCATCTGGCTCATGATTTTGCCTTTTCCGCATACTTGTAGGCCAGATCCTTGGTTTTCTCTGGTTTGAATCACGTAGTAATGGGGTACCACACTGTAACAGTCAATGAAACCTGGTTTCGATCAATATTTTAGAGGATAACACCAGTTAGGTCTGGGTTAGGTCTGGGTTGTGCCCGCATCTCGCTCATGATTTTGCCTTCTTCGCATACTTGTTGGCCAGATCCTGGGTTTTCTCCTGTTTGAATCACGTAGTAATGTGGTACCACACTGAAACAGTCAATTAAACCAGGTTTCGATCCACATTTTAGAGGATAACAACGGTTAGGTCTGGGTTATGCCCGCATCTGGCGCATGATTTTGCCTTCTTCGCATACTTGTTGGCCAGATTCTGGGTTTTTTCGGATTTGAATCACGTAGTAATGTGGTTCCACACTGAAACAGTCCATTAAACTTGGTTTCGATCAATATTTTAGAGGATAACACCGGTTAGGTCACGGGTTACGTCTGGGTTATACCCGCATCAGGCTCATGAATTTGCCTTGTCCGCATTCTTGTTGGCCAGATCCTTGGTTTTCTCTGGTTTGAATCACGGAGTAATGGGGTACCACACTGAAACAGTCAATTAAACCTGGTTTCGATCCACATTTTAGAGGATAACAACGGTTAGGTCTGGGTTATGCCCGCATCTGGCGCATGATTTTGCCATCTTCGCATACTTGTTGGCCAGATTCTGGGTTTTCTCGGATTTGAATCACGTAGTCATGTGGTACCACACAGTAACAGTCAATTAAACCTGGATTCGGTCAGTATTTTAGTCGGTTACACCGGTTAGGTCTGGGTTAGGTCTGGGTTATGCCCGTGTCTGCCTCATGATTTTGCCTTTTCCGCATTCTTGTTTGCCAGATCCTTGGTCTTCTCTGGTTTGAATCACGTAGTAATGTGGTACCACACTGAAACAGTCAATGAAACCTGGTTTCGATCAATATTTTAGAGGATAACACCGGTTAGGTCTGGGTTAGGTCTGGGTTATGCCCGCATCTGGCTCATGATTTTGCCTTTTCCGCATACTTGTAGGCCAGATCCTTGGTTTTCTCTGGTTTGAATCACGTAGTAATGTGGTACCACACTGTAACACTCAATGAAACCTGGTTTCGATCAATATTTTAGATGATAACACCAGTTAGGTCTGGGTTAGGTCTGGGTTGTGCCCGCATCTCGCTCATGATTTTGCCTTCTTCGCATACTTGTTGGCCAGATCCTGGGTTTTCTCCTGTTTGAATCACGTAGTAATGTGGTACCACACTGAAACAGTCAATTAAACCTGGTTTCGATCCACATTTTAGAGGATAACAACGGTTAGGTCTGGGTTATGCCCGCATCTGGCGCATGATTTTGCCATCTTCGCATACTTGTTGTCCAGATTCTGGGTTTTCTCGGATTTGAATCACGTAGTCATGTGGTACCACACAGTAACAGTCAATTAAACCTGGATTCAGTAAGTATTTTAGTCGGTAACACCGGTTAGGTCTGGGTTAGGTCTGGGTTATGCCCGTGTCTGCCTCATGATTTTGCCTTTTCCGCATACTTGTTTGCCAGATCCTTGGTTTTCTCTGGTTTGAATCACGTAGTAATGTGGTACCACACTGAAACAGCCAATTAGGCCTGGATTCGGTGAGTATTTTAGTCGGTAACACCGGTAAGGTCTGGGTTAGGTCTGGGTCATGCCCGCATCTGGCTCATGATTTTGCCTTTTCCGCATGCTTGTAGGCCAGATCCTTGGTTTTCTCTGGTTTGAATCACGTAGTAATGTGGTACCACACTGAAACAGTCAATGAAACCTGGTTTCGATCAATATTTTAGAGGATAACACCGGTTAGGTCTGGGTTAGGTCTGGGTTATGCCCGCATCTGGCTCATGATTTTGCCTATTCCGCATACTTGTAGGCCAGATCCTTGGTTTTCTCTGGTTTGAAACACGGAGTAATGGGGTACCACACTGAAACAGTCAATTAAACCTGGTTTCGATCCACATTTTAGAGGATAACAACGGTTAGGTCTGGTTTATGCCCGCATCTGACGCATGATTTTGCCTTCTTTGCATACTTGTTGGCCAGATTCTGGGTTTTTTCGGATTTGAATCACGTAATAATGTGGTACCCACCCAGTAACAGTCAATTAAAGCTGGATTCGGTCAGTATCTTAGTCGGTACAACAGGTTAGGTCTGGGTTAGGTTTGGGTAATGCCCGCATCTGCCTCATGATTTTGCCTTTTCCGCATTCTTGTTTGCCAGATCCTTCGTTTTCTCTGGTTTGAATCACGTAGTAATGAGGTACCACACTGAAACAGACAATTGAACCTGGTTTCGATGAATATTTTAGAGGATAAAACCGGTTAGGTCTGGGTTAGGCCTGGGTTATGCCCGCATCTGGCTCATGATTTTGCCTTCTTCGCATACTCGTTGGCCAGATCCTGGGTTTTTTCGGGTTTTAATCACGTAGTAATGTGGAACCACAGTGTAACAGTCCATTAAACTTGGTTTCGATCAATATTTTAGAGGATAACACCGGTTAGGTCTGGGTTAGGTCTGGGTTATGCCCGCATCTGGCTCATGATTTTGCCTTCTTCGCAAACTTGTTGGCCAGATCCTTGGTTTTTTCGGGTTTGAATCATATAGTAATGTGGTACCACACTGAAACAGACAATTAAACCTGGTTTCGATCAATATTTTAGAGGATAACACCGGTTAGGTCTGGGATAGATCTGGGTTATGCCCGCATCTGGCTCATGATATAGCCTTTTCCGCATTCTTGTTGGCCAGATCCTTGGTTTTATCTTGTTTGAATCACGTAGTAATGTGGTACCACACTGAGACAGACAATTAAACCCGGTTTCGATCAATATTTTAGAGGATAACACCGGTTAGGTCTGGGATAGGTCTGGGTTATGCCCGCATCTGGCTCATGATATAGCCTTTTCCGCATTCTTGTTGGCCAGATCCTTAGTTTTCTCTGGTTTGAATCACGTAGTAATGTGGTACCACACTGAGACAGACAATTAAACCCGGTTTCGATCAATATTTTAGAGGATAACACCGGTTAGGTCTGGGTCAGGTCTGGCTTATGCGCGCATCTGAATCATGATTTTGCCTTTTCCGCATACTTGTAGGCCAGCACCTTGGTTTTCTCTGGTTTGAATCACGTAGTAATGTGGTACCACAGCGAAACAGTCAACTAAACCTGGTTCGACCAATATTTTAGAGGATAACACAGGTTAGGACTGGGTTAGGTCTGCGTTATGCCCGCATCTGGCTCATGATTTTGCCTTGTCCGCATTCTTGTTGGTGAGATCCATGGTTTTCTCTGGTTTGGATCACGGAGTAATGGGGTACCACACTGAAACAGTCAATTAAACCTGGTTTCGATCCACATTTTAGAGGATAACAACGGTTAGGTCTGGGTCATGCCCGCATCTGGCTCATGATTTTGCCTACTTCGCATACATGTTGGCCAGTTCCTGGATCTTCTCGGGTTTGAATCACGTAGTAATGTTGTGCCACACAGTAACGGTCAATTAAAGCTGGATTCGGTCAGTATTTTAGTCGGTAACACCGGATAGGTCTGGGTTAGGTCTGGCTTATGCCCGCATCTGACTCATGATTTTACCTTCTTCGCATTCTTGTTGGCCAGATCCTTGGTTTTCTCTGGTTTGAATCACGGAGTAATGGGGTACCACACTGAAACAGTCAATTAAACCTGGTTTCGATCCACATTTTAGAGGATAACAACGGTTAGGTCTGGGTTATGCCCGCATCTGGCTCATGATTTTGCCTACTTCGCATACATGTTGGACAGGTCCTGGGTTTTTTCGGGTTTGAATCACGTAGTCATGTGGTACCACACAGTAACAGTCAATTAAACCTGGATTCGGTCAGTATTTTAGTCGGTTACACCGGTTAGGTCTGGGTTAGGTCTGGGTTATGCCCGTGTCTGCCTCATGATTTTGCCTTTTCCGCATTCTTGTTTGCCAGATCCTTGGTCTTCTCTGGTTTGAATCACGTAGTAATGTGGTACCACACTGAAACAGTCAATGAAACCTGGTTTCGATCAATATTTTAGAGGATAACACCGGTTAGGTCTGGGTTAGGTCTGGGTTATGCCCGCATCTGGCTCATGATTTTGCCTTTTCCGCATACTTGTAGGCCAGATCCTTGGTTTTCTCTGGTTTGAATCACGTAGTAATGTGGTACCACACTGTAACACTCAATGAAACCTGGTTTCGATCAATATTTTAGAGGATAACACCAGTTAGGTCTGGGTTAGGTCTGGGTTGTGCCCGCATCTCGCTCATGATTTTGCCTTCTTCGCATACTTGTTGGCCAGATCCTGGGTTTTCTCCTGTTTGAATCACGTAGTAATGTGGTACCACACTGAAACAGTCAATTAAACCTGGTTTCGATCCACATTTTAGAGGATAACAACGGTTAGGTCTGGGTTATGCCCGCATCTGGCGCATGATTTTGCCATCTTCGCATACTTGTTGGCCAGATTCTGGGTTTTCTCGGATTTGAATCACGTAGTCATGTGGTACCACACAGTAACAGTCAATTAAACCTGGATTCAGTAAGTATTTTAGTCGGTAACACCGGTTAGGTCTGGGTTAGGTCTGGGTTATGCCCGTGTCTGCCTCATGATTTTGCCTTTTCCGCATACTTGTTTGCCAGATCCTTGGTTTTCTCTGGTTTGAATCACGTAGTAATGTGGTACCACACTGAAACAGCCAATTAGGCCTGGATTCGGTGAGTATTTTAGTCGGTAACACCGGTAAGGTCTGGGTTAGGTCTGGGTCATGCCCGCATCTGGCTCATGATTTTGCCTTTTCCGCATGCTTGTAGGCCAGATCCTTGGTTTTCTCTGGTTTGAATCACGTAGTAATGTGGTACCACACTGAAACAGTCAATGAAACCTGGTTTCGATCAATATTTTAGAGGATAACACCGGTTAGGTCTGGGTTAGGTCTGGGTTATGCCCGCATCTGGCTCATGATTTTGCCTATTCCGCATACTTGTAGGCCAGATCCTTGGTTTTCTCTGGTTTGAAACACGGAGTAATGGGGTACCACACTGAAACAGTCAATTAAACCAGGTTTCGATCCACATTTTAGAGGATAACAACGGTTAGGTCTGGTTTATGCCCGCATCTGACGCATGATTTTGCCTTCTTTGCATACTTGTTGGCCAGATTCTGGGTTTTTTCGGATTTGAATCACGTAATAATGTGGTACCCACCCAGTAACAGTCAATTAAAGCTGGATTCGGTCAGTATCTTAGTCGGTACAACCGGTTAGGTCTGGGTTAGGTTTGGGTAATGCCCGCATCTGCCTCATGATTTTGCCTTTTCCGCATTCTTGTTTGCCAGATCCTTCGTTTTCTCTGGTTTGAATCACGTAGTAATGAGGTACCACACTGAAACAGACAATTGAACCTGGTTTCGATGAATATTTTAGAGGATAAAACCGGTTAGGTCTGGGTTAGGCCTGGGTTATGCCCGCATCTGGCTCATGATTTTGCCTTCTTCGCATACTCGTTGGCCAGATCCTGGGTTTTTTCGGGTTTTAATCACGTAGTAATGTGGAACCACAGTGTAACAGTCCATTAAACTTGGTTTCGATCAATATTTTAGAGGATAACACCGGTTAGGTCTGGGTTAGGTCTGGGTTATGCCCGCATCTGGCTCATGATTTTGCCTTCTTCGCAAACTTGTTGGCCAGATCCTTGGTTTTTTCGGGTTTGAATCATATAGTAATGTGGTACCACACTGAAACAGACAATTAAACCTGGTTTCGATGAATATTTTAGAGGATAAAACCGTTTAGGACTGGGTTAGGTCTGGGTTATGCCCGCATCTGGCTCATGATTTTGCCTACTTCGAATACTCGTTGGCCAGAACCTGGATCTTCTCGGGTTTGAATCACGTAGTATTGTGGTACCACACTGAAACAGACAATTACACCTGGTTTCGAACAATATTTTAGAGGATAACACCGGTTAGTTCTGGGTTAGGTCTGGGTTATGCCCGCATCTGGCTCATGATTTTGCCTTCTTTGCAAATTTGTTGGCCAGTTCCTGGATCTTCTCGGGTTTGAATCACGTAGTATTGTGGTACCGCACTGAAACAGACAATTAAACCTGGTTTCCATCAATATTTTAGAGGATAATACCGGTTAGGTCTGGGATAGGTCTGGGTTATGCCCGCATCTGGCTCATGATTTTGCCTTTTCCGCATACTTGTTGGCCAGATCCTTGGTTTTCTCTGGTTTGATTCACGTAGTAATGTGTTACCACACTGAAACAGTCAGTTAAACCTGGTTTCGATCAATATTTCAGATGATAAAACCGGTTAGGTCTGGGATAGGTCTGGGTTATGCCCGCATCTGGCTCATGATTTTGCCTTTTCCACATTCTTGTTTGCCAGCTCCGTGGTTTTGTCTAGTTTGAATCACGTAGTAATGTGGTGCCGCACTGAAACAGACAATTAAACCTGGTTTCGATCAATATTTTAGAGGATAACACCGGTTAGTTCTGGGTTAGGTCTGGGTTATGCCCGCATCTGGCTCATGATTTTGCCTTCTTCGCATACTTGTTGGCCAGATCCTGGGTTTTTTCCTGTTTGAATCACGTAGTAATGTGGTACCACACTGAAAAAGTCAATTAAACCTGGTTTCGATCAATATTTCACAGGATAACAACGGTTAGGTCTGGGATAGGTCTGGGTTATGCCCGCATCTGGCTCATGATATTGCCTTTTCCGCATTCTTGTTGGCCAGATCCTTGGTTTTCTCTGGTTTGAATCACGTAGTAATGTGGTACCACACTGAGACAGACAATTAAACCTGGTTTCGATCAATATTTTAGAGGATAACGCCGGTTAGGTCTGGGTCAGGTCTGGGTTATGCCCGCATCTGAATCATGATTTTGCCTTTTCCGCATACTTGTTGGCCAGATCCTTGGTTTTCTCTGGTTTGAATCACGTAGTAATGTGTTACCACACTGAAGCAGCCAATTAAGCCTGGATTCGGTAAGTATTTTAGTCGGTAACACCGGTAAGGTCTGGGTTAGGTCTGGGTTATGCCCGTATCAGCCTCATGATTTTGCCTTTTCCGCATTCTTGTTTGCCAGATCCTTCGTTTTCTCTGGTTTGAATCACGTAGTAATGAGGTACCACACTGAAACAGACAATTGAACCTGGTTTCGATGAATATTTTAGAGGATAAAACCGGTTAGGTCTGGGTTTGGCCTGGGTTATGCCCGCATCTGGCTCATGATTTTGCTTTCTTCGCATACTCGTTGGCCAGATCCTGGGTTTTTTCGGGTTTTAATCACGTAGTAATGTGGAACCACAGTGTAACAGTCCATTAAACTTGGTTTCGATCAATATTTTAGAGGATAACACCGGTTAGGTCTGGGTTAGGTCTGGGTTATGCCCGCATCTGGCTCATGATTTTGCCTTCTTCGCAAACTTGTTGGCCAGATCCTGGGTTTTTTCGGGTTTGAATCACGTAGTAATGTGGCACCACACTGAAACAGTCCATTAAACTTGGTTTCGATCAATATTTTAGAGGATAACACCGGTTAGGTCTGGGTTACGTCTGGGTTATACCCGCATCTGAATCATGATTTTGCCTTCTTCGCATACTTCTTGGCCAGATCCTGGGTTTTTTCGGGTTTGAATCACGTAGTAATGTGGCACCACACTGAAACAGTCCATTAAACTTGGTTTCGATCAATATTTTAGAGGATAACACCGGTTAGGTCTGGGTTAGGTCTGGGTTATGCCCGCATCTGATTCACGATTTTGCCTATTCCGCATTCTTGTTGGCCAGATCCTTGGTTTTATCTTGTTTGAATCAGGTAGTAATGTGGTACCACACTGAAACAGAGAATTAAACTTGTTTTCGATCAATATTTTAGAGGATAAAACCGGTTAGGTCTGGGTTAGGTCAGGGTTATGGCCGCATCTGGCTCATGATATTGCCTTTTCCGCATTCTTGTTGGCCAGATCCTTGGTTTTCTCTGGTTTGAATCACGTAGTAATGTGGTACCACACTGTAACAGTCAATGAAACCTGGTTTCGATCAATATTTTAGAGGATAACACCGGTTTGGTCTATGTTAGGCCTGGGTTATGCCAGCATCTCGCTCATGATTTTGCCTTTTTCATGTACTTGTAGGCCAGATCTTGTGTTTTTTCGGGTTTGAATCACGTAGTAATGTGGTACCACACTGAGACAGACAATTAAACCCGGTTTCGATCAATATTTTAGAGGATAACACCGGTTAGGTCTGGGTCAGGTCTGGCTTATGCGCGCATCTGAATCATGATTTTGCCTTTTCCGCATACTTGTAGGCCAGCACCTTGGTTTTCTCTGGTTTGAATCACGTAGTAATGTGGTACCACAGCGAAACAGTCAACTAAACCTGGTTCGACCAATATTTTAGAGGATAACACAGGTTAGGACTGGGTTAGGTCTGCGTTATGCCCGCATCTGGCTCATGATTTTGCCTTGTCCGCATTCTTGTTGGCGAGATCCATGGTTTTCTCTGGTTTGGATCACGGAGTAATGGGGTACCACACTGAAACAGTCAATTAAACCTGGTTTCGATCCACATTTTAGAGGATAACAACGGTTAGGTCTGGGTTATGCCCGCATCTGGCTCATGATTTTGCCTACTTCGCATACATGTTGGCCAGTTCCTGGAACTTCTCGGGTTTGAATCACGTAGTAATGTTGTGCCACACAGTAACGGTCAATTAAAGCTGGATTCGGTCAGTGTTTTAGTCGGTAACACCGGATAGGTCTGGGTTAGGTCTGGCTTATGCCCGCATCTGACTCATGATTTTACCTTCTTCGCATTCTTGTTGGCCAGATCCTTGGTTTTCTCTGGTTTGAATCACGGAGTAATGGGGTACCACACTGAAACAGTCAATTAAACCTGGTTTCGATCCACATTTTAGAGGATAACAACGGTTAGGTCTGGGTTATGCCCGCATCCGGCTCATGATTTTGCCTACTTCGCATACATGTTGGACAGGTCCTGGGTTTTTTCGGGTTTGAATCACGTAGTAGTGTTGTGCCACACAGTAACAGTCAATTAAAGCTGGATTCGGTCAGTATTTTAGTCGGTAACACCGGATAGGTCTGGGTTAGGTCTGGCTTATGCCCGCATCTGACTCATGATTTTACCTTCTTCGCATTCTTGTTGGGCAGCTCCTTGGTTTTCTCTGGTTTGGATCACGTAGTAATGTGGTACCACACTGAGACAGACAATTAAACCTGGTTTCGATGAATATTTTAGAGGATAAAACCGTTTAGGACTGGGTTAGGTCTGGGTTATGCCCGCATCTGGCTCATGATTTTGCCTACTTCGAATACTCGTTGGCCAGAACCTGGGTTTTTTCGGGTTTGAATCACGTAGTAATGTGGTACCACACTGAAACAGTCAGTTAAACCTGGTTTCGATCAATATTTCAGATGATAAAACCGGTTAGGTCTGGGATAGGTCTGGGTTATGCCCGCATCTGGCTCATGATTTTGCCTTTTCCACATTCTTGTTTGCCAGCTCCGTGGTTTTGTCTAGTTTGAATCACGTAGTAATGTGGTGCCGCACTGAAACAGACAATTAAACCTGGTTTCGATCAATATTTTAGAGGATAACACCGGTTAGTTCTGGGTTAGGTCTGGGTTATGCCCGCATCTGGCTCATGATTTTGCCTTCTTCGCATATTTTTTGGTCAGTTCCTGGATCTTCTCGGGTTTGAATCACGTAGTATTGTGGTACCACACTGAAACAGACAATTAAACCTGGTTTCGAACAATATTTTAGAGGATAACACCGGTTAGTTCTGGGTTAGGTCTGGGTTATGCCCGCATCTGGCTCATGATTTTGCCTTCTTTGCAAATTTGTTGGCCAGTTCCTGGATCTTCTCGGGTTTGAATCACGTAGTATTGTGGTACCACACTAAAACAGACAATTAAACCTGGTTTCCATCAATATTTTAGAGGATAATACCGGTTAGGTCTGGGATAGGTCTGGGTCATGCCCGCATCTGGCTCATGATTTTGCCTTTTCCGCATTCTTGTTGGCCAGATCCTTGGTTTTCTCTGGTTTGAATCACGTAGTAATGTGGTACCACACTGAAACAGACAATTAAACCTGGTTTCGATCAATATTTTAGAGGATAACACCGGTTAGGTCTGGGTCAGGTCTGGGTTATGCCCGCATCTGGCTCATGATTTTGCCTTTTCCGCATACTTGTTGGCCAGATCCTTGGTTTTCTCTGGTTTGATTCACGTAGTAATGTGTTACCACACTGAAACAGCCAATTAAGCCTGGATTCGGTAAGTATTTTTGTCGGTAACACCGGTAAGGTCTGGGTTAGGGCTGGGTTATGCCCGCATCTGGGTCATGATTTTGCCTTTTCCGCATACCTGTAGGCCAGATCCTTGGTTTTCTCTGGTTTGAATCACGTAGTAATGTGGTACCACACTGAAACAGTCAATGAAATCTGGTTTCGATCAATATTTTAGAGGATAACACCGGTTAGGTCTGGGTTAGGTCTGGGTTGTGCCCGCATCTCGCTCATGATTTTGCCTTCTTCGCATACTAGTTGGCCAGATCCTGGGTTTTTTCCTGTTTGAATCACGTAGTAATGTGGTACCACACTGAAAAAGTCAATTAAACCTGGTTTCGATCAATATTTCACAGGATAACAACGGTTAGGTCTGGGATAGGTCTGGGTTATGCCCGCATCTGGCTCATGATATTGCCTTTTCCGCATTCTTGTTGGCCAGATCCTTGGTTTTCTCTGGTTTGAATCACGTAGTAATGTGGTACCACACTGAGACAGACAATTAAACCTGGTTTCGATCAATATTTTAGAGGATAACGCCGGTTAGGTCTGGGTCAGGTCTGGGTTATGCCCGCATCTGAATCATTATTTTGCCTTTTCCGCATACTTGTTGGCCAGATCCTTGGTTTTCTCTGGTTTGAATCACGTAGTAATGTGTTACCACACTGAAACAGCCAATTAAGCCTGGATTCGGTAAGTATTTTAGTCGGTAACACCGGTAAGGTCTGGGTTAGGTCTGGGTTATGCCCGCATCTGGCTCATGATTTTGCCTTTTCCGCATACTTGTAGGCCAGATCCTTGGTTTTCTCAGGTTTGAATCACGTAGTAATGTGGTACCACACTGAAACAGTCAATGAAACCTGGTTTCGATCAATATTTTAGAGGATAACACCGGTTAGGTCTGGGTTAGGTCTGGGTTGTGCCCGCATCTCGCTCATGATTTTGCCTTCTTCGCATACTTGTTGGCCAGAACCTGGGTTTTTTCCTGTTTGAATCACGTAGTAATGTGGTACCACACTGAAAAAGTCAATTAAACCTGGTTTCGATCAATATTTCACAGGATAACAACGGTTAGGTCTGGGATAGGTCTGGGTTATGCCCGCATCTGACTCACGATTTCGCCTTCTTCGCATACTTGTTGGCCAGATTCTGGGTTTTTTCGGATTTGAATCATGTAGTAATGTGGTTCCACACTGAAACAGTCCATTAAACTTGGTTTCGATCAATATTTTAGAGGATAACACCGGTTAGGTCTGGGTTACGTCTGGGTTATACCCGCATCAGGCTCATGAATTTGCCTTGTCCGCATTCTTGTTGGCCAGATCCTTGGTTTTCTCTGGTTTGAATCACGGAGTAATGGGGTACCTTACTGAAACAGTCAATTAAACCTGGTTTCGATCCACATTTTAGAGGATAACAACGGTTAGGTCTGGGTTATGCCCGCATCTGGCGCATGATTTTGCCTTCTTCGCATACTTGTTGGCCAGATTCTGGGTTTTCTCGGATTTGAATCACGTAGTAATGTGATACCACACAGTAACAGTCAATTAAACCTGGATTCGGTCAGTATTTTAGTCGGTAACACCGGTTAGGTCTGGGTTAGGTCTGGGTTATGCCCGTGTCTGCCTCATGATTTTGCCTTTTCCGCATTCTTGTTTGCCAGATCCTTCGTTTTCTCTGGCTTGAATCACGTAGTAATGGGGTACCACACCGAAACAGACAATTAAACCTGGTTTCGATCAATATTTCACAGGATAACGACGGTTAGGTCTGGGATAGGTCTGGGTTATGCCCGCATCTGGCGCATGATTTTGCCTTCTTCGCATACTTGTTGGCCAGATTCTGGGTTTTCTCGGGTTTGAATCACGTAGTAATGTTGTGCCACACAGTAACGGTCAATTAAACCTGGATTCGGTCAGTATTTTAGTCGGTAACACCGGTTAGGTCTGGGTTAGGTCTGGGTTATGCCCGTGTCTGCCTCATGATTTTGCCTTTTCCGCATTCTTGTTTGCCAGATCCTTCGTTTTCTCTGGCTTGAATCACGTAGTAATGGGGTACCACACCGAAACAGACAATTAAACCTGGTTTCGATCAATATTTCACAGGATAACACCGGTTAGGTCTGGGATAGGTCTGGGTTATGCCCGCATCTGGCTCATGATTTTGCCTTCTTCGCATATTTTTTGGTCAGTTCCTGGATCTTCTCGGGTTTGAATCACGTAGTATTGTGGTACCACACTGAAACAGACAATTAAACCTGGTTTCGAACAATATTTTAGAGGATAACACCGGTTAGTTCTGGGTTAGGTCTGGGTTATGCCCTCATCTGGCTCATGATTTTGCCTTCTTTGCAAATTTGTTGGCCAGTTCCTGGATCTTCTCGGGTTTGAATCACGTAGTATTGTGGTACCACACTGAAACAGACAATTAAACCTGGTTTCCATCAATATTTTAGAGGATAATACCGGTTAGGTCTGGGATAGGTCTGGGTTATGCCCGCATCTGGCTCATGATTTTGCCTTTTCCGCATTCTTGTTGGCCAGATCCTTGGTTTTCTCTGGTTTGAATCACGTAGTAATGTGGTACCACACTGAAACAGACAATTAAACCTGGTTTCGATCAATATTTTAGAGGATAACACCGGTTAGGTCTGGGTCAGGTCTGGGTTATGCCCGCATCTGGCTCATGATTTTGCCTTTTCCGCATACTTGTTGGCCAGATCCTTGGTTTTCTCTGGTTTGATTCACGTAGTAATGTGTTACCACACTGAAACAGCCAATTAACCCTGGATTCGGTAAGTATTTTTGTCGGTAACACCGGTAAGGTCTGGGTTAGGGCTGGGTTATGCCCGCATCTGGGTCATGATTTTGCCTTTTCCGCATACCTGTAGGCCAGATCCTTGGTTTTCTCTGGTTTGAATCACGTAGTAATGTGGTACCACACTGAAACAGTCAATGAAATCTGGTTTCGATCAATATTTTAGAGGATAACACCGGTTAGGTCTGGGTTAGGTCTGGGTTGTGCCCGCATCTCGCTCATGATTTTGCCTTCTTCGCATACTTGTTGGCCAGATCCTGGGTTTTTTCCTGTTTGAATCACGTAGTAATGTGGTACCACACTGAAAAAGTCAATTAAACCTGGTTTCGATCAATATTTCACAGGATAACAACGGTTAGGTCTGGGATAGGTCTGGGTTATGCCCGCATCTGGCTCCTGATATTGCCTTTTCCGCATTCTTGTTGGCCAGATCCTTGGTTTTCTCTGGTTTGAATCACGTAGTAATGTGGTACCACACTGAGACAGACAATTAAACCTGGTTTCGATCAATATTTTAGAGGATAACACCGGTTAGGTCTGGGTCAGGTCTGGGTTATGCCCGCATCTGGCTCATGATTTTGCCTTTTCCGCATACTTGTTGGCCAGATCCTTGGTTTTCTCTGGTTTGATTCACGTAGTAATGTGTTACCACACTGAAACAGCCAATTAACCCTGGATTCGGTAAGTATTTTTGTCGGTAACACCGGTAAGGTCTGGGTTAGGGCTGGGTTATGCCCGCATCTGGGTCATGATTTTGCCTTTTCCGCATACCTGTAGGCCAGATCCTTGGTTTTCTCTGGTTTGAATCACGTAGTAATGTGGTACCACACTGAAACAGTCAATGAAATCTGGTTTCGATCAATATTTTAGAGGATAACACCGGTTAGGTCTGGGTTAGGTCTGGGTTGTGCCCGCATCTCGCTCATGATTTTGCCTTCTTCGCATACTTGTTGGCCAGATCCTGGGTTTTTTCCTGTTTGAATCACGTAGTAATGTGGTACCACACTGAAAAAGTCAATTAAACCTGGTTTCGATCAATATTTCACAGGATAACAACGGTTAGGTCTGGGATAGGTCTGGGTTATGCCCGCATCTGGCTCCTGATATTGCCTTTTCCGCATTCTTGTTGGCCAGATCCTTGGTTTTCTCTGGTTTGAATCACGTAGTAATGTGGTACCACACTGAGACAGACAATTAAACCTGGTTTCGATCAATATTTTAGAGGATAACGCCGGTTAGGTCTGGGTCAGGTCTGGGTTATGCCCGCATCTGAATCATGATTTTGCCTTTTCCGCATACTTGTTGGCCAGATCCTTGGTTTTCTCTGGTTTGAATCACGTAGTAATGTGTTACCACACTGAAACAGCCAATTAAGCCTGGATTCGGTAAGTATTTTAGTCGGTAACACCGGTAAGGTCTGGGTTAGGTCTGGGTTATGCCCGCATCTGGCTCATGATTTTGCCTTTTCCGCATACTTGTAGGCCAGATCCTTGGTTTTCTCTGGTTTGAATCACGTAGTAATGTGGTACCACACTGAAACAGTCAATGAAACCTGGTTTCGATCAATATTTTAGAGGATAACACCGGTTAGGTCTGGGTCAGGTCTGGGTTGTGCTCGCATCTCGCTCATGATTTTGCCTTCTTCGCATACTTGTTGGCCAGATCCTGGGTTTTTTCCTGTTTGAATCACGTAGTAATGTGGTACCACACTGAAAAAGTCAATTAAACCTGGTTTCGATCAATATTTTAGAGGATAACAACGGTTAGGTCTGGGTTAGGTCTGGGTTATGCCCGCATCTGGCTCATGATTTTGCCTTTTCCGCATTCTTGTTTGCCAGATCCGTGGTTTTCTCTAGTTTGAATCACGTAGTAATGTGTTACCACACTGAAACAGACAATTAAACCGGGTTTCGATCAATATTTCACAGGATAACAACGGTTAGGTCTGGGATAGGTCTGGGTTATGCCCGCATCTGACTCATGATTTCGCCTTCTTCGCATACTTGTTGGCCAGATTCTGGGTTTTTTCGGATTTGAATCACGTAGTAATGTGGTTCCACACTGAAACAGTCCACTAAACTTGGTTTCGATCAATATTTTAGAGGATAACACCGGTTAGGTCTGGGTTACGTCTGGGTTATACCCGCATCAGGCTCATGAATTTGCCTTGTCCGCATTCTTGTTGGCCAGATCCTTGGTTTTCTCTGGTTTGAATCACGGAGTAATGGGGTACCATACTGAAACAGTCAATTAAACCTGGTTTCGATCCACATTTTAGAGGATAACAACGGTTAGGTCTGGGTTATGCCCGCATCTGGCGCATGATTTTGCCTTCTTCGCATACTTGTTGGCCAGATCCTGGGTTTTTTCCTGTTTGAATCACGTAGTAATGTGGTACCACACTGAAAAAGTCAATTAAACCTGGTTTCGATCACTATTTTAGAGGATAACAACGGTTAGGTCTGGGTTAGGTCTGGGTTATGCCCGCATCTGGCTCATGATTTTGCCTTTTCCGCATTCTTGTTTGCCAGATCCGTGGTTTTCTCTAGTTTGAATCACGTAGTAATGTGTTACCACACTGAAACAGACAATTAAACCGGGTTTCGATCAATATTTCACAGGATAACAACGGTTAGGTCTGGGATAGGTCTGGGTTATGCCCGCATCTGACTCATGATTTCGCCTTCTTCGCATACTTGTTGGCCGGATTCTGGGTTTTTTCGGATTTGAATCACGTAGTAATGTGGTTCCACACTGAAACAGTCCATTAAACTTGGTTTCGATCAATATTTTAGAGGATAACACCGGTTAGGTCTGGGTTACGTCTGGGTTATACCCGCATCAGGCTCATGAATTTGCCTTGTCCGCATTCTTGTTGGCCAGATCCTTGGTTTTCTCTGGTTTGAATCACGGAGTAATGGGGTACCATACTGAAACAGTCAATTAAACCTGGTTTCGATCCACATTTTAGAGGATAACAACGGTTAGGTCTGGGTTATGCCCGCATCTGGCGCATGATTTTGCCTTCTTCGCATACTTGTTGGCCAGATTCTGGGTTTTCTCGGATTTGAATCACGTAGTAATGTGATACCACACAGTAACAGTCAATTAAACCTGGATTCGGTCAGTATTTTAGTCGGTAACACCGGTTAGGTCTGGGTTAGGTCTGGGTTATGCCCGTGTCTGCCTCATGATTTTGCCTTTTCCGCATTCTTGTTTGCCAGATCCTTCGTTTTCTCTGGCTTGAATCACGTAGTAATGGGGTACCACACCGAAACAGACAATTAAACCTGGTTTCGATCAATATTTTAGAGGATAACACCGGTTAGTTCTGGGTTAGGTCTGGGTTATGCCCGCATCTGGCTCATGATTTTGCCTTCTTCGCAAATTTGTTGGCCAGATCCTGGATCTTTTCGGGTTTGAATCACGTAGTAATGTGGTACCACTCAGTAACAGTCAATTAAACCTGGTTTCGATCAATATTTTAGAGGTTAAGACCGGTTAGGTCTGGGTTAGGTCTGGGTTATGCCAGCATCTGGCTCATGATTTTGGCTTCTTCACATACTTGTTGGCCATATCCTGGGTTTTTTCGGGTTTGAATCACGTAGAAATGTGGTACCACACAGAAACAGTCTATTAAGCTTGGTTTCGATGAATATTTTAGAGGATAACACGTGTTAGGTCTGGGTTAGGTCTGGGTTATGCCCGCATCTGGCTCATGATTTTGACTTCTTCGCATACTTGTTGGCCAGATCCTGGGTTATTTCGGGTATGAATCACGTCGTAATGTGGTACCACTCAGTAACAGTCAATAAAACCTGGTTTCGATCAATATTTTAGAGGTTAAAACCGGTTAGGTCTGGGTTAGGTCTGGGTTATGCCCGCATCTGTCTCATGATTTTGACTTCTTCGCATACTTGTTGGCCAGATCCTGGGTTATTTCGGGTATGAATCACGTCGTAATGTGGTACCACTCAGTAACAGTCAATTAAACCTGGATTCGGTCAGTATTTTAGTCGGTAACACCGGTTAGGTCTGGGTTAGGTCTGGGATATGCCAGCATCTGGCTCATGATTTTGCCTTCTTCGCATACTTGTTGGCCATATCCTGGGTTTTTTCGGGTTTGAATCACGTAGTAATGTGGTACCACACAGTAACAGTCAATAAAACCTGGTTTCGATCAATATTTTAGAGGATAAAACCGGTTAGGTCTGGGTTAGGTCTGGGTTATGCCCCGTCAGGGGCTGTGTCCGGCCAGGTGTCCGGCGCAGTACGGGGCGTAGCGACCCCGAGGTACCTGATGCTAATCACACCGTAAGTCTCCTGTTGGTCGTCGCAACGACCCATTCACAACTCCATTTTTGGTTTTGTGAATGGTACGTGACGGCAGGAGGACCGGGGGCCTTGGCTTAACCGCCTGGGCTGCGAGGATGGTAACTCTATAAATTACCCTGTAATCCCAAGTTATGGTGCGCGGCGATGGGATGCATGGTTGGGAGAGAAGGCCCAATCCCTAGCGACCACCTCCGGGAACACCTGCCGAACCCCCGGAGTATCAGGCTTCCCCAGGCAAGGCGGCTCTGCCTGGGGTGACCTCCATTCCGACCACACTCGTGGGAACGATTATGGCATTGAATCAATTTAATAACGACTGGACTGGCAACATTGATAACGGACTGGCACACGTATCGGCAAACGACAACGGAATGAATGGACCACTTCCTGGTGGGGACAAACCCGCGGTCAGGAGTGTGGAGGTGGTTAATCCTCCGCTGGGGATCCACCTGGAGGGTGTGGCTGATATACTCAGTGCCAGCCCCGCCCCTATTGTCAGCCTGGAGCGGCTGAATGTCGCCGAGTGGCGTAAGGCTGGGAGGGAATCACCTCCCCGCAAAAGGCATGATGCCGTGGAGCAGACGTCTAGCCTCGGGGGGACTTTCGCCCTTCAAGACGACGACTCTCAGAATGGCGACGAGTGGGCTCCTCGTCATTCCACCGCCGACGACGCTGACAGCGTCGATTCAAGCGAGGAGGGTTTTGGACCCGGCAAGAGAAAGAGGAAGGGCCCCGGGGCGGGAAGACCCAGGGGAATCTTCGTGGACCCGCGTAAGCTGGGTCCAGGGATGAAGGCCCTGCCGAAGCAGGCGGACCTCCGCAATATAGCGGACGTTATGAAGACAGACGAGCTCCTGGGCCGGCTCAAGGAGCAATTGGAGTCCGTCGTCCGTGTGGCAGACACTGCTAGCCACCTTAAGACGACGGATAACCGTGGGCTCCGTTTGGCTGCAGGGGTGGCGATGGTCAGCGCCGAAGAGCTGCACGGCAGAGCTGACCGCGCCGAGAACCCGAACAGGCCGGCCCGGGAAGTGGTCATTCGCCAGGGCGAGTGGGAGAGGAGGGCGAAGGCCCTCGAGAAGAGGCTGAAGGTGGCTGATTCCACCGCCACCACCCTGTCCGAAACCGTTAGGGTGAAGAACAGGGAGCTGGAGCACCTCAGGCGGGAAGTGGGCCGCCTGAGGTACAAGCAGGAGCAGCGGAGGCTGCTCCGAGAGGGGCAGGAGTTGGCCGGCAAGGCGCCGCCGGACCATGATTTGCCCTGTGTCCCTCGCCCGCGGCGGAAGGATCTCCTTCCGTCTACGTTTGGGGACACAGGCATGGAGGTCGATACGGCGGTCCCTGGATCGTCGACCGCAGATGGGACCGCCTCACCTGAGAAGGAGAACCCCGCGTCCGGAAGCCCTTTAATGGTCGTTATGACCGAGATAGTCAAAAGGGTTTCCGAGATGGCGGGGCACATGTCGGCCGTCGAAAATCGGGTAGAGGCCCGTCTGGAAGCAGTCTGGCGGGCAGTATCCCGCCCGCCGCTGGGAAGGAGTGCATTGGCCCCAACTTCATCAGCGGAGGTGCCCCCGGCTCGACAGAGCTCGTCCAAGGGAGCTAAGTCGGCGGGGATGGTTACCCCGAAAGAGAAGGCGAAGGTGGCGACGGCGACAATACCTAGGGGCGCGTCTGCCTCTATGAAGGCGCTTGCCGCGCCACCGAAACCATCCCCGGGGAATAGGGGAGCTAGCAATGCTCAACATGGCGCATCAGCGAAGGTTGTGACGAAGCCCCACGCCCCGATTCCCAAGGCGCCAAAGAAGGACGCCATGGCAAAGCCCACCCCTGCTTCCACCAGCGAGGGGCAGGGTTCTTGGGCTGAGGTGGTTAGGCGTGGCAGGAAGAAGGGGTGTGGAAAGGGGGCGTCTGCTGTCGCACCCACCACCAAGGCAGGTAAGACCTCTGCAGCCATTACTGCGGCTGGCAGCAGGATGAAAGACGGTGCCCAGACTGCGGCGGTCAAATTGCCGAGGTTGCCTAAAAAGGCAGCAGTCTCGGTGACCGCCGCCGTTGGACGCGAAGGAGAACTGGGCCCCCTCCTTAACAGGGTGATGCCGGGTATCTGTAAGGATCTCGGGATCACCGGGATGCAGCCCACAAGGGCGGTCACCGGGGCGCTACTGTTAGCGATCCCCGGTGAGAAAGGGAAGGAGAAGGCGACCGCTCTGCGGGCTCGACTTGAGGGGGCGCTCCAGGAGGAGGGTGTTCGGGTGGCTTGCCCCGAAAAACGGGCCGAGTTACGGGTGTCCGGCCTGTCGGAGGCAGCCACCCAGGACGCGGTTAGGGAGGCCCTTGCCACCGCCGGGGGTTGCGGCGCAGCGGAGGTCAACGTTGGTGACCTCCGCCGGGACAACTCGGGCATGTTTACTGCCTGGGCCCGCTGTCCCCTTCGCGCCGCAACCAAGCTCGCGAAGTCCGGCCGACTTACGGTCGGCTTCTTCGAGGCCCGGCTAGCGGTGCTCGCCGCGAGGCCGCTGCAGTGCCACCGCTGTTTGGAGTTCGGCCATGTCCGGCAGCGGTGCACCAGCACTGTTGATCGCAGCGGTCTCTGCTACCGCTGTGGAGGGGCCTCCCACACCGCAAGGGAGTGTACGGCCGCTCCTAAATGCCCCCTTTGTGTGGGCTTGAGGCGGCCAGCGGATCACCGCATCGGTGGGGCGGCGTGCCGTCCCCCCAAGCGGAAGGGGAAGAAGGCGAAAGGGGCGGGTGTGCCCCCATCCACGGTGCCGGCTGGTGTTGAGCCGGCACCGCTGCCCGTCGCGACGGAGGTCCAGGGGGCGACTTGTTCCCAGCCGTCCCCAGCTGTGGTGTCGGGAGTTTCTCCCGCCCAGCATCTGTCGCGGCCGCGGTGAAAGTGGTGGGGTGTGCATCCGCACCCCCGCCGGTGGCGGAGATGATGGAGGTGGACGTGGACCCTCCGGCAGTGGAACATTGGGATGGCAGTGATCGCCGAGCCCTATCGTGTCCCCAAACACCCATCTTGGGTGGGGGACCTTAACGGTGTCTCAGCGATCACTTTTTTTTTTTTTTTTTTTTTTTTTTGTCGTGGGGAAAATCTTCGAAAGACTCCCTCCCACCTCCTTGGGGAGAGGTGGGAGGGGTGTGTGGGATTCCCCGCGCCCGTACAACGACAGGCGCGGGACCTACCCACTAAAAACCCCACGGTGACCCTTCGGCACGCTTTGGGAGGATACCGGGAATCGCTCGAAGCATTCTTCCGGTATCCTCCCCGTGCCCGCGCTTTCGCGCCCATCCCCCGGGGGGACAATCGGTCCCCCCAGTAGACACACTGCCTCATAGCGGCGGGACGGGGCCACTCCATCCCGCCGCTATCCGTCCCGGGGCCGCGTTTAGTGGCGGCTGCGAGCCCCAACTCGCAACCGCCCGCGACCCCGTTTCCACCCCTCGGCGGCCGGGCGTTCATGGCCGCACCAGACCGCCGAGGGTGCCTCCCCTTGCGTCGGACCGGTAGGGGGAGGCACTCCTACCCCCAACCGGTCAGACCCGGCGCCGCCTGGCGGGAGGAGGGTCCCCTCAGGACCCCCCTCCCAGCCTAGGTCATCCGCCACGCCGAGGCGGCCGCCCGTGACGCCTCGCGACCGGGCGACGACCTCGGGCCACCGCACGAGCGCGAGCTTCAGCGCGCCGCTGAAGTTCGCGCTCCCTCCCCGCGGCCTCCTTCTGCAACATTACGTTCTCGCAGAAGGAGGCCACGGCCCTCCACTTCTCTTCGCTGCCGAGCATGGCGCGCACCACGCCCGGCAGCGAGACATCCCGCCCGACGACGCCGACCAGGACACGGCGCTCCCCCTCCCACGCGGGGCATACCTCCAGGGTATGATCCGCCGTGTCCTGCTCAGCGTCGCAGTGGCAGCAACGCGCCGTCGGCTCCTTCCCTATCCGGCACAGGTATCTTCCGAAGCTGCCATGCCCGGAAAATACCTGTGTCAGCCGGTAGGTGAGGCTGCCATGGCCTCTGTCCAGCCACTCCTTCAGGAGTGGCCGAACAGCCCCGACAGTCCGGTGCCCCGCGGTTGGCAGAGACAGCCGCTCCTGCCACGCGAGCAACACGGACTGCCGGGCCTGGCGCTTCAAATCGCCCCAAGCAGGTTCCTGCCCGCCCGGGACCGCCCCCACCCCCGCGCGACGGTCGACGCGGTGCCGGTACATCACCGCGTGCGACCGCGCGAGCAGGTCCATGGGCGGCATCCCCGCTAGAACCGTCGCCGCCTCATGTGACATGGTCCGATACCCGCGGACGACCCTGAGCGCCATGCGCCTCTGCACCCGACGCAGCATAGTCATGCTGCGCCGGGAGGCAGCCAGGTCGTCCGCCCAGACGGGGGCCCCGTATAGGGCCACCGACTGGACCATTGCCACATAGAGGCGACGAACTCGGCCCGCCGGGCCCCCCAGGTTGGGCAGGATCCGGCCCAGAGCCGCAACCATCCTTTCCAACCGGGGGACCAGGCAGCGGAAATGCTTCTCGAAACGCCAGTGGCTATCGAGGATCAGCCCCAGATACCTGATCTGGGGCTTCACCTCGATGTCAGCCCCACCCACCCGGATCAGAGGGGGTGGCGGATCCTGCCGAGGTGAATGAAACGCAATCACCTCGGTCTTATGGACCGCCACCGTCATCCCCATCCCCCTGATCCGGTCGACGACGCGTTGCGACCCCTCCTCCGCGCGACGCATGGCCGTCCCCCAGTGCGCCCCGACGGCCAGCACCAGTGTGTCATCCGCATAACACACCGTGCTGACGCCGTCGGGGAGGCCGGCCCGCAACACCGAGTCGTACGCGATGTTCCACAGGAGTGGCCCGAGGACCGACCCCTGCGGAACACCGCAGTACACCTCTCTCCGCATATCACCATCCCGGCCCGGATACTCGATCCACCTGCCGCGGAGATAATCCCCGACGACCGCCCTGAGACAAGGGGGGACTCGATGATATTCGAGTCCCCTCCTTATCTCTTCCCAGGGGAGGGTGTTAAAGGCATTGGCAATATCCAAGGATATTGCCAATGCCACCCCTCCCCGGGAGACGGCCGCCTCCGAGAGGGCCCTCACACGACCTATCGCGTCGATAGTCGATCGGCCCCCCCGGAAACCGAACTGGCAGTCGGCCAGACCGGGATCACCCCGCGACAGGTGCTCGACGAGGCGGGCAGCAATCACCCGCTCGAAGAGCTTGCCCACCTCGTCGAGGAGACAAATGGGCCGGTATGCGGAGGGAGACTCCGCGGGCCGACCCTCCTTCCGGAGGAGGACCATCCTCGCCACCTTCCAACTGGGGGGGAATCGCCCGTCCCTCAGGCAGCGGTCGAACAACCGCCTGAGGTCGGCCCCAAGGACGCCCTGGGTCAAGACCCAAACCCGGCCGGGCACACCATCCGGACCCGGGGCCGTGTTACGAACCCCGAGCCGTCTGATGGCCGCTGCCAGCTCCTCCTGCGTGACCCCCAGCTCGGCCGTCCACTCCACTGGGACAGCCGCCGCCGCCGGAGGACGCGGTCCCCTCTCCCCAATTGGGAAGAGTGTATTGACCACGTCCTCCAGCAGCCGGGGGTCAAGACCCTCGGTGACGGGGGGCGCCCACGGGCGGAGCTTATTCAGCACCACCTTATATGGGCGCCCCCATGGATCATCATCAAGGGTCTGGAGGAGCTCCTTCCATGCCTGGGTCTTGGCCCGTTTGATGGCGACCTGCAGAGCAACCCGCGCCACGCGGTATGCTCCATACAGGTCATCAGCTGCCCTCGCTCGCGCCACGCCGTCGCCTGTACGTTGACGACGGCGCGCGCGGGTGTACTGGCGTCGGGCGCGGACAGTCGCGACTCGCAACTCCGCGATCGCGTCCGACCACCAGTACACCGCCCGGCGAGGAGAAGCCCGCCCGACCCGAGGCATCGCCGCGTCGCAAATACCCGCGACCAATGCTCCGAGCCGGGCGACCTCCTCCTCTATGCTCGGCAACTCGGCCGCTCCCTGCGGCCAAGTTGCAGCGAGGGCAGCTGCCATCAGGGCGTCCTTGTCCAGGCGCCGAAGCGCCCAGCGGCGTGGTGGGGCGCCACGCAGGCGGCCGTGTCGGGATGCACTCGCGGCGGCAGAGACCTCCATCCGGATGTACCGGTGATCGGAGAGTGTCTCTGCCCCCGCGACCACGTGCCAACCCGACACCATGCGCACGGCGTTGGGGGTCGCGAATCCAACATCCACGATGGACCCCCCATATCGCCGCACGCATGTGTGCTCCGACCCCCGGTTCAATACCCGGAGGTCGAGCCCCGCCGCCCAATCGCCCAGGATCCCGCCGCGAACGGAGGTCCTGGGGGATCCCCAAGCCACCGACTTGGCATTAAAATCCCCCAGGACCAGCACCGGCCGGGCCGCGTAGCGCTGCACGCATGCCGCGACCTCGGCCAGGTACAGCTCGAACGCAGCGTGACCGCTACGGGGCGAAATGTAGCACCCCACCACAGCGACTCCCCCCCAGTCCACGGCGACGAATCCCCGACCGCGCTCCAACAAGGAGAACGGTGGGGACCCGTCGCCCCCTCCCCATACCGTCGCCACCAAGCCGTCCGCGTCGCCCACCCAATGAGGGTGATCAGGGACGCGGTACGGCTCGGCGGCGACCGCCAGGCCAACCCCCCACTCCGCGAGGACTTGGGACATCAAGTCCTGTGCCGCGCGGCAGTGGTTGAGGTTGGCCTGGAGGAGGAGGCGGGGCGGCATTAATTAATGGCCGCGCCAGCCTCCTCCCGGCCGTCCGTCCCCGTAGCACCGTCCACCTCCATGCAGGACGATGCCACCGCCCTCGGCACCGGAGCCGGTGCAGCCCGCCTCTTCCTCTCCTTCCGGGAGGGGGGGGAGCACTTCTTACTCCCCACCCTGTGATCGGCTGGCCTCCCCATGTCCGCACACAGCGGGCAGTGGGGGGCCGCCGAGCACTGGCTCGCACGGTGCTCTTTGGCACCGCAGCGGTAACACTGACCGCTGCGGTCCACCGGCGAGGTGCACCACTGCCTCACGTGCCCCAATTCGAGGCAGCGGTGACACTGGAGCGGGCGCGGCGCGAGGATTTCCACTCGCGCCGAAACCCACCCCACCAACACCCTCCCGGATTCCGCCACCTTACGGGCGGCGGAGAGGGGGCACCGGGCCCACACCGACCCGAGGCCGGAGGGCGACCTGCGGATCTCTCCGACCCGCAGATCCTCCACAGGACAGTCCCCCGCCCTCGCAAGGGCACGGGACACATCCTGTGCGCTGACCGAGTCGTCCAGCCCACAAACGCGCATCTCCGTGCGCTTCGTGGGCCGGGCGACCCGGACACCTCGCTCGCCCAGCTGCTCCCGGAGCCTCTGGGCGAGACGATCCGCCTTCGCGCCGCCTTCTGCACCGGGGATCTCCAGCAAGAGACCCCCGGTCACGGCCCTCTTCGCCCTCACGGAGGCGATGCCCAGCTCTTCCAGGGAGATATTCTCCCTGGCGAGCCGCATCGCCTCCGCGAGGGTCAGGTCGCCCCCCTGCGCAACGGTCAGCGTCACCGCTGCCGTTTTTGGGGGACGACCTGGTCGTGCCTTCCCGACCTTCGCGGCCTTTACCTTGGCCGCCGGCGGCGGAGGCGGAGGCTGCGGTTGCGAGGCCTTCCTCGCCGCCCGCTTCGCCTTCCGCCCCACCACCTCACTCCACGCCACCCCCCCTTGGGAGGGTACTGTGGAGGACGCGATCACCGCGACCACGGGTACACCACCCCCCTTGGGGGTCGCGACCCGGCGCCCTGGTGCCGCAACGCTGGGCGGAGCCTTCACTCCGCCCTTCTTTGCCTTCCCCGACTGTACCGGAACAGGTCGGGGAGGCACCGCCTTCCTGCTGACCGCTCTTCCGGCGAGGAGCTCCTCCCGGAAGGCGGCCAGCTTGCCATCAATCATGTCCCCAATCCTCCTCAGAAGATCGTCTTCTGAGGAGGACGGGGACTTCTTCACGGGCGGAGTGCGGGTGGAGGGGCCCGCGGTGCCCCGCACCACTGCCGCCGCACTCCGCTTATTTACCTCCGCCGAGGGACGCGGCGGTGGAGGAGGAGGGAGGATGGGAGGGAGGGCCGCGCTGTTCCACAGCGCCTCTGCCCTCCTCCTCCCCTGTCGCTCCTCCTCCAACAGGAGCTGCAGACGGGCGTTCCGCCCTCTGAGCTCCCGCGCCGCCTCCCTCATTTCCTCCGCCGCGGCCTTCAGGGCCTCCGCGCCACCGCTTTTCTGCCCCTTAAAGGCGCAGGCAGCGGCGACTTTCTCCACCCGCCTCAGGGACGAGGAGATCCTCTCCGATATCTCCTCGGTCACCTCGTCCCTGAGGCAACTCAGCCTCACCGACGGGCTCATCGCCCCGCCCACCTCGACGACGGCCTGCCCCGCCCTCTTCCTCTTAGAGCCTATGAGGCTCCTGGTGGAGGAGAAGGACGAGACTGACGCAGTCTCGTCGTCCTCCTCCACCTTCCACGAAGCCGGGCCAGGCGCTGGAGGCGGCGCGAGCGCCGTCACTCCAGTCCCAACACCGCCTTCGTCCTCCCCCTCTGACTTACCCCGTCCCATCCCCGTTTTAATATTGAACTCCATAATATTCCCACGAGCAGGTCGGAAGAAAAGGTCCGCCCGGGCAGAGCCGCCTTACCCGGGTAAGCCTATATACTCCGGGGGTTCGGCAGGTTCCCCGGAGGTGGTCGCTTGGGATTGGGCCTTCTCCCCCAACCATGCATCCCATCGCCGCGCACCATAGCTTAGGATTGGAGGGCGATTTTATAGAGTCGCCATACTCGTGGCCCAGGCGGTTAAGCCAAGACCCCCGTTCCTCCTGCCGTCACGTACCATTCACAAAACCAATAGGGAATTGTGAATGGGTCGTTGTGACGACCAACAGGAGGCTTACGGTGTGTGTATGACTCGGGTACCCCGGGTTCGTTAAGCCCGTACTGCAGCTGAAAGGCTGGCAGCCCCTGAGGGGTCTCAGCGATCACTTGGCAGTACGGGGGCGGCACGTTGCCGTGCTCCGTTGTTGGGAGGGGCCACGGGTTTGTGGTGGTTAAATGGGGGGAACTGGTGGTTGCCGGGTGTTACGCGCCGCCCGCTATGGGCCTCAGCGATTTTGAGGCGTACCTCGACGAGGTGGGGAGATGCATCTCCCCACATCTCGCCAGTGCGGTACTCGTCCTGGGAGATTTTAATGCCCACGCTGCAGCGTGGGGCTGTCCCAGGACGAACGTCAAGGGCGACGCGATGCTCGTATGGGCGGCGGGTCACGGCCTCGTAGTGTTGAATGAAGGGGCCGTGAGCACGTGCGTGCACGCGCGGGGCGAGTCGATCGTCGACATTTCGTTGGCGAGCCCCGCCATAGCGCGCCGTGTGTCCGACTGGAGGGTCGCGGAAGAGGTGGCCACGTTAAGCGACCACCTCTATATTACGTTTTCCGTATCCGCGACCCCCGGCGTAAATGGACCCCGCCAACTGGGCAGGGAAGTACACCCGGCGCCACGCTGGTCCGCCAAGAGGCTGGACCCGGACGCCCTAGCGATGGCAGCCTCCGTTGTGGCATGGCAGGAGATGCCACGCCGGACCCTCGGCAATCCTTCTGCCGGGGCGCGTTGGTTCCGCGAGACTATGACATCCTTGTGCGACGTAGTCATGCCGCGGGCCACCGCCCCTAGCCGCGGGGGTCCGTGTACTGGTGGTCGGGCGAGATCGAAGACTTACGCACTCGGTGCGTTGTCGCCCGACGCCGGTACACCCGCGCAGGGAGACGGCGCGGGGCGACAGAGGCAGAGTTGGTGGGGTTGCGCGGAGAATTTTCCATTGCGCGCAGAACCCTCCGCCGGGCCATCGTGACCGCGAAAGCCCAGGCATGGACGGAGCTCCTCGGCTCTCTGGATGCAAATCCATGGGGTCGCCCGTATCATATGGTCGCCGGGAAGATGCGATCATGGGCGCCCCCGGTCACACAGAGCCTCGACCCCCAGCTGCTCGGGGAAACTATGAGTGTCCTCTTCCCCGTTGGGGGAGAGGCGTATCTGCATCCCCCCGAGCCACAGCCGGATCACCCGCCTTGGTGGTCCGACGAACTGGGGGTCTCCGAGGAGGAGCAGGCCAGGGCCGTCCGGAGAATGGCTGCCAAGAAGACGGCACCAGGACCGGACGGCATACCTGGCAGGGCCTGGGCTATAGCGGTGGGTGCTCTGGGGGCCGGCTTGATACGCGTTTTCGACGCGTGCCTCCGGACCGGCCAGTTCCCCCCCATATGGAAGGCGGCGAGGTTGGTCCTCCTCCACAAGCTAGGGAAGCCCGCGGATTCTCCATCCGCGTTCCGACCCATATGTCTTTTGGACGAGGCTGGAAAGCTCCTCGAGCGGGTCATTGTATCCCGACTCGAGGGGCACCTGTCCCGCGTCGGCCCCAATCTGGCCGACCGCCAGTTCGGCTTTCGCCGGGGCCGCTCCACAGTCGACGCCATAGCGACAGTGCGGACCCTGGCGGAATCGGCAATCTCCCGGGGGGGGGGGGTGGCGTTGGCAGTCTCATTAGACATTGCCAACGCCTTCAATACCGTCTCCTGGGGGGCGATAGGTCGGGCACTCCAGTACCACCGGGTGCCCGACTATCTATGCCGACTGATCGGGGATTATCTGCGGGGCAGGGTAGTCCAATATCCGGGTCGGAACGGGATGGAGCAGAGAGCGGTGCACCGCGGGGTTCCACAGGGGTCGGTGCTCGGGCCGCTTCTGTGGAACTTGGCCTATGATGCGGTGCTGCGGGCTGATCTCCCCGTCGACGTGTCGTTGGTATGTTACGCCGACGACACTCTGGTGATAGCCGGCGGGGATACGTGGAGGAGGGCCGTGGCCCTCGCGAAGGAAGGGACGGCACGAGTCGTCGCCGAGGAAGAGCGTCTGGGGTTGCGCGTGGCACCCCAGAAGACCGAGGCCATCTGGCTGTGTAATGTCAGTGGTCGGGGGCTGCCGCGCCAGGCGTCTCTAAGGGTGGGCGGAGCCCAAGTCGGGGTGGGGCGCCGGATGATGTATCTGGGCCTCACCCTCGACAGCTACTGGCGGTTCGGGCATCATTTGGAAGGGTTGGGTCCCCGTATTGAAAGGGCAGCGGCCGCGTTAGGCCGCATAATGCCCAATCTCGGGGGGCCCAACATGGCGGCACGGCGGCTGTATTTGGGAGTCGTCCGGTCCATGGCGCTTTATGGCGCGCCTATATGGGCCGGCGGTCTGATGGCAAATCGGCGGGGTGCATTTGTTCCGCGCCGTTTCACCTGCTGGCGAAAATGGACGCAGAGGTCTATCAAAGCCTCTGCGACCTTCGCCAGCGGGGCGTAGATCCGCACGGCGAGGAGGCCGCCAGGGCCCGAAGCCAGGCGCGGCGACGCGTCTATAGTCGGTGGCTGGTCTGGTTATCGAAGCCAGACAAGCGGGACGATCGCGCCGCCGCGGCGGTCCGCCCAGTGTTTTATGCCTGGGTAGGCCTTAGCTGGGGTACGCCCACCTACCGCCTGACACAGGTACTGACCGGACACGGTTGCTTCGGTCGGTACCTGAATCGGATAGGGCGGGAAGCGACGGCTGCATGCCATCACTGCAGGGGACGGGAGGACACCGCGCAGCACACGCTGCAGTTTTGCCCGGCGTGGGCAGCGCAGCGCGGTGTCCTTATTAGAGCGATTGGAGCTGACCTCTCGCTGCCGGCCGTCATACGTGCGATGGTCGGCAGTGAGCAGGCATGGGCGGCCATGGCCCTGTTTTGTGAGGAGGTCGTGGCCGCCAAGGAGGACGCCGAAAGGGCGCGTGAAGAGGTGGGGGGCAGGCGGCGACGCCGACCGTAAGGCCCTACACCGCTCCCCGTGGCAGGGGGAGCGCGAAGAGGTCGGTGATGGTGTTTGTGGTGCTAGGTGAGGGACTTTATCACCTCATTCCCCCTCGCACCAAGCCCATCACCGGACCGGGGGCCCGTGGCAGGGGCCCCGTCTAGCGGGGGCGGCAGTGTTAGCCGGCCCCGCAGCCGTGGTCGCGATCGGGTGGGGGCCCGGTCGCGGCTAGTAGCAACGGCACGAGTGGGGGCGACGTCGCGTGTGACCGCGCGGCGTCGCCGGGGGCAATCAGTTTAGTTTGCAACCCATTGGGGGAGGAGGATCACATCTCCTCCCCCGGGAAGGGCCCGTAGTAGGGCGTTGCGCCAACGGGGAGAGTCACGGTAGTATCGCTAGTTTGGTTCCCGTGACTCTCCCCAGATAAAGGGCGCAGGCGGTCACCGTGGTGTTTTAGCCGGTAAGAGTCCGGCACTACCCCGGAGGATTTCACCACGTTAAAAAAAAAAAAAAATAAAGGTCTGGGTTATGCTCGCATCTCGCTCATAATTTTGCCTTCTTCGCATACTTGTTGGCCAGATCCTTGGTTTTTTCCTGTTTGAATCACGTAGTAATGTGGTACCAAAGCGAAACAGTCAATTAAACCTGGATTCGGTCAGTATTTTAGTTGGTAACACCGGTTAGGTCTGGGTTAGGTCTGGGTTATGCCCGCATCTGACTCATGATTTTGCCTTCTTCGCATACTTGTTGGCCAGATCCTGAGTTTTTTCGGTTTTTAATCACGTAGTAATCTGGTACCACACAGTATCAATCAATTAAACCTGGATTTGGTCAGTATTTTAGTCGGTAACACCGGTTAGGTCTGGGTTAGGCCTGGGTTATGCCCGCATCTGGCTCATGATTTTGCCTCCTTCGCATACTTGTTGGCCAGATCCTAGGTTTTTTCGGGTTTGAATCACGTAGTAATGTGGAGCCACACAGTAAGAGTCAATTAAACCTGGATTCGGTCAGTATTTTAGTCGGTAACACCGGTTAGGTCTGGGTTAGGTCTGGGTTATGCCCGCATCTGGCTCATGATTTTACCTTCTTCGCATTCTTGTTGCCCAGATCCTTGGTTTTCTCTGGTTTGAATCACGGAGTAATGGGGTACCACACTGAAACAGTCGATTAAACCTGGTTTCGATCCACATTTTAGAGGATAACAACGGTTAGGTCTGGGTTATGCCCGCATCTGGCGCATGATTTTGCCTTCTGCGCATACTTGTTGGCCAGATTCTGGAGTTTTTCGGATTTGAATCACGTAGTAATGTGGTACCACACAGTAACAGTCAATTAAACCTGGATTCGGTCAGTATTTTAGTCGGTAACACCGGTTAGGTCTGGGTTAGGTCTGGTTTATGCCCGTATCTGCCTCATGATTTTGCCTTTTCCGCATTCTTGTTTGCCAGATCCTTGGTTTTCTCAGGTTTGAATCACGTAGTAATGGGGTACCACACTGAAACAGACAATTAAACCTGGTTTCGATGAATACTTTTGAGGATAAAACCGGTTAGGTCTGGGTTAGGCCTGGGTTATGCCCGCATCTGGCTCATGATTTTGCCTTCTTCGCAAACATGTTGGCCAGATCCTGGGTTTTTTAGGGTTTGAATCACGTAGTAATGTGGTTCCACACTTAAACAGTCCATTAAACCTGGTTTCGGTCAGTATTTTAGTCGGTAACACCGGTTAGGTCTGGGTTAGGTCTGGGTTATGCCCCCACGCACCCGTTTGGTTGTCCAGGCGGCAGGGGAGGTGAACCCCTACGTGGCGCGTCCCCAGGTGGCGGATAGGGGAAGCCGCTGGGATGGGATGCGGGGATGGGGTCATCAACATGAGAGTGCTGGTGACCGCATCCGCGCATGGCATCTCGGAGGTCGGAGCGGTAGCTCCCGCGGACCAAACACCCGTATGAATGTGTTGTGTGTGTGAATGGGCTGCGGCCGGTGACTCGTGGATATTCCCGTCAGACTAACCAAGGGGGGAGTAGTAGCCCCCCTCCGGGGTTGGTGAGTGATGTTAGTACCTGACCTCTGCGGGAGTAATATGGGGTAAGTGTAAGTCCTGAAACTATGGCATAAGTCCCCGTGAAACCGCATGTTAAACGTGGAAGAACCGCTCACTCACCAACTGACTGGAGCCTATGGCGGGGTTGAAGCGAACTCACCGGGCGCGGGTGTGGAGGATTATGCGGTCAATATTTCCTCATACCCGGAGCGTCGTAGGGTAAATCGGCGCACCGTCTAGCCTGAGGTTTGAGTTTGACGTCGGCTCGGATCCGGCGTCGCTCACACGATAGGGGTGACGTAAAACCTTTAGCATCAATTATGGCGCGGGTCTATCCCGTAATATTTTTCTGTAGAGTCACTTTGGTGTCGATAGGGTTGACCACCCGACAAGCTGCTTCTCAGCTTCGGCATCCTTCATTAGGTTTTTCTTTACCCGGGGATAGTACCCCCACTGCGGTGGGGGTCCCATGATGGGCGAACCGGAGGAAATCGATCACTGTAGTTATGGCATCAATAAAAATTAAAACAACCATGGGTACGGAGGGAGGCAGCGCGGGATCGCGTCTCGCGGCCGCTGCTGCCTCGCAGCGTGTGGAGAGGAGTGAAGGGGCTCGTGGGGCAGCTTCTAGGGGGAAGCGTCAGGCGGACCCGGAAGAGCCGGGTAGTGCTAGCTCGGCGGCTTCTTCGGAGGAGTGGCGCGTGGTAAGGGAAGGGCAGAGGAAGAAGAGAAAGCGGGACGTGTTGGGCGAAAAAATTCGCGCTGAGATGGGGAAGAAGGAGGGCGAGGCTCTTTATACGGAGATCCTCGATGAGGCGGAGAAGGTGGTCGAGGTGGCGGAGAAGTCGGCCAACTTGAAGGGGACGTCGGTGAGGGACCTCAAGTTTGCGGCGGAATTCATCCGGGTAGCTGCGACCGAACTGCAGAGTAGGACGACGGTCGCTTCCACCCGCAGGACACGGGAGCGACAGCTCGAAGCGGAGCTGCGGGAGGCGCGGCGAGAGCTGGACGCCCTTAGGGGTCGGGGAGCGGGCAATCTCCCCGAACCGGTAGTAATGCCGGAAGCGGTGGCCGCTCTCGCTTCGACCAGCCTTGCTGCGGAGGCCACCCTGATGGCGCATCCGGGACAGGAGGCTTCCTCGCCCACAGCAGGGATTACGGGGAGGGGTGATGTGGTGGTGGGGATGGCAAAGGGGGGAGAGGGTGTTGGAGCTCCTCCATCTTTGTCACCAGTGACTCCCTCCCCGGGAGATGTTGAGGCCCTTGTAAGGGGCGTAGAGGCGGCGTTGGAGGGACGGTTCCGAGCGATGCGGGAGGAGATTATTCGCACCCTCGCTCACCCGGCCGCCTCATCCGCTGCTCTGGTGCGGCCGCGGGTCGGTAGGCCGAAGGACCCGGCGCGCATGTTGACAGCTGCGCCCCAAGCAGGGCAGGAGACGGCAGCGCAACCCCGGGTGGAGGGGGAAATAACGGCCACCAACAGGAGGACGAGGAAGAAACGGGAGCAGAGGGCTAGGCGGGAACTAAGGCTGGCGGCCAACCATCCAGCCACGTCCTCCTCCGTTGCGGGTGTGGGGGGGAAAGGAGCCCAGAGACGTCCCCAGTCCCGGGCAGCCATCCTCCCATCATCTGCCTCCCTAACCTAGCCGGCGGCTACGGTTCCGGCGGGGAGGGCGGCCGGGCAGTCGTGGGCGGAGGCGGTGAAGCGTGGGCGCGCCAGTCAAAAGCCCGCCCAGCCCGCCGCGAAAGTTGCCCAGGTCCGACCGATACACGTCCGGGACAAACCCCCTGTGAAGCAGCCGGGCAATAGTGGTCCTCCTCCCCAACCTGTGCGGGAGGCAAAAGCACTTCCGATGGCCGGCCGTCCGCCAAAAACGGCGGCTGTTGCCATCGATGCCGAGGAAGGCTCGCCTGCCACATTGGCCGAGGCGATGTCGAGGGCGCGGGCGAGTATCAAGCTCGCGGACCTTAGCATCGCTGAGGTCAAGATGAAACGGGCAATTACGGGGGGGCTGTTGCTCGAGATCCCCGGACCAGAGGGGGAGGCTAAGGCGGATGCCTTGGCCGCTAAGTTGAAGGAGGCCATGACCGGGATGGCGGTCAAGGTGGCCCGCCCGGTGAAACGGACCGAGTTGCGGGTGAGCGGCCTAGATGATGCCGCCACCCCAGCGGAAGTCCGCGTAGACATTGCGGCCTTGGGTGGGTGCCCAGAGGTGGGGGTGCAGGTAGGCGAGGTACGCCGGACCCCCACATCTCTGGGCACTATCTGGGTTAGGTGCCCCATCACAGCCGCCGTCAAAATTGCTGCGGCCGGCAGGGTTAAGGTGGGATGGACCTCCGCTAAGGTGGAGGTCCTTGCGCCGCGTCCCCTGCAGTGTTACCGCTGCCTTGAAACGGGTCACGTCAGGCAGTGGTGCACCGCGACGGTGGATCGGAGTGGCCGCTGCTACAAATGCGGCTCCTCCGACCACCGTGCCAAGCAGTGTGGAGCGGCGTCTCCGGTATGTCCACTGTGCGTGGATATACCGGGGAGACCCACGGGGCATCGACTGGGTGGGCCTGGGTGTGCACCCCCACCCAGGCGGAACCGTGTAGGACGGGCCACGGGGCGGAAACTCCCCGGCGGTAAGGTGGGAGACGGCGTTAATGTGCCTCCCGCTCCCACAGTTAAGGAGTTGGGACTGGGGGCTATGCCCCCAGCAGTCGAGCAAGGGGAGGTAGTAGTTACTCCCCCAGCAATGGAGGTGGATGAAGCTGCCGGGGGGGATGGGCTCCTCCCGGCGGCGGAGTCTAAGGGGGAGGTCACCTCTCCGTCAGTGGGTAATGGCCTGGAGGAGGTCGTGAAAGCCTAGAGTTCACCCTCCTCCAGGCCAATTTGGCGAGGGCTCGCAGGGCACAGGACATGTTTGTTCACGCCCTGCGGGCCCAAAGGGTTGGCCTGGCCATCGCCGCCGAGCCATACATGGTTCCCGACCAGCCCAATTGGGTCGGGAGCCTGTGCGGACTGGTAGCGATGGTCTGGGCGTGGCCGCCAGACTCCCCTCCCGTTACCATCCTGCATCGGGGGAGGGGGTTTCTGGCGGTCCAATGGGGGACAATCGCGGTGGTGGGCTGCTACGTGTCGCCCAACTGCGACCTCGCCACATATGCGGCATATCTGGACGGGGTGGGTGGTTGTATCAGGAGATGCCTACCCCGTCCGATACTGGTCCTGGGGGATTTCAATGCTCATGCAGCTGCATGGGGCAACCCCAGGACCAACCGCCGTGGCGAGGCGCTATTGGGGTGGGCGGCTGAGCACGACCTCCGGCTGGTGAATCGGGGCTCCGAAGCCACTTTCGTAGGGCCGCAGGGAACGTCCGTCATCGATTTGACGTGGGCAACCCCTGCGGCCCTGCGACTCGTGTCGGGGTGGCGAGTGGCCGTAGAGGTGGCCACACTTAGTGACCACCTCTACATCACCATGTCGGTGAAGGCCATCCCGGCACGAAGGGAGCCCCTGGGCCGGAGGCGTGTGGCGGATGCCGTGGCCCAACCGCGATGGTCCCTCAAGAGGGTGAGTTGGGAGATGGCAGAGGCAGCCGCAACGGTGGCAGCCTGGTCCCAGCCAGAGGATGGACCCGTCAACGACGTCGAGCAAGAGACCGAGTGGTTTCGGGGCACATTCAAGGAGGTGTGCGATGCCTCCATGCCCCGGACCAGGCCTCCCAGAAGACAGGGCGCGGCGTATTGGTGGTCGCCGCACATCGAGCAGTGCAACGCTCGTTGTGCGCGCGCCCGCCGTAGATACACTCGCGCCCGACGGTCACGTCGTCGACGCCCGACCGCGGAGAAGATGGCGCGCATATACGAGGAGTTCGCCAGGGAGCGGCGGATCCTCCAGCGCGCCATCCGAGACGCCAAGGCACAGGCATGGAAGGACCTCCTCGGGGAGCTGAACAGAGATCCGTGGGGGCGCCCGTATAAGCTTGTAATGGACAAGCTTCGTCCTTGGGCGCCCCCGCTGACAGAGACTCTCGACCTCCAGTTTTTAGAGGAGGTGGTATCAACCCTGTTCCCGGGATCTAACCGGGTCGGGGTACCACCTCCCCGAGAACCCTGGGACCCTTCCATCTGGTCCCAGGAACTGGAGGTCACTCCCGAGGAGATGGACCGGGTCGTTCGTCGGATGGGGTCACGGAGGGTTGCTCCGGGTCCCGACGGCGTGCCCGGCCAGGTGTTGGCCTGTGCTCTTGGCGCCTTGAGCCCGCGGTTCGGGAGGCTGCTCAGCGGTTGCCTCCGCCGGGGGGTATTTCCCTCACCCTGGAAGGCGGCGCGGCTGGTTCTTCTCCAGAAGGCGAGAAGGCCCGCAAGTACGCCCTCCGCGTACCGGCCGGTGTGTTTGTTGGATGAGGCGGGCAAGCTCTTTGAGCGCACAGTGGCAGCCCGCCTCTCCAACCACCTGTCCACAGTAGGACCCGACTTGGCCCCCTGCCAATTCGGCTTTAGAGAGGGACGCTCCACGCTCGATGCCGTCCAGCTGGTCCGGTCCCTCTCTCAGGGGGCCACCTCCCAGGGTAGGGTGGTTCTGGCGATATCGATAGATATCGTCAATGCGTTTAACACCCTACCCCGGGAGACGATTATGGGGGCGCTAGACTTTCATCGTGTGCCCCCATACCTGAAGAGGATAGTCGGGTCCTACCTTAGCGACAGGTGGATCAGTTGCACCGGCCGGGATGGAGTACACATGCGGAGGGGAGTCGTATGCGGTGTTCCGCAGGGGTCGGTTCTAGGGCCCCTGCTATGGAACATCGGGTACGACTCGGTACTGCGAGCCCCTCTGCCCGCTGACGTGGCGCTGGCGTGTTATGCCGATGACACGCTGGTGCTCGTCAGCGGGTCAGACTGGAGAGGGACAGCGCGCGCCGCGGAGGTGGCGGTGGACACCGTCGTCGCCGAAATTCGCAGGCTGGGCCTAGAAGTGGCACCCCAGAAAACGGAGGCCATGTATTTTGAAAAACTTGGCCCCCGTGGGGTGCCGCCGGCCGGCCTGCGGATACGAGTTGGGACAGCCTACGTTGAGGTGAAGGCCCATATGAAATACCTGGGCCTGATCCTCGACAGCCGGTGACGCTTCGTCGAGCATTTCGACCGCTTGGCCCCCCGTGTGGAGAAGGCGGCTGCCGCGTTAGGCCGCCTTCTTCCAAATATTGGGGGGCCTGATGTTGGAGTCCGCCGCCTCTATGTGGAGGTGGTGCGTTCAATTGCCCTCTACGGGGCCCCAATCTGGGCCCCACAACTGGATGCCAGCCGGCGCAGCATCTCCGTGCTGCGCCGCGTCAACCGTCGGCTGGCAATCCGGGTTGTTAGAGGGTATCGCACCATCTCCTACGAGGCGGCGACTACCCTGGCGTGCCTCCCGCCCCTGGAGCTCCTAGCCTGGAGGAACCAATTGGTTTTCCGGCATTCCAGGGAGCTTCAGGAGGCTGGGAGGCCGCCAGAGGAGAGGAGGCAAGCGGTCGAAGCGACGAGGCGCCATGCCCAACGGATCGTTTTGTTTATGTGGTTCCACCAACTCATTCAGTCTGGTGGAGCCACACAACGGTCCGTTGGTGCAGTCCTGCCACATTGGCAACAGTGGCAGGACAAACCGGGTAGGCTGTCCTACAGGATGACACAGGTGCTCACCGGGCATGGTTGCTTTGGTGAGTACCTGTGTCGAATCGGGAAGGAGGCGACGGCGGTGTGCCACCACTGTGGGGACACTCAGGACACGGCGCAGCACACGCTGGCAGCCTGCCCAGCGTGGGCAGATGAGCGCCGTGTCCTGCAACAGGAAGTAGGGAGGAACCTCTCGCTGGCCACAGTAGTTGGCAAGATGGTGGCCAGCGAGAGGACATGGCAAGTGGTGGCCTCCTTCTGTGAGGTAGTCATGTCACAGAAGGAGGCCGCCGAGCGGGCGCGTGAGCGGGCCGCGCATCCCGCTCGGAGAGGAAGGGCTCGGAGAGGGGCGAGGGCGAGGCGACCTTCTCCTCCTGGCCCCCTCCAATAGCTCCTGAAGAGGTGGGCGGCCCGTCAACTTTCACCTCCGGCCACCACGTCGATGGCCGAGGGATGGACGGGCCGCCCGTGGGGGCTGCAGGTGCTGGGCGCTAGGGGCCCGAGCACCGAAAGCAGTCCCGGGGCCGCGGGCGTCGGGTGACCTGGCGTCTGCGGCGGAGAAATCATGGGGGGAGGGACACGTTGTCGTTCCCCCCGGGATGAGCCACGACAGGCAAGGCGCGGCGGGAGACTCCGTGATGTCTCACTAGAGTTCCCGGTCCCCCGCCGCTGCGCCCGAGAACGGTCACCGTGGGGTTTTAGCCGGTAGGAGTCCGGCACTACCCCGAGGCCCTCCCCTGCTTAAGGGCCTCGGGGTGTCCATGAGGATTTCCCCACGTAAAAAAAAAAAAAAAAAAAAAAAAAGGTCTGGGTTATGCCCGTATCTGCCTCATGATTTTGCCTTTTCCGCATTCTTGTTTGCCAGATCCTTGGTTTTCTCTGGTATGAATCACGTAGTAATGGGGTACCACACTGAAACAGACAATTAAACCTGGATTCGATGAATATTTTAGAGGATAAAACCGGTTAGGTCTGGGTTAGGCCTGGGTTATGCCCGCATCTGGCTCATGATTTTGCCTTCTTCGCATACTCGTTGGCCAGATCCTGAGTTTCTCCGGATTTGAATCTCGTAGTAATGTGGTACCACACAGTAACAGTCAATTAAACCAGGATTCGGTCAGTATTTTAGTCGGTAACACCGGTTAGGTCTGGGTTAGGTCTGTGTTATGCCCGCATCTGCCTCACGATTTTGCATATTCCGCATTCTTGTTGGCCAGATCCTTGGTTTTCTCTGGTTTGAATCACGTAGTAATGTGGTACCACACTGAAACAGTCCATTAAACTTGGTTTCGATCAATATTTTAGAGGATAACACCGGTTACGTCTGGGTAGGTCTGGGTTATGCACGCATCTGGCTCATGATTTTGCCTTCTGCGCATACTTGTTGGCCAGATCCTGGGTTTTTTCGGGTTTGAATCACGTGGTATGTGGTACCACATTGAAACAGTCAATTAAACCTGGTTTCGATCAATATTTTAGAGGATAAAACCGGTTAGCTCTGGGTTAGGTTTGGGTCAGATCCACATCTGGCTCATGATTTTGACTTTTCCGCATTCCTGTTGACCAGAACCTTGGTTTTATCTTGTTTGGATCAGGTACTAATGTGGTACCACACTGAAACAGACAATTAAACTTGTTTTCGATCAATATTTTAGAGGATGAATCCGGTTAGGTCTGGGTTAGGTCCGGGTTGTGCCCGCATCTCGCTCATGATTTTGCCTTCTTCGCATACTTGTAGGCCATATCCTGGGTTTTTTCGGGTTGAATCACGTAGTAATGTGGTACCACATTGAAACAGTCAATGAAACCTGGTTTCGATCAATATTTTAGATGATAACACCGGTTAGATCTGGGTTAGGTCTGGGTTGTGCCCGCATCTCGCTCATGATTTTGCCTTCTTCGCATACTTGTAGGCCATAACCTGGGTTTTTTCCTGTTTGAATCACGTAGTAATGTGGTACCACAGCGAAACAGGCAATTAAACCTGGTTTCGATCAATATTTCAGAGGATAAAACCGGTTAGGTATGGATTAGGTCTAGGTTTTGCCCGCATCCGGCTCATGATTATGCCCATTCCGCATACTTGTTGGCCATATCGTTGGTTTTATCTGTTTTGAATCACGTAGTAATGTGGTACCACAGCGCAACAGTCAATTAAACCTGGTTTCGATCAATATTTTAGAGGATAACACCGGTTAGGTCTGGGTTAGGTCTGGGATATGCCCGCATCTGGCTCATGATTTTGCCTTCTGCGCATACTTGTTGGCCAGATCCTGGGTTTTTTCGGGTTTGAATCACGTAGTAATGTGGTACCACATTGAAACAGTCAATGAAACCAGGTTTCGATCAATATCATAGAGGATAACACCGGTTAGGTCTGGGTTAGGTCTGGGTTGTGCCCGCATCTGGCTCATGATTTTGCGTTCTGCGCATACTTGTTGGCCAGATCCTGGGTTTTTTCGGGTTTGAATCACGTAATAATGTGGTACCACATTGAAACAGTCAATTAAACCTGGTTTCGATTAATATTTTAGAAGATAATACCGGTTAGGTCTAGGTTAGGCCTGGGTTATGCCCGCATCTCGCTCATGATTTTGCCTTTTTCATGTACTTGTTGGCCAGATCCTGGATTTTTTCCTGTTTGAATCACGTAGTAATGTGGTACCACAGCGAAACAGACAACTAAACCTGGTTCGATCAATATTTAACAAGGTAACACCGGTTAGATCTGGGTTAGGTCTAGGTTATTTCCGCATCTGGGTCATGATTTTGCCTAATTCGCATAATTGTTGGCCAGATCCTGGGTTTTTTCGGGTTTGAATCACGTAGTAATGTGGTACCACACTGAAACAGACAATTAAAACTGGTTTCGATCAATATATTAGAGGATAAAGCCGGCTAGGTCTGGGTTAGGTCTGGGTTATTCCCGCATCTGGCTCATGATTTTGCCTTCTTCGCATACTTGTTGGCCAGATCCTTGGTTTTCTCTGGTTTGAATCACGTAATAATGTGGTACCACACTGAAACAGATAATTAAACCTGGTTTCGATCAATATTTTAGAGGATAACACCGGTTAGGTCTGGGTTAGGTCTGGGTTATGCCCGCATCTGGCTCATGACTTTGCCTTTTCCGCAAACTTGTAGGCCAGATCCTTGGTTTTCTCTGGTTTGAATCACGTAGTAATGTGGTACCACACTGAAACAGTCAATAAAACCTGGTTTCGATCAATATTTTAGAGGACAACACCGGTTAGATCTGGGTTAGGTCTGGATTATGCCCGCATCTCGCTCATGATTTTGCCTTCCTCGCATACTTGTTGGCCAGATCCTGGGTTTTTTCCTGTTTGAATCACGTAGTAATATGGTACCACAGCGAAACAATCAACTAAACCAGGTTCGATCAATATTTTACTGGGTAACACCGGTTAGATCTGGGTTAGGTATGGGTTATGCCCGCATCTGGCTCATGACTTTGCCTTTTCCGCAAACTTGTAGGCCAGATCCTTGGTTTTCTCTGGTTTGAATCACGTAGTAATGTGGTACCACATTGAAACAGTCAATTAAACCTGGTTTCGATCAATATTTTAGAAGATAATACCGGTTAGGTCCAGGTTTGGCCTGGGTTATGCCCGCATCTCGCTCATGATATTGCCTTTTTCATGTACTTGTTGGCCAGATCTTGTGTTTTTTCGGGTTTCAATCATATAGTAATGTGGTACCACAGCGAAACAGGCAATTAAACCTGGTTTCGATCAATATTTTAGAGGATAAAACCGGTTAGGTCTGGGTTAGGTCTAGGTTATTCCCGCATCTGACTCATGATTTTACCTTCTTCGCATTCTTGTTGGCCAGATCCTGGGTTTTTTCCTGTGTGAATCACGTAGTATTGTGGTACCACACTGAAACAGACAATTAAACCTGGTTTCGATCAATATTTTCGAGGATAACACCGGTTAGGTCTGGGTTAGGTCTGGGTTATGCCCGCATCAGGCTCATGATTTTGCCTTTTCCGCATACTTGTTGGCCAGATCCTTGGTCTTCTCTGGTTTGAATTACGTAGTAATGTGGTACCACACTGGAACAGTCCATTAAACTTGGTTTCGATCAATATTTTAGAGGATAACACCGGTTAGGTCTGGGTTAGGTCTGGGTTATGCCCGCATCTGGCTCATGACTTTGCCTTTTCCGCAAACTTGTAGGCCAGATCCTTGGTTTTCTCTGGTTTGAATCACGTAGTAATGTGGTACCACAGCGAAACAGTCAATTAAACCTGGTTTCGACTCACATTTTAGAGGATAACACCGGTTAGGTCTGGGTTAGGTCTGGGTTAGGTCTGGGTTATGCCCGCAACTGGCTCATGATTTTGCCTTCTTCGAATACTTGTTGGCCAGATCCTTGGTTTTCTCTGGTTTGAATCACGTAGTAATATGGTACCACAATGAAACAGCCAATTAAACCTGGATTCGGTCTGTATTTTAGTCGGTAACACCGGTAAGGTATGAGTTAGGTCTGGGTTATGCCCGCATCTGGCTCATGATTTTGCCTTCTTCCCTTACTTGTTGGCCAGATCTTGGGTTGTTTCGGGTTTGAATCACGTAGTAATGTGGTACCACGGCGAAACAGGCCATTAAACTTGGTTTCGATGCATATTTTAGAGGATAACACCGGTTAGGTCTGGGTTAGGTCCGGGTTATGCCCGCATCTGGCTAATGATTTTGCCTTCTTCGCATACTTGTTGGCCAGATCCTTGGTTTTCTCTGGTTTGAATCACGTAGTAATGTGGTACCACACTGAAACAGTCAATTAAACCTGGTTTCGATCAATATTTTAGAGGATAACACCGGTTAGGTCTGGGTTAGGTCTGGGTTATGCCCGCATCTGGCTCATGACTTTGCCTTTTCCGCAAACTTGTAGGCCAGATCCTTGGTTTTCTCTGGTTTGAATCACGTAGTAATGTGGTACCACACTGAAACAGTCAATAAAACCTGGTTTCGATAAATATTTTAGAGGACAACACCGGTTAGATCTGGGTTAGGTCTGGATTCTGCCCGCATCTCGCTCATGATTTTGCCTTCCTCGCATACTTGTTGGCCAGATCCTGGGTTTTTTCCTGTTTGAATCACGTAGTAATATGGTACCACAGCGAAACAATCAACTAAACCTGGTTCGATCAATATTTTACTGGGTAACACCGGTTAGATCTGGGTTAGGTATGGGTTATGCCCGCATCTGGCTCATGATTTTGCCTTTTCCGCATACTTGTTGGCCAGATCCTTGGTTTTCTCTGGCTTGAATTACGTAGTAATGTGGTACCACACTGGAACAGTCAATGAACCCGGTTTCGATCAATATCTTAGAGGATAACACCGGTTAGGTCTGGGTTAGGTCTGGGTTGTGCCCCCATCTCGCCCATGATTTTGCCCTCTGCGCATACTTGTTGGCCAGTTCCTGGGTTTTTTCGGGTTTGAATCACATGATAATGTGGTACCACATTGAAACAGTCAATTAAACCTGGTTTCGATCAATATTTTAGAAGATAATACCGGTTAGGTCCAGGTTTGGCCTGGGTTATGCCCGCATCTCGCTCATGATTTTGCCTTTTTCATGTACTTGTTGGCCAGATCTTGTGTTTTTTCGGGTTTGAATCATATAGTAATGTGGTACCACAGCGAAACAGGCAATTAAACCTGGTTTCGATCAATATTTTAGAGGATAAAACCGGTTAGGTCTGGGTTAGGTCTAGGTTATTCCCGCATCTGACTCATGATTTTACCTTCTTCGCATTCTTGTTGGCCAGATCCTGGGTTTTTTCCTGTTTGAATCACGTAGTATTGTGGTACCACACTGAAACAGACAATTAAACCTGGTTTCGATCAATATTTTCGAGGATAACACCGGTTAGGTCTGGGTTAGGTCTGGGTTATGCCCGCATCAGGCTCATGATTTTGCCTTTTCCGCATACTTGTTGGCCAGATCCTTGGTTTTCTCTGGTTTGAATTACGTAGTAATGTGGTACCACACTGGAACAGTCCACTAAACTTGGTTTCGATCAATATTTTAGAGGATAACACCGGTTAGGTCTGGGTTAGGTCTGGGTTATGCCCGCATCTGCCTCATGATTTTGCCTTTTCCGCATACTTGTTGGCCAGGTCCTTGGTTTTCTCTGGTTTGAATTACGTAGTAATGTGGTACCACACTGGAACAGTCCATTAAACCTGGTTTCCATCAATATTTTCGAGGATAACACCGGTTTGGTCTGGGTTAGGTCTGGGTTATGCCCGCATCTGGCTCATGATTTTGCCTTTTCCGCATACTTGTAGGCCAGATCCTTGGTTTTCTCTGGTTTGAATTACGTAGTAATGTGGTACCACACTGGAACAGTCCATTAAACCTGGTTTCGATCAATATTTTCGAGGATAACAGCGGCTAGGTCTGGGTTAGGTCTGGGTTATGCCCGCATCTGGCTCATGACTTTGCCTTTTCCGCTAACTTGTAGGCCAGATCCTTAATTTCTCTGGTTCGAATCACGTAGTAATGTGGTACCACAGCGAAACAGTCAATTAAACCTGGTTTCGACCCACATTTTAGAGGATAACACCGGTTAGGTCTGGGTTAGGTCTGGGTTAGTTCTGGGTTATGCCCGCAACTGGCTCATGATTTTGCCTTCTTCGAATACTTGTTGGCCAGATCCTTGGTTTTCTCTGGTTTGAATCACGTAGTAATATGGTACCACAATGAAACAGCCAATTAAACCTGGATTCGGTCTGTATTTTAGTCGGTAACACCGGTAAGGTATGAGTTAGGTCTGGGTTATGCCCGCATCTGGCTCATGATTTTGCCTTCTTCCCTTACTTGTTGGCCAGATCCTGAGTTGTTTCGGGTTTGAATCACGTAGTAATGTGGTACCACGGCGAAACAGGCCATTAAACTTGGTTTCGATGCATATTTTAGAGGATAACACCGGTTAGGTCTGGGTTAGGTCCGGGTTATGCCCGCATCTGGCTCATGATTTTGCCTTCTTCGCATACTTGTTGGCCAGATCCTGGGTTTTTTCGGGTTTGAATCACGTAGTAATGTGGTACCACACTGAGACAGTCAATTAAACCTGGTTTCGATCAATATTTCAGACGATAAAACCGGTTAAGTCTGGGATAGTTCTGGGTTATGCCCGCATCTAGCTCATGATTTTGCCTTTTCCGCATTCTTGTTGGCCAGATCCTGGATTTTTTCGGGTTTGAATCACGTAGTATTGTGGTACCACACTGAAACAGACAATTAAACCTGGTTTCGATCAATATTTTAGAGGATAACACCGGTTAGGTCTGGGTTAGGTCTGGGTTATGCCCGCATCTGGCTCATGATTTTGCCTTCTTCGCAACCTTGTTGGTCAGATCCTGGGTTTTTTAGGGTTCGAGTCACGTAGTAATGAGGTACCACACTGAAACAGGCCATTAAACTTGGTTTCGATGCATATTTTAGAGGATAACACCGGTTAGGTCTGGGTTAGGTCCGGGTTATGCCCGCATCTGGCTCATGATTTTGCCTTCTTCCCTTACTTGTTGGCCAGATCCTGGGTTTTTTCGGGTTTGAATCACGTAGTAATGAGGTATCACACTGAAACAGACAATTAAGCCTGGTTTCGATCAATATTTTAGAGGATAACACCGGTTAGTTCTGGGTTAGGTCTGGATTATGCCCGCATCTGGCTCATGATTTTGCCTTCTTCGCAACCTTGTTGGTCAGATCCTGGGTTCTTTCGGGTTTGAATCACGCAGTAATGTGGTACCACATTGAATCAGTCAATTAAACCTGGTTTCGATCAATATATTAGAGGAAAACACCGGTTAGGTCTGGGTTAGGTCACGGGTTATGCCCGCGTCTGGCTCACGACTTTGCCAATTCCGCATACTTGTTGGACAGATCCTGGGTTTTTTCGGGTTTGAATCACGTAGTAATGTGGTACCACAGCGAAACAGTCCATTAAACTTGGTTTCGATCAATATTTTAGAGGATAAAACCGGCTAAGTCAGGGTTAGGTCTAGGTTATTCCCGCATCTGGGTCATGATTTTGCCTAATTCGCATACTTGTTGGCCAGTTCCTGTGTTTTTTCGGGTTTGAATCAGGTACAAATATGGTACCACACTGAAATGGTCAACTAAACCTGGTTTCGATCCACATTTTCGAGGATTACACCGGTTAGGTCTGGGTTAGGTCTGGGTTATGCCCGCATCTGGCTCATGATTTTACCTTCTTCGCATACTTGTTGGACAGATCCCGGGTTTTCTCGGGTTTGAATCACGTAGTAATATGGTACCACACAGAAACAGGCCATTACACTTGGTTTCGATGAATATTTTAGAGGATAACACCGGCTAGGTCTGGGTTAGGTCTGGGTTATGTCCGCATCTGGCTCATGATTTTGCCTTTTTCGCATACTTGTTGGCCAGATCCTGGATTTTTTCGGGTTTGAATCACGTAGTAATCTGGTACCACACGGTATCAATCAATTATATCTGGATTCGGTCAGAATTTAGTCGGTAACACCGGTTTGGTCTGGTTTAGGCCTGGGTTATGCCCGCATCTGGCTCATGATTTTGCCTTCTTCGCAGACTTGTTGGCCAGTTCCTGGGTTTTTTCGGATTTGACTCAAGTAGTAATGTGGTACCACAGCGAAACAGTCAACTAAACCTGGTTCGATCAATATATTAGAGGAAAACACCGGTTAGTTCTGGGTTAGGTCACGGGTTATGCCAGCGTCTGGCTCACGACTTTGCCAATTCCGCATACTTGTTGGACAGATCCTGGGTTTTTTCGGGTTTGAATCACGTAGCAATGTGGTACCACAGCGAAACAGTCCATTAAACTTGGTTTCGACCAATATTTTAGAGGATAAAACCGGCTAAGTCTGGGTTAGGTCTAGGTTATTCCCGCATCTGGGTCATGATTTTGCCTAATTCGCATACTTGTTGGCCAGTTCCTGGGTTTTTTCGGATTTGACTCAAGTAGTAATGTGGTACCACCGCGAAACAGTCAACTAAACCTGGTTCGATCAATATTTTACAGGGTAACACCGGTTAGATCTGGGTTAGACCTGGGTTATGCCCGCATCTGGCTCATGATTTTGCCTTTTCCGCATACTTGTTTGCCAGATCCTTGGTTTTCTATGGTTTGAATCACGTAATAATGTGGTACCACAGTGAAACAGACAATTAATCCTGGTTTTGATCAATATTTTACAGGATAACACCGATTAGGTCTAGGTTAGGCCTGGGTTATGCCCACATCTGGCTCATGACTTTGTCATTTCCGCAAACTTGTAGGCCTGATCCTTGGTTTTCTCTGGTTTGAATCACGTAGTAATGTGGTACCACACTGAAACAGTCAATAAATCCTGGTTTCGATCAATATTATAGAGGACAACACCGGTTAGGTCTGGGTTAGGTCTGGATTATGCCCGCATCTCGCTCGTCATTTTGCCTTCCACGCATACTTGTTGGCCAGATCCTGGGTTTTTTCCTGTTTGAATCACGTAGTAATGTGGGACCACAGCGAAACAGTCAACTAAACCTGGTTCGATCAATATTTTACAGGGTAACACCGGTTAGATCTGGGTTAGGACTGGGTTATGCCCGCATCTGGCTCATGATTTTGCCTTTTCCGCATACTTGTTGGCCAGATCCTTGGTTTTCTCTGGTTGGAAATACGTAGTAATGTGGTACCACACTGGAACAGTCCATTAAACTTGGTTTCGATCAATATTTTAGCGGATAACACCGGTTAGGTCTGGGTTAGGTCTGGGTTATGCCCGCATCTGGCTCATGATTTTGCCTTTTCCGCATACTTGTTGGCCAGATCCTTGGTTTTCTCTGGTTTGAATTAGGTAGTAATGTGGTACCACACAGGAACAGTCCATTAAAGTTGGTTTCGGACAGTATTTTAGTCGGTAACACCGATTAGGTTTGGGTTAGGTCTGGGTTATGCCCGCATCTGGCTCATGATTTTGCCTTCTTCGCATACTTGTTAGCCAGATCCTGGGTTTTTTAGGGTTCGAGTCACGTAGTAATGTGGTTCCACACTGAAACAATCCATTAAACCTGGTTTCGGTCAGTATTTTAGTCGGTAACACCGGTAAGGTCTGGGTTAGGTCTGGGTTATGCCCGCATCTGGCTCATGATTTTGCCTTTTCCGCATACTTGTAGGCCAGATCCTTGGTTTTCTCTGGTTTGAATTACGTAGTAATGTGGTACCACACTGGAACAGTCCATTAAACCTGGTTTCGATCAATATTTTCGAGGATAACACCGGCTAGGTCTGGGTTAGGTCTGGGTTATGCCCGCATCAGGCTCATGATTTTGCCTTTTCCGCATACTTGTTGGCCAGATCCTTAATTTCTCTGGTTTGAATCACGTAGTAATGTGGTACCACAGCGAAACAGTCAATTAAACCTGGTTTCGACCCACATTTTAGAGGATAACACCGGTTAGGTCTGGGTTAGGACTGGGTTATGCCCGCATCTGGCTCATGATTTTGCCTTTTCCGCATACTTGTTGGCCAGATCCTTGGTTTTCTCTGGTTTGAATCACGTAGTAATATGGTACCACAATGAAACAGCCAATTAAACCTGGATTCGGTCTGTATTTTAGTCGGTAACACCGGTAAGGTATGAGTTAGGTCTGGGTTATGCCCGCATCTGGCTCATGATTTTGCCTTCTTCTCTTACTTGTTGGCCAGATCCTGAGTTGTTTCGGGTTTGAATCACGTAGTAATGTGGTACCACGGCGAAACAGGCCATTAAACTTGGTTTCGATGCATATTTTAGAGGATAACACCGGTTAGGTCTGGGTTAGGTCCGGGTTATGCCCGCATCTGGCTCATGATTTTGCCTTCTTCGCATACTTGTTGGCCAGATCCTGGGTTTTTTCGGGTTTGAATCACGTAGTAATGTGGTACCACACTGAAACAGTCAATTAAACCTGGTTTCGATCAATATTTCAGACGATAAAACCGGTTAAGTCTGGGATAGTTCTGGGTTATGCCCGCATCTAGCTCATGATTTTGCCTTTTCCGCATTCTTGTTGGCCAGATCCTGGATTTTTTCGGGTTTGAATCACGTAGTATTGTGGTACCACACTGAAACAGACAATTAAACCTGGTTTCGATCAATATTTTAGAGGATAACACCGGTTAGGTCTGGGTTAGGTCTGGGTTATGCCCGCATCTGGCTCATGATTTTGCCTTCTTCGCAACCTTGTTGGTCAGATCCTGGGTTTTTTAGGGTTCGAGTCACGTAGTAATGAGGTACCACACTGAAACAGGCCATTAAACTTGGTTTCGATGCATATTTTAGAGGATAACACCGGTTAGGTCTGGGTTAGGTCCGGGTTATGCCCGCATCTGGCTCATGATTTTGCCTTCTTCCCTTACTTGTTGGCCAGATCCTGGGTTTTTTCGGGTTTGAATCACGTAGTAATGAGGTACCACACTGAAACAGACAATTAAGCCTGGTTTCGATCAATATTTTAGAGGATAACACCGGTTAGTTCTGGGTTAGGTCTGGATTATGCCCGCATCTGGCTCATGATTTTGCCTTCTTCGCAACCTTGTTGGTCAGATCCTGGGTTCTTTCGGGTTTGAATCACGCAGTAATGTGGTACCACATTGAAACAGTCAATTAAACCTGGTTTCGATCAATATATTAGAGGAAAACACCGGTTAGGTCTGGGTTAGGTCACGGGTTATGCCCGCGTCTGGCTCACGACTTTGCCAATTCCGCATACTTGTTGGACAGATCCTGGGTTTTTTCGGGTTTGAATCACGTAGTAATGTGGTACCACAGCGGAACAGTCCATTAAACTTGGTTTCGATCAATATTTTAGAGGATAAAACCGGCTAAGTCTGGGTTAGGTCTAGGTTATTCCCGCATCTGGGTCATGATTTTGCCTAATTCGCATACTTGTTGGCCAGTTCCTGTGTTTTTTCGGGTTTGAATCAGGTACAAATATGGTACCACACTGAAATGGTCAACTAAACCTGGTTTCGATCCACATTTTCGAGGATTACACCGGTTAGGTCTGGGTTAGGTCTGGGTTATGCCCGCATCTGGCTCATGATTTTACCTTCTTCGCATACTTGTTGGACAGATCCCGGGTTTTCTCGGGTTTGAATCACGTAGTAATATGGTACCACACTGAAACAGGCCATTACACTTGGTTTCGATGAATATTTTAGAGGATAACATCGGCTAGGTCTGGGTTAGGTCTGGGTTATGTCCGCATCTGGCTCATGATTTTGCCTTCTTCGCATACTTGTTGGCCAGATCCTGGATTTTTTCGGGTTTGAATCACGTAGTAATCTGGTACCACACGGTATCAATCAATTATATCTGGATTCGGTCAGAATTTAGTCTGTAACCCCGGTTTGGTCTGGTTTAGGCCTGGGTTATGCCCGCATCTGGCTCATGATTTTGCCTTCTTCGCAGACTTGTTGGCCAGTTCCTGGGTTTTTTCGGATTTGACTCAAGTAGTAATGTGGTACCACAGCGAAACAGTCAACTAAACCTGGTTCGATCAATATTTTACAGGGTAACACCGGTTAGATCTGGGTTAGGCCTGGGTTATGCCCGCATCTGGCTCATGATTTTGCCTTCTTCGCAACCTTGTTGGTCAGATCCTGGGTTCTTTCGGGTTTGAATCACGCAGTAATGTGGTACCACATTGAAACAGTCAATTAAACCTGGTTTCGATCAATATATTAGAGGAAAACACCGGTTAGTTCTGGGTTAGGTCTGGGTTATGCCCGCATCTGGCTCATGATTTTGCCTTTTCCGCATACTTGTAGGCCAGATCTTTGGTTTTCTCTGGTTTGAATTACGTAGTAATGTGGTACCACACTGGAACAGTCCATTAAACCTGGTTTCGATCAATATTTTCGAGGATAACACCGGCTAGGTCTGGGTTAGGTCTGGGTTATGCCCGCATCAGGCTCATGATTTTGCCTTTTCCGCATTCTTGTTGGCCAGATCCTGGGTTTTTTCGGGTTTGAATCACGTAGTAATGAGGTATCACACTGAAACAGACAATTAAGCCTGGTTTCGATCAATATTTTCGAGGATTACACCGGTTAGGTCTGGGTTATGCCCGCATCTGGCTCATGATTTTACCTTCTTCGCATACTTGTTGGACAGATCCCGGGTTTTCTCGGGTTTGAATCACGTAGTAATATGGTACCACACTGAAACAGGCCATTACACTTGGTTTCGATGAATATTTTAGAGGATAACACCGGCTAGGTCTGGGTTAGGTCTGGGTTATGTCCGCATCTGGCTCATGATTTTGCCTTCTTCGCATACTTGTTGGCCAGATCCTGGATTTTTTCGGGTTTGAATCACGTAGTAATCTGGTACCACACGGTATCAATCAATTATATCTGGATTCGGTCAGAATTTAGTCGGTAACACCGGTTTGGTCTGGTTTAGGCCTGGGTTATGCCCGCATCTGGCTCATGATTTTGCCTTCTTCGCAGACTTGTTGGCCAGTTCCTGGGTTTTTTCGGATTTGACTCAAGTAGTAATGTGGTACCACAGCGAAACAGTCAACTAAACCTGGTTCGATCAATATTTTACAGGGTAACACCGGTTAGATCTGGGTTAGACCTGGGTTATGCCCGCATCTGGCTCATGATTTTGCCTTTTCCGCATACTTGTTTGCCAGATCCTTGGTTTTCTCTGGTTTGAATCACGTAATAATGTGGTACCACAGTGAAACAGACAATTAATCCTGGTTTTGATCAATATTTTACAGGATAACACCGATTAGGTCTAGGTTAGGCCTGGGTTATGCCCACATCTGGCTCATGACTTTGTCATTTCCGCAAACTTGTAGGCCTGATCCTTGGTTTTCTCTGGTTTGAATCACGTAGTAATGTGGTACCACACTGAAACAGTCAATAAAACCTGGTTTCGATCAATATTATAGAGGACAACACCGGTTAGGTCTGGGTTAGGTCTGGATTATGCCCGCATCTCGCTCGTCATTTTGCCTTCCACGCATACTTGTTGGCCAGATCCTGGGTTTTTTCCTGTTTGAATCACGTAGTAATGTGGTACCACAGCGAAACAGTCAACTAAACCTGGTTCGATCAATATTTTACAGGGTAACACCGGTTAGATCTGGGTTAGGACTGGGTTATGCCCGCATCTGGCTCATGATTTTGCCTTTTCCGCATACTTGTTGGCCAGATCCTTGGTTTTCTCTGGTTTGAAATACGTAGTAATGTGGTACCACACTGGAACAGTCCATTAAACTTGGTTTCGATCAATATTTTAGCGGATAACACCGGTTAGGTCTGGGTTAGGTCTGGGTTATGCCCGCATCTGGCTCATGATTTTGCCTTTTCCGCATACTTGTTGGCCAGATCCTTGGTTTTCTCTGGTTTGAATTAGGTAGTAATGTGGTACCACACAGGAACAGTCCATTAAAGTTGGTTTCGGACAGTATTTTAGTCGGTAACACCGATTAGGTTTGGGTTAGGTCTGGGTTATGCCCGCATCTGGCTCATGATTTTGCCTTCTTCGCATACTTGTTAGCCAGATCCTGGGTTTTTTAGGGTTCGAGTCACGTAGTAATGTGGTTCCACACTGAAACAATCCATTAAACCTGGTTTCGGTCAGTATTTTAGTCGGTAACACCGGTAAGGTCTGGGTTAGGTCTGGGTTATGCCCGCATCTGGCTCATGATTTTGCCTTTTCCGCATACTTGTAGGCCAGATCCTTGGTTTTCTCTGGTTTGAATTACGTAGTAATGTGGTACCACACTGGAACAGTCCATTAAACCTGGTTTCGATCAATATTTTCGAGGATAACACCGGCTAGGTCTGGGTTAGGTCTGGGTTATGCCCGCATCAGGCTCATGATTTTGCCTTTTCCGCATACTTGTTGGCCAGATCCTTAATTTCTCTGGTTTGAATCACGTAGTAATGTGGTACCACAGCGAAACAGTCAATTAAACCTGGTTTCGACCCACATTTTAGAGGATAACACCGGTTAGGTCTGGGTTAGGACTGGGTTATGCCCGCATCTGGCTCATGATTTTGCCTTTTCCGCATACTTGTTGGCCAGGTCCTTGGTTTTCTCTGGTGTGAATCACGTAGTAATATGGTACCGCAATGAAACAGCCAATTAAACTTGGATTCGGTCTGTATTTTAGTCGGTAACACCGGTAAGGTATGAGTTAGGTCTGGGTTATGCCCGCATCTGGCTCATGATTTTGCCTTCTTCTCTTACTTGTTGGCCAGATCCTGAGTTGTTTCGGGTTTGAATCACGTAGTAATGTGGTACCACGGCGAAACAGGCCATTAAACTTGGTTTCGATGCATATTTTAGAGGATAACACCGGTTAGGTCTGGGTTAGGTCCGGGTTATGCCCGCATCTGGCTCATGATTTTGCCTTCTTCGCATACTTGTTGGCCAGATCCTGGGTTTTTTCGGGTTTGAATCACGTAGTAATGTGGTACCACACTGAAACAGTCAATTAAACCTGGTTTCGATCAATATTTCAGACGATAAAACCGGTTAAGTCTGGGATAGTTCTGGGTTATGCCCGCATCTAGCTCATGATTTTGCCTTTTCCGCATTCTTGTTGGCCAGATCCTGGATTTTTTCGGGTTTGAATCACGTAGTATTGTGGTACCACACTGAAACAGACAATTAAACCTGGTTTCGATCAATATTTTAGAGGATAACACCGGTTAGGTCTGGGTTAGGTCTGGGTTATGCCCGCATCTGGCTCATGATTTTGCATTCTTCGCAACCTTGTTGGTCAGATCCTGGGTTTTTTAGAGTTCGAGTCACGTAGTAATGAGGTACCACACTGAAACAGGCCATTAAACTTGGTTTCGATGCATATTTTAGAGGATAACACCGGTTAGGTCTGGGTTAGGTCCGGGTTATGCCCGCATCTGGCTCATGATTTTGCCTTCTTCCCTTACTTGTTGGCCAGATCCTGGGTTTTTTCGGGTTTGAATCACGTAGTAATGAGGTACCACACTGAAACAGACAATTAAGCCTGGTTTCGATCAATATTTTAGAGGATAACACCGGTTAGTTCTGGGTTAGGTCTGGATTATGCCCGCATCTGGCTCATGATTTTGCCTTCTTCGCAACCTTGTTGGTCAGATCCTGGGTTCTTTCGGGTTTGAATCACGCAGTAATGTGGTACCACATTGAAACAGTCAATTAAACCTGGTTTCGATCAATATATTAGAGGAAAACACCGGTTAGGTCTGGGTTAGGTCACGGGTTATGCCCGCGTCTGGCTCACGACTTTGCCAATTCCGCATACTTGTTGGACAGATCCTGGGTTTTTTCGGGTTTGAATCACGTAGTAATGTGGTACCACAGCGAAACAGTCCATTAAACTTGGTTTCGATCAATATTTTAGAGGATAAAACCGGCTAAGTCTGGGTTAGGTCTAGGTTATTCCCGCATCTGGGTCATGATTTTGCCTAATTCGCATACTTGTTGGCCAGTTCCTGTGTTTTTTCGGGTTTGAATCAGGTACAAATATGGTACCACACTGAAATGGTCAACTAAACCTGGTTTCGATCCACATTTTCGAGGATTACACCGGTTAGGTCTGGGTTAGGTCTGGGTTATGCCCGCATCTGGCTCATGATTTTACCTTCTTCGCATACTTGTTGGACAGATCCCGGGTTTTCTCGGGTTTGAATCACGTAGTAATATGGTACCACACTGAAACAGGCCATTACACTTGGTTTCGATGAATATTTTAGAGGATAACATCGGCTAGGTCTGGGTTAGGTCTGGGTTATGTCCGCATCTGGCTCATGAGTTTGCCTTCTTCGCATACTTGTTGGCCAGATCCTGGATTTTTTCGGGTTTGAATCACGTAGTAATCTGGTACCACACGGTATCAATCAATTATATCTGGATTCGGTCAGAATTTAGTCGGTAACACCGGTTTGGTCTGGTTTAGGCCTGGGTTATGCCCGCATCTGGCTCATGATTTTGCCTTCTTCGCAGACTTGTTGGCCAGTTCCTGGGTTTTTTCGGATTTGACTCAAGTAGTAATGTGGTACCACAGCGAAACAGTCAACTAAACCTGGTTCGATCAATATTTTACAGGGTAACACCGGTTAGATCTGGGTTAGGCCTGGGTTATGCCCGCATCTGGCTCATGATTTTGCCTTCTTCGCAACCTTGTTGGTCAGATCATGGGTTCTTTCGGGTTGGAATCACGCAGTAATGTGGTACCACATTGAAACAGTCAATTAAACCTGGTTTCGATCAATATATTAGAGGAAAACACCGGTTAGTTCTGGGTTAGGTCACGGGTTATGCCCGCGTCTGGCTCACGACTTTGCCAATTCCGCATACTTGTTGGACAGATCCTGGGTTTTTTCGGGTTTGAATCACGTAGCAATGTGGTACCACAGCGAAACAGTCTATTAAACTTGGTTTCGATCAATATTTTAGAGGATAAAACCGGCTAAGTCTGGGTTAGGTCTAGGTTATTCCCGCATCTGGGTCATGATTTTGCCTAATTCGCATACTTGTTGGCCAGTTCCTGGGTTTTTTCGGATTTGACTCAAGTAGTAATGTGGTACCACCGCGAAACAGTCAACTAAACCTGGTTCGAACAATATTTTACAGGGTAACACCGGTTAGATCTGGGTTAGACCTGGGTTATGCCCGCATCTGGCTCATGATTTTGCCTTTTCCGCATACTTGTTTGCCAGATCCTTGGTTTTCTCTGGTTTGAATCACGTAATAATGTGGTACCACAGTGAAACAGACAATTAATCCTGGTTTTGATCAATATTTTCGAGGATAACACCGGTTAGGTCTGGGTTAGGTCTGGGTTATGCCCGCATCAGGCTCATGATTTTGCCTTTTCCGCATACTTGTTGGCCAGATCCTTGGTTTTCTCTGGTTTGAATTACGTAGTAATGTGGTACCACACTGGAACAGTCCACTAAACTTGGTTTCGATCAATATTTTAGAGGATAACACCGGTTAGGTCTGGGTTAGGTCTGGGTTATGCCCGCATCTGCCTCATGATTTTGCCTTTTCCGCATACTTGTTGGCCAGGTCCTTGGTTTTCTCTGGTTTGAATTACGTAGTAATGTGGTACCACACTGGAACAGTCCATTAAACCTGGTTTCGATCAATATTTTACAGGGTAACACCGGTTAGATCTGGGTTAGACCTGGGTTATGCCCGCATCTGGCTCATGATTTTGCCTTTTCCGCATACTTGTAGGCCAGATCCTTGGTTTTCTCTGGTTTGAATCACGTAATAATGTGGTACCACAGTGAAACAGACAATTAATCCTGGTTTTGGTCAATATTTTCGAGGATAACACCGGCTAGGTCTGGGTTAGGTCTGGGTTATGCCCGCATCAGGCTCATGATTTTGCCTTTTCCGCATACTCGTTGGCCAGATCCTTAATTTCTCTGGTTCGAATCACGTAGTAATGTGGTACCACAGCGAAACAGTCAATTAAACCTGGTTTCGACCCACATTTTAGAGGATAACACCGGTTAGGTCTGGGTTAGGTCTGGGTTAGGTCTGGGTTATGCCCGCAACTGGCTCATGATTTTGCCTTCTTCGAATACTTGTTGGCCAGATCCTTGGTTTTCTCTGGTTTGAATCACGTAGTAATATGGTACCACAATGAAACAGCCAATTAAACCTGGATTCGGTCTGTATTTTAGTCGGTAACACCGGTAAGGTATGAGTATGTTCTGGGTTATGCCCGCATCTGGCTCATGATTTTGCCTTCTTCCCTTACTTGTTGGCCAGATCCTGAGTTGTTTCGGGTTTGAATCACGTAGTAATGTGGTACCACGGCGAAACAGGCCATTAAATTTGGTTTCGATGCATATTTTAGAGGATAACACCGGCTAGGTCTGGGTTAGGTCTGGGTTATGTCCGCATCTGGCTCATGATTTTGCCTTCTTCGCATACTTGTTGGCCAGATCCTGGATTTTTTCGGGTTTGAATCACGTAGTAATCTGGTACCACACGGTATCAATCAATTATATCTGGATTCGGTCAGAATTTAGTCGGTAACACCGGTTTGGTCTGGTTTAGGCCTGGGTTATGCCCGCATCTGGCTCATGATTTTGCCTTCTTCGCAGACTTGTTGGCCAGTTCCTGGGTTTTTTCGGATTTGACTCAAGTAGTAATGTGGTACCACAGCGAAACAGTCAACTAAACCTGGTTCGATCAATATATTAGAGGAAAACACCGGTTAGTTCTGGGTTAGGTCACGGGTTATGCCCGCGTCTGGCTCACGACTTTGCCAATTCCGCATACTTGTTGGACAGATCCTGGGTTTTTTCGGGTTTGAATCACGTAGCAATGTGGTACCACAGCGAAACAGTCCATTAAACTTGGTTTCGATCAATATTTTAGAGGATAAAACCGGCTAAGTCTGGGTTAGGTCTAGGTTATTCCCGCATCTGGGTCATGATTTTGCCTAATTCGCATACTTGTTGGCCAGTTCCTGGGTTTTTTCGGATTTGACTCAAGTAGTAATGTGGTACCACCGCGAAACAGTCAACTAAACCTGGTTCGATCAATATTTTACAGGGTAACACCGGTTAGATCTGGGATAGTCCTGGGTTATGCCCGCATCTGGCTCATGATTTTGCCTTTTCCGCATACTTGTTTGCCAGATCCTTGGTTTTCTCTGGTTTGAATCACGTAATAATGTGGTACCACAGTGAAAGAGACAATTAATCCTGGTTTTGATGAATATTTTACAGGATAACACCGATTAGGTCTAGGTTAGGCCTGGGTTATGCCCACATCTGGCTCATGACTTTGTCATTTCCGCAAACTTGTAGGCCTGATCCTTGGTTTTCTCTGGTTTGAATCACGTAGTAATGTGGTACCACACTGAAACAGTCAATAAAACCTGGTTTCGATCAATATTATAGAGGACAACACCGGTTAGGTCTGGGTTAGGTCTGGATTATGCCCGCATCTCGCTCGTCATTTTGCCTTCCACGCATACTTGTTGGCCAGATCCTGGGTTTTTTCCTGTTTGAATCACGTAGTAATGTGGTACCACAGCGAAACAGTCAACTAAACCTGGTTCGATCAATATTTTACAGGGTAACACCGGTTAGATCTGGGTTAGGACTGGGTTATGCCCGCATCTGGCTCATGATTTTGCCTTTTCCGCATACTTGTTGGCCAGATCCTTGGTTTTCTCTGGTTTGAAATACGTAGTAATGTGGTACCACACTGGAACAGTCCATTAAACTTGGTTTCGATCAATATTTTAGCGGATAACACCGGTTAGGTCTGGGTTAGGTCTGGGTTATGCCCGCATCTGGCTCATGATTTTGCCTTTTCCACATACTTGTTGGCCAGATCCTTGGTTTTCTCTGGTTTGAATTAGGTAGTAATGTGGTACCACACAGGAACAGTCCATTAAAGTTGGTTTCGGACAGTATTTTAGTCGGTAACACCGATTAGGTTTGGGTTAGGTCTGGGTTATGCCCGCATCTGGCTCATGATTTTGCCTTCTTCGCATACTTGTTAGCCAGATCCTGGGTTTTTTAGGGTTCGAGTCACGTAGTAATGTGGTTCCACACTGAAACAATCCATTAAACCTGGTTTCGGTCAGTATTTTAGTCGGTAACACCGGTAAGGTCTGGGTTAGGTCTGGGTTATGCCCGCATCTGGCTCATGATTTTGCCTTTTCCGCATACTTGTAGGCCAGATCCTTGGTTTTCTCTGGTTTGAATTACGTAGTAATGTGGTACCACACTGGAACAGTCCATTAAACCTGGTTTCGATCAATATTTTCGAGGATAACACCGGCTAGGTCTGGGTTAGGTCTGGGTTATGCCCGCATCAGGCTCATGATTTTGCTTTTCCGCATACTTGTCGGCCAGATCCTTAATTTCTCTGGTTTGAATCACGTAGTAATGTGGTACCACAGCGAAACAGTCAATTAAACCTGGTTTCGACCCACATTTTAGAGGATAACATCGGTTAGGTCTGGGTTAGGACTGGGTTATGCCCGCATCTGGCTCATGATTTTGCCTTTTCCGCATACTTGTTGGCCAGGTCCTTGGTTTTCTCTGGTTTGAATCACGTAGTAATGTGGTACCACACTGAAACAGTCAATTAAACCTGGTTTCGATCAATATTTCAGACGATAAAACCGGTTAAGTCTGGGATAGTTCTGGGTTATGCCCGCATCTAGCTCATGATTTTGCCTTTTCCGCATTCTTGTTGGCCAGATCCTGGATTTTTTCGGGTTTGAATCACGTAGTATTGTGGTACCACACTGAAACAGACAATTAAACCTGGTTTCGATCAATATTTTAGAGGATAACACCGGTTAGGTCTGGGTTAGGTCTGGGTTATGCCCGCATCTGGCTCATGATTTTGCCTTCTTCGCAACCTTGTTGGTCAGATCCTGGGTTTTTTAGGGTTCGAGTCACGTAGTAATGAGGTACCACACTGAAACAGGCCATTAAACTTGGTTTCGATGCATATTTTAGAGGATAACACCGGTTAGGTCTGGGTTAGGTCCGGGTTATGCCCGCATCTGGCTCATGATTTTGCCTTCTTCCCTTACTTGTTGGCCAGATCCTGGGTTTTTTCGGGTTTGAATCACGTAGTAATGAGGTACCACACTGAAACAGACAATTAAGCCTGGTTTCGATCAATATTTTAGAGGATAACACTGGTTAGTTCTGGGTTAGGTCTGGAATATGCCCGCATCTGGCTCATGATTTTGCCTTCTTCGCAACCTTGTTGGTCAGATCCTGGGTTCTTTCGGGTTTGAATCACGCAGTAATGTGGTACCACATTGAAACAGTCAATTAAACCTGGTTTCGATCAATATATTAGAATAAAACACCGGTTAGGTCTGGGTTAGGTCACGGGTTATGCCCGCGTCTGGCTCACGACTTTGCCAATTCCGCATACTTGTTGGACAGATCCTGGGTTTTTTCGGGTTTGAATCACGTAGTAATGTGGTACCACAGCGAAACAGTCCATTAAACTTGGTTTCGATCAATATTTTAGAGGATAAAACCGGCTAAGTCTGGGTTAGGTCTAGGTTATTCCCGCATCTGGGTCATGATTTTGCCTAATTCGCATACTTGTTGGCCAGTTCCTGTGTTTTTTCGGGTTTGAATCAGGTACAAATATGGTACCACACTGAAATGGTCAACTAAACCTGGTTTCGATCCACATTTTCGAGGATTACACCGGTTAGGTCTGGGTTAGGTCTGGGTTATGCCCGCATCTGGCTCATGATTTTACCTTCTTCGCATACTTGTTGGACAGATCCCGGGTTTTCTCGGGTTTGAATCACGTAGTAATATGGTACCACACTGAAACAGGCCATTACACTTGGTTTCGATGAATATTTTAGAGGATAACATCGGCTAGGTCTGGGTTAGGTCTGGGTTATGTCCGCATCTGGCTCATGATTTTGCCTTCTTCGCATACTTGTTGGCCAGATCCTGGATTTTTTCGGGTTTGAATCACGTAGTAATCTGGTACCACACGGTATCAATCAATTATATCTGGATTCGGTCAGAATTTAGTCGGTAACACCGGTTTGGTCTGGTTTAGGCCTGGGTTATGCCCGCTTCTGGCTCATGATTTTGCCTTCTTCGCAGACTTGTTGGCCAGTTCCTGGGTTTTTTCGGATTTGACTCAAGTAGTAATGTGGTACCACAGCGAAACAGTCAACTAAACCTGGCTCGATCAATATTTTACAGGGTAACACCGGTTAGATCTGGGTTAGGCCTGGGTTATGCCCGCATCTGGCTCATGATTTTGCCTTCTTCGCAACCTTGTTGGTCAGATCCTGGGTTCTTTCGGGTTTGAATCACGCAGTAATGTGGTACCACATTGAAACAGTCAATTAAACCTGGTTTCGATCAATATATTAGAGGAAAACACCGGTTAGTTCTGGGTTAGGTCACGGGTTATGCCCGCGTCTGGCTCACGACTTTGCCAATTCCGCATACTTGTTGGACAGATCCTAGGTTTTTTCGGGTTTGAATCACGTAGCAATGTGGTACCACAGCGAAACAGTCCATTAAACTTGGTTTCGATCAATATTTTAGAGGATAAAACCGGCTAAGTCTGGGTTAGGTCTAGGTTATTCCCGCATCTGGGTCATGATTTTGCCTAATTCGCATACTTGTTGGCCAGTTCCTGGGTTTTTTCGGATTTGACTCAAGTAGTAATGTGGTACCACCGCGAAACAGTCAACTAAACCTGGTTCGAACAATATTTTACAGGGTAACACCGGTTAGATCTGGGTTAGACCTGGGTTATGCCCGCATCTGGCTCATGATTTTGCCTTTTCCGCATACTTGTTTGCCAGATCCTTGGTTTTCTCTGGTTTGAATCACGTAATAATGTGGTACCACAGTGAAACAGACAATTAATCCTGGTTTTGATCAATATTTTACAGGATAACACCGATTAGGTCTAGGTTAGGCCTGGGTTATGCCCACATCTGGCTCATGACTTTGCCATTTCCGCAAAATTGTAGGCCTGATCCTTGGTTTTCTCTGGTTTGAATCACGTAGTAATGTGGTACCACACTGAAACAGTCAATAAAACCTGGTTTCGATCAATATTATAGAGGACAACACCGGTTAGGTCTGGGTTAGGTCTGGATTATGCCCGCATCTCGCTCGTCATTTTGCCTTCCACGCATACTTGTTGGCCAGATCCTGGGTTTTTTCCTGTTTGAATCACGTAGTAATGTGGTACCACAGCGAAACAGTCAACTAAACCTGGTTCGATCAATATTTTACAGGGTAACACCGGTTAGATCTGGTTTAGGACTGGGTTGTGCCCGCATCTGGCTCATGATTTTGCCTTTTCCGCATACTTGTTGGCCAGGTCCTTGGTTTTCTCTGGTTTGAAATACGTAGTAATGTGGTACCACACTGGAACAGTCCATTAAACTTGGTTTCGATCAATATTTTAGAGGATAACACCGGTTAGGTCTGGGTTAGGTCTGGGTTATGCCCGCATGTGGCTCATGATTTTGCCTTTTCCGCATACTTGTTGGCCAGATCCTTGGTTTTCTCTGGTTTGAATTAGGTAGTAATGTGGTACCACACAGGAACAGTCCATTAAAGTTGGTTTCGGACAGTATTTTAGTCGGTAACACCGATTAGGTCTGGGTTAGGTCTGGGTTATGCCCGCATCTGGCTCATGATTTTGCCTTCTTCGCATACTTGTTAGCCAGATCCTGGGTTTTTTAGGGTTCGAGTCACGTAGTAATGTGGTTCCACACTGAAACAATCCATTAAACCTGGTTTCGGTCAGTATTTTAGTCGGTAACACCGGTAAGGTCTGGGTTAGGTCTGGGATATGCCCACATCTGGCTCATGATTTTGCCTTCTGCGCATACTTGTTGGCCAGATCCTGGGTTTTTTCGGGTTTGAATCACGTAATAATGTGGTACCACATTGACACAGTCAATTAAACCTGGTTTCGATGAATATCTTAGAGGATAAAACCGGTTAGGTCTGGGTTAGGTATGGGTTATGTCCACATCTGGCTCATGATTTTGCCTTTTCCGCATTACTGTTGGCCAGAACCTTGGTTTCCTCTGGTTTGAATCACGTAGTAAAGTGGTACCACACTGAAACAATCCATTAAACCTGGATTCGGACAGTATTTTAGAGGATAACACCGGCTTGGTCTGGGTTAGGTCTGGGTTACGCCCGCATCTGGCTCATGATTTTGCCTTCTTCGCATACTTGTTGGCCAGATCCTGGGTTTTTTTCGTGTTTGAATCACGTAGTAATGTGGTACCACACTGAGGCAGTCAATTAACCCTGGTTTCGATCAATATTTTAGAGGATAACACCGGTTAGGTCTGGGTTAGGTCTGGTATATGCGCGCATCTGGCTTATACTTTCGCCTTTTTCGCAAACTTGTTGGCCAGATCATGGGTTTCTTCCGTGTTTGAATCACGTAGTAATGTTGTACCACACTGAGGCAGTCAATTAAACCTGGATTCGGACAGTATTTTTGAGGATAACACCGGTTAGGTCTGGGCTAGGTCTGGGTTATGTCCGCATCTGGCTCATGATTTTGCCTTCTTCGCATACTTGTTGGCCAGATCCTGGGTTTTTTTCGTGTTTGAATCACGTGGTAATGTGGTAACACACTGAAGCAGTCAATTAAACCTGGTTTCGATCAATATTTTAGAGGATAACACCGGTTAGGTCTGGGTTAGGTCTGGACAATGCGCGCATCTGGCTTATACTTTCGCCATTTTCGCAAACTTGTTGGCCAGATCCTGGGTTTTTTTCGTGTTTGAATCACGCAGTAATGTGGTACCACACAGAAACAGTCCATTAAACCTGGATTCGGACAGTATTTTAGAGGATAACACCGGTTAGGCCTGGGTTTCGTCTGGGTTATGTCCGCACCTGGCTCATGATTTTGCCTTCTTCGCATACTTGTTGGCCAGATCCTGGGTTTTTTCCGTGTTTGAATCACGTAGTAATGTTGTAGCACACTGAGGCAGTCAATTAAACCTGGTTTCGATCAATATTTCAGAGGATAACACCGGTTAGGTCTGGGTTAGGTCAGGGTTATGCCCGCATCTGGCTCATGATTTAGCCTTTTTCGCAAACTTGTTGGCCAGATCCTGGGTTTTTTCCGTGTTTGAATCACGTAGTAATGTGGTACCACACTGAAGCAGTCAATTAAACCTGGTTTCGATCAATATTTCAGAGGATATCACCGGTTAGGTCTGGGTTAGGTCTGGGTTATGCCCGCATCTGGCTCATGATTTTGCCTTTTTCGCAAACTTGTTGGCCAGATCCTGGGTTTTTTCCGTGTTTGAATCACGTAGTAATGTGGTACCACACTGAGGCAGTCAATTAAACCTGGTTTCGATCAATATTTCAGAGGATAACACCGGTTAGGTCTGGGTTAGGTCTGGGTTATGCCCGCATCTGGCTCATGATTTTGCCTTCTTCGCAACCTTGTTGGTCAGATCCTGGGTTTTTTAGGGTTCGAGTCACGTAGTAATGAGGTACCACACTGAAACAGGCCATTAAACTTGGTTTCGATGCATATTTTAGAGGATAACACCGGTTAGGTCTGGGTTAGGTCCGGGTTATGCCCGCATCTGGCTCATGATTTTGCCTTCTTCCCTTACTTGTTGGCCAGATCCTGGGTTTTTTCGGGTTTGAATCACGTAGTAATGAGGTACCACACTGAAACAGACAATTAAGCCTGGTTTCGATCAATATTTTAGAGGACAACACCGGTTAGTTCTGGGTTAGGTCTGGATTATGCCCGCATCTGGCTCATGATTTTGCCTTCTTCGCAACCTTGTTGGTCAGATCCTGGGTTCTTTCGGGTTTGAATCACGCAGTAATGTGGTACCACATTGAAACAGTCAATTAAACCTGGTTTCGATCAATATATTAGAGGAAAACACCGGTTAGGTCTGGGTTAGGTCACGGGTTATGCCCGCGTCTGGCTCACGACTTTGCCAATTCCGCATACTTGTTGGACAGATCCTGGGTTTTTTCGGGTTTGAATCACGTAGTAATGTGGTACCACAGCGAAACAGTCCATTAAACTTGGTTTCGATCAATATTTTAGAGGATAACACCGGTTAAGTCTGGGATAGTTCTGGGTTATGCCCGCATCTAGCTCATGATTTTGCCTTTTCCGCATACTTGTTGGCCAGATCCTTGGTTTTCTCTGGTTTGAATTAGGTAGTAATGTGGTACCATACAGGAACAGTCCATTAAAGTTGGTTTCGGACAGTATTTTAGTCGGTAACACCGATTAGGTTTGGGTTAGGTCTGGGTTATGCCCGCATCTGGCTCATGATTTTGCCTTCTTCGCATACTTGTTAGCCAGATCCTGGGTTTTTTAGGGTTCGAGTCACGTAGTAATGTGGTTCCACACTGAAACAATCCATTAAACCTGGTTTCGGTCAGTATTTTAGTCGGTAACACCGGTAAGGTCTGGGTTAGGTCTGGGTTATGCCCGCATCTGGCTCATGATTTTGCCTTTTCCGCATACTTGTAGGCCAGATCCTTGGTTTTCTCTGGTTTGAATTACGTAGTAATGTGGTACCACACTGGAACAGTCCATTAAACCTGGTTTCGATCAATATTTTCGAGGATAACACCGGCTAGGTCTGGGTTAGGTCTGGGTTATGCCCGCATCAGGGTCATGATTTTGCTTTTCCGCATACTTGTCGGCCAGATCCTTAATTTCTCTGGTTTGAATCACGTAGTAATGTGGTACCACAGCGAAACAGTCAATTAAACCTGGTTTCGACCCACATTTTAGAGGATAACACCGGTTAGGTCTGGGTTAGGACTGGGTTATGCCCGCATCTGGCTCATGATTTTGCCTTTTCCGCATACTTGTTGGCCAGGTCCTTGGTTTTCTCTGGTTTGAATCACGTAGTAATATGGTACCACAATGAAACAGCCAATTAAACCTGGATTCGGTCTGTATTTTAGTCGGTAACACCGGTAAGGTATGAGTTAGGTCTGGGTTATGCCCGCATCTGGCTCATGATTTTGCCTTTTTCTCTTACTTGTTGGCCAGATCCTGAGTTGTTTCGGGTTTGAATCACGTAGTAATGTGGTACCACGGCGAAACAGGCCATTAAACTTGGTTTCGATGCATATTTTAGAGGATAACACCGGTTAGGTCTGGGTTAGGTCCGGGTTATGCCCGCATCTGACTCATGATTTTGCCTTCTTCGCATACTTGTTGGCCAGAACCTGGGTTTTTTCGGGTTTGAATCACGTAGTAATGTGGTACCACACTGAAACAGTCAATTAAACCTGGTTTCGATCAATATATCAGACGATAAAACCGGTTAAGTCTGGGATAGTTCTGGGTTATGCCCGCATCTAGCTCATGATTTTGCCTTTTCCGCATTCTTGTTGGCCAGATCCTGGATTTTTTCGGGTTTGAATCACGTAGTATTGTGGTACCACACTGAAACAGACAATTAAACCTGGTTTCGATCAATATTTTAGAGGATAACACCGGTTAGGTCTGGGTTAGGTCTGGGTTATGCCCGCATCTGGCTCATGATTTTGCCTTCTTCGCAACCTTGTTGGTCAGATCCTGGGTTTTTTAGGGTTCGAGTCACGTAGTAATGAGGTACCACACTGAAACAGGCCATTAAACTTGGTTTCGATGCATATTTTAGAGGATAACACCGGTTAGGTCTGGGTTAGGTCCGGGTTATGCCCGCATCTGGCTCATGATTTTGCCTTCTTCCCTTACTTGTTGGCCAGATCCTGGGTTTTTTCGGGTTTGAATCACGTAGTAATGAGGTACCACACTGAAACAGACAATTAAGCCTGGTTTCGATCAATATTTTAGAGGATAACACTGGTTAGTTCTGGGTTAGGTCTGGAATATGCCCGCATCTGGCTCATGATTTTGCCTTCTTCGCAACCTTGTTGGTCAGATCCTGGGTTCTTTCGGGTTTGAATCACGCAGTAATGTGGTACCACATTGAAACAGTCAATTAAACCTGGTTTCGATCAATATATTAGAATAAAACACCGGTTAGGTCTGGGTTAGGTCACGGGTTATGCCCGCGTCTGGCTCACGACTTTGCCAATTCCGCATACTTGTTGGACAGATCCTGGGTTTTTTCGGGTTTGAATCACGTAGTAATGTGGTACCACAGCGAAACAGTCCATTAAACTTGGTTTCGATCAATATTTTAGAGGATAAAACCGGCTAAGTCTGGGTTAGGTCTAGGTTATTCCCGCATCTGGGTCATGATTTTGCCTAATTCGCATACTTGTTGGCCAGTTCCTGTGTTTTTTCGGGTTTGAATCAGGTACAAATATGGTACCACACTGAAATGGTCAACTAAACCTGGTTTCGATCCACATTTTCGAGGATTACACCGGTTAGGTCTGGGTTAGGTCTGGGTTATGCCCGCATCTGGCTCATGATTTTACCTTCTTCGCATACTTGTTGGACAGATCCCGGGTTTTCTCGGGTTTGAATCACGTAGTAATATGGTACCACACTGAAACAGGCCATTACACTTGGTTTCGATGAATATTTTAGAGGATAACATCGGCTAGGTCTGGGTTAGGTCTGGGTTATGTCCGCATCTGGCTCATGATTTTGCCTTCTTCGCATACTTGTTGGCCAGATCCTGGATTTTTTCGGGTTTGAATCACGTAGTAATCTGGTACCACACGGTATCAATCAATTATATCTGGATTCGGTCAGAATTTAGTCGGTAACACCGGTTTGGTCTGGTTTAGGCCTGGGTTATGCCCGCTTCTGGCTCATGATTTTGCCTTCTTCGCAGACTTGTTGGCCAGTTCCTGGGTTTTTTCGGATTTGACTCAAGTAGTAATGTGGTACCACAGCGAAACAGTCAACTAAACCTGGCTCGATCAATATTTTACAGGGTAACACCGGTTAGATCTGGGTTAGGCCTGGGTTATGCCCGCATCTGGCTCATGATTTTGCCTTCTTCGCAACCTTGTTGGTCAGATCCTGGGTTCTTTCGGGTTTGAATCACGCAGTAATGTGGTACCACATTGAAACAGTCAATTAAACCTGGTTTCGATCAATATATTAGAGGAAAACACCGGTTAGTTCTGGGTTAGGTCACGGGTTATGCCCGCGTCTGGCTCACGACTTTGCCAATTCCGCATACTTGTTGGACAGATCCTAGGTTTTTTCGGGTTTGAATCACGTAGCAATGTGGTACCACAGCGAAACAGTCCATTAAACTTGGTTTCGATCAATATTTTAGAGGATAAAACCGGCTAAGTCTGGGTTAGGTCTAGGTTATTCCCGCATCTGGGTCATGATTTTGCCTAATTCGCATACTTGTTGGCCAGTTCCTGGGTTTTTTCGGATTTGACTCAAGTAGTAATGTGGTACCACCGCGAAACAGTCAACTAAACCTGGTTCGAACAATATTTTACAGGGTAACACCGGTTAGATCTGGGTTAGACCTGGGTTATGCCCGCATCTGGCTCATGATTTTGCCTTTTCCGCATACTTGTTTGCCAGATCCTTGGTTTTCTCTGGTTTGAATCACGTAATAATGTGGTACCACAGTGAAACAGACAATTAATCCTGGTTTTGATCAATATTTTACAGGATAACACCGATTAGGTCTAGGTTAGGCCTGGGTTATGCCCACATCTGGCTCATGACTTTGCCATTTCCGCAAAATTGTAGGCCTGATCCTTGGTTTTCTCTGGTTTGAATCACGTAGTAATGTGGTACCACACTGAAACAGTCAATAAAACCTGGTTTCGATCAATATTATAGAGGACAACACCGGTTAGGTCTGGGTTAGGTCTGGATTATGCCCGCATCTCGCTCGTCATTTTGCCTTCCACGCATACTTGTTGGCCAGATCCTGGGTTTTTTCCTGTTTGAATCACGTAGTAATGTGGTACCACTGCGAAACAGTCAACTAAACCTGGTTCGATCAATATTTTACAGGGTAACACCGGTTAGATCTGGGTTAGGACTGGGTTGTGCCCGCATCTGGCTCATGATTTTGCCTTTTCCGCATACTTGTTGGCCAGGTCCTTGGTTTTCTCTGGTTTGAAATACGTAGTAATGTGGTACCACACTGGAACAGTCCATTAAACTTGGTTTCGATCAATATTTTAGAGGATAACACCGGTTAGGTCTGGGTTAGGTCTGGGTTATGCCCGCATGTGGCTCATGATTTTGCCTTTTCCGCATACTTGTTGGCCAGATCCTTGGTTTTCTCTGGTTTGAATTAGGTAGTAATGTGGTACCACACAGGAACAGTCCATTAAAGTTGGTTTCGGACAGTATTTTAGTCGGTAACACCGATTAGGTCTGGGTTAGGTCTGGGTTATGCCCGCATCTGGCTCATGATTTTGCCCTCTTCGCATACTTGTTAGCCAGATCCTGGGTTTTTTAGGGTTCGAGTCACGTAGTAATGTGGTTCCACACTGAAACAATCCATTAAACCTGGTTTCGGTCAGTATTTTAGTCGGTAACACCGGTAAGGTCTGGGTTAGGTCTGGGATATGCCCACATCTGGCTCATGATTTTGCCTTCTGCGCATACTTGTTGGCCAGATCCTGGGTTTTTTCGGGTTTGAATCACGTAATAATGTGGTACCACATTGACACAGTCAATTAAACCTGGTTTCGATGAATATCTTAGAGGATAAAACCGGTTAGGTCTGGGTTAGGTATGGGTTATGTCCACATCTGGCTCATGATTTTGCCTTTTCCGCATTACTGTTGGCCAGAACCTTGGTTTCCTCTGGTTTGAATCACGTAGTAAAGTGGTACCACACTGAAACAATCCATTAAACCTGGATTCGGACAGTATTTTAGAGGATAACACCGGCTTGGTCTGGGTTAGGTCTGGGTTACGCCCGCATCTGGCTCATGATTTTGCTTTCTTCGCATAATTGTTGGCCAGATCCTGGGTTTTTTCGGGTTTGAATCACGTAGTAATGAGGTACCACACTGAAACAGACAATTAAGCCTGGTTTCGATCAATATTTTAGAGGATAACACTGGTTAGTTCTGGGTTAGGTCTGGAATATGCCCGCATCTGGCTCATGATTTTGCCTTCTTCGCAACCTTGTTGGTCAGATCCTGGGTTCTTTCGGGTTTGAATCACGCAGTAATGTGGTACCACATTGAAACAGTCAATTAAACCTGGTTTCGATCAATATATTAGAGGAAAACACCGGTTAGGTCTGGGTTAGGTCACGGGTTATGCCCGCGTCTGGCTCACGACTTTGCCAATTCCGCATACTTGTTGGACAGATCCTGGGTTTTTTCGGGTTTGAATCACGTAGTAATGTGGTACCACAGCGAAACAGTCCATTAAACTTGGTTTCGATCAATATTTTAGAGGATAAAACCGGCTAAGTCTGGGTTAGGTCTAGGTTATTCCCGCATCTGGGTCATGATTTTGCCTAATTCGCATACTTGTTGGCCAGTTCCTGTGTTTTTTCGGGTTTGAATCAGGTACAAATATGGTACCACACTGAAATGGTCAACTAAACCTGGTTTCGATCCACATTTTCGAGGATTACACCGGTTAGGTCTGGGTTAGGTCTGGGTTATGCCCGCATCTGGCTCATGATTTTACCTTCTTCGCATACTTGTTGGACAGATCCCGGGTTTTCTCGGGTTTGAATCACGTAGTAATATGGTACCACACTGAAACAGGCCATTACACTTGGTTTCGATGAATATTTTAGAGGATAACATCGGCTAGGTCTGGGTTAGGTCTGGGTTATGTCCGCATCTGGCTCATGATTTTGCCTTCTTCGCATACTTGTTGGCCAGATCCTGGATTTTTTCGGGTTTGAATCACGTAGTAATCTGGTACCACACGGTATCAATCAATTATATCTGGATTCGGTCAGAATTTAGTCGGTAACACCGGTTTGGTCTGGTTTAGGCCTGGGTTATGCCCGCTTCTGGCTCATGATTTTGCCTTCTTCGCAGACTTGTTGGCCAGTTCCTGGGTTTTTTCGGATTTGACTCAAGTAGTAATGTGGTACCACAGCGAAACAGTCAACTAAACCTGGTTCGATCAATATTTTACAGGGTAACACCGGTTAGATCTGGGTTAGGCCTGGGTTATGCCCGCATCTGGCTCATGATTTTGCCTTCTTCGCAACCTTGTTGGTCAGATCCTGGGTTCTTTCGGGTTTGAATCACGCAGTAATGTGGTACCACATTGAAACAGTCAATTAAACCTGGTTTCGATCAATATATTAGAGGAAAACACCGGTTAGTTCTGGGTTAGGTCACGGGTTATGCCCGCGTCTGGCTCACGACTTTGCCAATTCCGCATACTTGTTGGACAGATCCTGGGTTTTTTCGGGTTTGAATCACGTAGCAATGTGGTACCACAGCGAAACAGTCCATTAAACTTGGTTTCGATCAATATTTTAGAGGATAAAACCGGCTAAGTCTGGGTTAGGTCTAGGTTATTCCCGCATCTGGGTCATGATTTTGCCTAATTCGCATACTTGTTGGCCAGTTCCTGGGTTTTTTCGGATTTGACTCAAGTAGTAATGTGGTACCACCGCGAAACAGTCAACTAAACCTGGTTCGAACAATATTTTACAGGGTAACACCGGTTAGATCTGGGTTAGACCTGGGTTATGCCCGCATCTGGCTCATGATTTTGCCTTTTCCGCATACTTGTTTGCCAGATCCTTGGTTTTCTCTGGTTTGAATCACGTAATAATGTGGTACCACAGTGAAACAGACAATTAATCCTGGTTTTGATCAATATTTTACAGGATAACACCGATTAGGTCTAGGTTAGGCCTGGGTTATGCCCACATCTGGCTCATGACTTTGCCATTTCCGCAAAATTGTAGGCCTGATCCTTGGTTTTCTCTGGTTTGAATAACGTAGTAATGTGGTACCACACTGAAACAGTCAATAAAACCTGGTTTCGATCAATATTATAGAGGACAACACCGGTTAGGTCTGGGTTAGGTCTGGATTATGCCCGCATCTCGCTCGTCATTTTGCCTTCCACGCATACTTGTTGGCCAGATCCTGGGTTTTTTCCTGTTTGAATCACGTAGTAATGTGGTACCACAGCGAAACAGTCAACTAAACCTGGTTCGATCAATATTTTACAGGGTAACACCGGTTAGATCTGGTTTAGGACTGGGTTGTGCCCGCATCTGGCTCATGATTTTGCCTTTTCCGCATACTTGTTGGCCAGGTCCTTGGTTTTCTCTGGTTTGAAATACGTAGTAATGTGGTACCACACTGGAACAGTCCATTAAACTTGGTTTCGATCAATATTTTAGAGGATAACACCGGTTAGGTCTGGGTTAGGTCTGGGTTATGCCCGCATGTGGCTCATGATTTTGCCTTTTCCGCATACTTGTTGGCCAGATCCTTGGTTTTCTCTGGTTTGAATTAGGTAGTAATGTGGTACCACACAGGAACAGTCCATTAAAGTTGGTTTCGGACAGTATTTTAGTCGGTAACACCGATTAGGTCTGGGTTAGGTCTGGGTTATGCCCGCATCTGGCTCATGATTTTGCCTTCTTCGCATACTTGTTAGCCAGATCCTGGGTTTTTTAGGGTTCGAGTCACGTAGTAATGTGGTTCCACACTGAAACAATCCATTAAACCTGGTTTCGGTCAGTATTTTAGTCGGTAACACCGGTAAGGTCTGGGTTAGGTCTGGGATATGCCCACATCTGGCTCATGATTTTGCCTTCTGCGCATACTTGTTGGCCAGATCCTGGGTTTTTTCGGGTTTGAATCACGTAATAATGTGGTACCACATTGACACAGTCAATTAAACCTGGTTTCGATGAATATCTTAGAGGATAAAACCGGTTAGGTCTGGGTTAGGTATGGGTTATGTCCACATCTGGCTCATGATTTTGCCTTTTCCGCATTACTGTTGGCCAGAACCTTGGTTTCCTCTGGTTTGAATCACGTAGTAAAGTGGTACCACACTGAAACAATCCATTAAACCTGGATTCGGACAGTATTTTAGAGGATAACACCGGCTTGGTCTGGGTTAGGTCTGGGTTACGCCCGCATCTGGCTCATGATTTTGCCTTCTTCGCATACTTGTTGGCCAGATCCTGGGTTTTTTTCGTGTTTGAATCACGTAGTAATGTGGTACCACACTGAGGCAGTCAATTAACCCTGGTTTCGATCAATATTTTAGAGGATAACACCGGTTAGGTCTGGGTTAGGTCTGGTATATGCGCGCATCTGGCTTATACTTTCGCCTTTTTCGCAAACTTGTTGGCCAGATCATGGGTTTCTTCCGTGTTTGAATCACGTAGTAATGTTGTACCACACTGAGGCAGTCAATTAAACCTGGATTCGGACAGTATTTTTGAGGATAACACCGGTTAGGTCTGGGCTAGGTCTGGGTTATGTCCGCATCTGGCTCATGATTTTGCCTTCTTCGCATACTTGTTGGCCAGATCCTGGGTTTTTTTCGTGTTTGAATCACGTGGTAATGTGGTAACACACTGAAGCAGTCAATTAAACCTGGTTTCGATCAATATTTTAGAGGATAACACCGGTTAGGTCTGGGTTAGGTCTGGACAATGCGCGCATCTGGCTTATACTTTCGCCATTTTCGCAAACTTGTTGGCCAGATCCTGGGTTTTTTTCGTGTTTGAATCACGCAGTAATGTGGTACCACACAGAAACAGTCCATTAAACCTGGATTCGGACAGTATTTTAGAGGATAACACCGGTTAGGCCTGGGTTTCGTCTGGGTTATGTCCGCACCTGGCTCATGATTTTGCCTTCTTCGCATACTTGTTGGCCAGATCCTGGGTTTGTTTCGTGTTTGAATCACGCAGTAATGTGGTAACACACTGAAGCAGTCAATTAAACCTGGTTTCGATCAATATTTTGGAGGATAACACCGGTTAGGTCTGGGTTAGGTCTGGGTTATGCCCGCATCTGGCTCATGATTTAGCCTTTTTCGCAAACTTGTTGGCCAGATCCTGGGTTTTTTCCGTGTTTGAATCACGTAGTAATGTTGTAGCACACTGAGGCAGTCAATTAAACCTGGTTTCGATCAATATTTTAGAGGATAACACCGGTTTGGTCTGGGTTAGGTCTGAGATATGCGCGCATCTGGCTTATACTTTCGCCTTTTTCGCAAACTTGTTGGCCAGATCCTGGGTTTTTTCCGTGTTTGAATCACGTAGTAATGTGGTACCACACTGAGGCAGTCAATTAAACCTGGTTTCGATCAATATTTCAGAGGATAACACCGGTTAGGTCTGGGTTAGGTCAGGGTTATGCCCGCATCTGGCTCATGATTTTGCCTTCCTCGCATACTTGTTGGCCAGATCCTGGGTTTTTATCGTGTTTGAATCACGTAGTAATGTGGCACCACACTGAGGCAGTCAATTAACCCTGGTTTCGATCAATATTTTGGAGGATAACACCGGTTAGGTCTGGGTTAGGTCTGGGTTATGCCCGCATCTGGCTCATGATTTTGCCTTTTTCGCAAACTTGTTGGCCAGATCCTGGGTTTTTTCCGTGTTTGAATCACGTAGTAATGTTGTAGCACACTGAGGCAGTCAATTAAACCTGGTTTCGATCAATATTTCAGAGGATAACACCGGTTAGGTCTGGGTTAGGTCAGGGTTATGCCCGCATCTGGCTCATGATTTTGCCTTGCTCGCATACTTGTTGGCCAGATCCTGGGTTTTTTCCGTGTTTGAATCACGCAGTAATGTGGTAACACACTGAAGCAGTCAATTAAACCTGGTTTCGATCAATATTTCAGAGGATATCACCGGTTAGGTCTGGGTTAGGTCTGGGTTATGCCCGCATCTGGCTCATGATTTTGCCTTTTTCGCAAACTTGTTGGCCAGATCCTGGGTTTTTTCCGTGTTTGAATCACGTAGTAATGTGGTACCACACTGAGGCAGTCAATTAAACCTGGTTTCGATCAATATTTCAGAGGATAACACCGGTTAGGTCTGGGTTAGGTCTGGGTTATGCCCGCATCTGGCTCATGATTTTGCCTTCTTCGCATACTTGCTGGCCAGATCCTGGGTTTTTTTCGTGTTTGAATCACGTAGTAATGTGGTAACACAATGAAGCAGTCAAATAACCCTGGTTTCGATCAATATTTTGGAGGATAACACCGGTTAGGTCTGGGTTAGGTCTGGGTTATGCCCGCATCTGGCTCATGATTTTGCCTTTTTCGCAAACTTGTTGGCCAGATCCTGGGTTTTTTCCGTGTTTGAATCACGTAGTAATGTTGTAGCACACTGTGGCAGTCAATTAAACCTGGTTTCGATCAATATTTTAGAGGATAACACCGGTTAGGTCTGGGTTAGGTCTGAGATATGCGCGCATCTGGCTTATACTTTCGCCTTTTTCGCAAACTTGTTGGCCAGATCCTGGGTTTTTTCCGTGTTTGATTCACGTAGTAATGTGGTACCACACTGAGGCAGTCAATTAAACCTGGTTTCGATCAATATTTCAGAGGATAACACCGGTTAGGTCTGGGTTAGGTCAGGGTTATGCCCGCATCTGGCTCATGATTTTGCCTTCTTCGCATACTTGTTGGCCAGATCCTGGGTTTTTATCGTGTTTGAATCACGTAGTAATGTGGCACCACACTGAGGCAGTCAATTAACCCTGGTTTCGATCAATATTTTGGAGGATAACACCGGTTAGGTCTGGGTTAGGTCTGGGTTATGCCCGCATCTGGCTCATGATTTTGCCTTTTTCGCAAACTTGTTGGCCAGATCCTGGGTTTTTTTCGTGTTTGAATCATGTAGGAATGTGGTAACACACTGAAGCAGTCAATTATACCTGGTTTCGATCAATATTTCAGAGGATAACACCGGTTAGGTCTGGGTTAGGTCTGGGTTATGCCCGCATCTGGCTCATGATTTTGCCTTCTTCGCATACTTGCTGGCCAGATCCTGGGTTTTTTTCGTGTTTGAATCACGTAGTAATGTGGTAACACAATGAAGCAGTCAAATAACCCTGGTTTCGATCAATATTTTGGAGGATAACACCGGTTAGGTCTGGGTTAGGTCTGGGTTATGCCCGCAACTGGCTCATGATTTTGCCTTTTTCGCAAACTTGTTGGCCAGATCCTGGGTTTTTTCCGTGTTTGAATCACGTAGTAATGTTGTAGCACACTGAGGCAGTCAATTAAACCTGGTTTCGATCAATATTTTAGAGGATAACACCGGTTAGGTCTGGGTTAGGTCTGAGATATGCGCGCATCTGGCTTATACTTTCGCCTTTTTCGCAAACTTGTTGGCCAGATCCTGGGTTTTTTCCGTGTTTGAATCACGTAGTAATGTGGTACCACACTGAGGCAGTCAATTAAACCTGGTTTCGATCAATATTTCAGAGGATAACACCGGTTAGGTCTGGGTTAGGTCTGGGTTATGCCCGCATCTGGCTCATGATTTTGCCTTCTTCGCATACTTGCTGGCCAGATCCTGGGTTTTTTTCGTGTTTGAATCACGTAGTAATGTGGTAACACAATGAAGCAGTCAAATAACCCTGGTTTCGATCAATATTTTGGAGGATAACACCGGTTTGGTCTGGGTTAGGTCTGGGTTATGCCCGCATCTAGCTCATGATTTTGCCTTTTTCGCAAACTTGTTGGCCAGATCCTGGGTTTTTTCCGTGTTTGAATCACGGAGTAATGTTGTAGCACACTGAGGCAGTCAATCAAACCTGGTTTCGATCAATATTTCAGAGGATAACACCGGTTAGGTCTGGGTTAGGTCTGAGTTATGCCCGCATCTGGCTCATGATTTTGCCTTCTTCGCATACTTGTTGGCCAGATCCTGGGTTTTTTTCGTGTTTGAATCACGTAGTAATGTGGTACCACACTGAGGCAGTCAATTAACCCTGGTTTCGATCAATATTTTGGAGGATAACACCGGTTAGGTCTGGGTTAGGTCTGGGATATGCGCGCATCTGGCTCATGATTTTGCCTTTTTCGCAAACTTGATGGCCAGATCATGGGTTTTCTCCGTGCTTGAATCACGTAGTAATGTTGTACCACACTGAGGCAGTCAATTAAACCAGGATTCGGACAGTATTTTAGAGGATAACACCGGTTAGGTCTGGGTTAGGTCTGGGTTATGCCCGCATCTGGCTCATGATTTTGCCTTCTTCGCATACTTGTTGGCCAGATCCTGGGTTTTTTTCGTGTTTGAATCACGTAGGAATGTGGTAACACACTGAAGCAGTCAATTAAACCTGGTTTCGATCAATATTTTAGTGGATAACACCGGTTAGGTCTGGGTTAGGTCTGGTATATGCGCGCATCTGGCTTATACTTTCGCCTTTTTCGCAAACTTGTTGGCAGATCATGGGTTTCTTCCGTGTTTGAATCACGTAGTAATGTTGTACCACACTGAGGCAGTCAATTAAACCTGGATTCGGACAGTATTTTAGAGGATAGCACCGGTTAGGTCTGGGTTAGGTCTGGTATATGCGCGCATCTGGCTTATACTTTCGCCTTTTTCGCAAACTTGTTGGCCAGATCATGGGTTTCTTCCGTGTTTGAATCACGTAGTAATGTTGTACCACACTGAGGCAGTCAATTAAACCTGGATTCGGACAGTATTTTAGAGGATAACACCGGTTAGGTCTGGGTTAGGTCTGGGTTATGCCCGCATCTGGCTCATGATTTTGCCTTCTTCGCATACTTGTTGGCCAGATCCTGGGTCTTTTTCGTGTTTGAATCACGCAGTAATGTGGTAACACACTGAAGCAGTCAATTAAACCTGGTTTCGATCAATATTTTAGAGGATAACACCGGTTCGGTCTGGGTTAGGTCTGGACAATGCGCGCATCTGGCTTATACTTTCGCCATTTTCGCAAACTTGTTGGCCAGATCCTGGGTTTTTTTCGTGTTTGAATCACGCAGTAATGTGGTACCACACAGAAACAGTCCATTAAACCTGGATTCGGACAGTATTTTAGAGGATAACACCGGTTAGGCCTGGGTTTCGTCTGGGTAATGTCCGCACCTGGCTCATGATTTTGCCTTCTTCGCATACTTGTTGGCCAGATCCTGGGGTTGTTTCGTGTTTGAATCACGCAGTAATGTGGTAACACACTGAAGGAGTCAATTAAACCTGGTTTCGATCAATATTTTAGAGGATAACACCGGTTAGGTCTGGGTTAGGTCTGGGTTATACCAGCATCTGGCTCATGATTTTGCCATCTTCGCATTCTTGTTGGCCAGATCCTGGGTTTTTTTCGTGTTTGAATCACGTAGGAATGTGGTAACACACTGAAGCAGTCAATTAAACCTGGTTTCGATCAATATTTCAGAGGATAACACCGGTTAGGTCTGGGTTAGGTCTGGGTTATGCCCGCATCTGGCTCATGATTTTGCCTTCTTCGCATACTTGTTGGCCAGATTCTGGGTTTTTTTCGTGTTTGAATCACGTAGTAATGTGGTAACACAATGAAGCAGTCAAATAACCCTGGTTTCGATCAATATTTTGGAGGAGAACACCGGTTAGGTCTGGGTTAGGTCTGGGTTATGCCCGCATCTGGCTCATGATTTTGCCTTTTTCGCAAACTTGTTGGCCAGATCCTGGGTTTTTTCCGTGTTTGAATCACGTAGTAATGTTGTAGCACACTGAGGCAGTCAATTAAACCTGGTTTCGATCAATATTTTAGAGGATAACACCGGTTAGGTCTGGGTTAGGTCTGGGTTATGCCCGCATCTGGCTTATACTTTCGCCTTTTTCGCAAACATGTTGGCTAGATCCTGGGTTATTTTCGGTTTTGAATCACGTGGTAATGTGGTACGACACAGGAACAATCCATTAAACCTGGATTCGGACAGTATTTTAGAGGATAACACCGCTTAGGTCTGGGTTAGGTCTGGGTTATGCCCGCATCTGGCTCATGATTTTGCCTTCTTCGCATACTTGTTGGCCAGATCCTGGGTTTTTTTCGTGTTTGAATCACGTAGTAATGTGGTAACACACTGAAGCAGTCAATTAAACCTGGTTTCGATCAATATTTTAGGGGATAACACCGGTTAGGTCTGGGTTAGGTCTGGGTTATACCAGCATCTGGCTCATGATTTTGCCCTCTTCGCATTCTTGTTGGCCAGATCCTGGGTTTTTTTCGTGTTTGAATCATGTAGGAATGTGGTAACACACTGAAGCAGTCAATTATACCTGGTTTCGATCAATATTTCAGAGGATAACACCGGTTAGGTCTGGGTTAGGTCAGGGTTATGCCCGCATCTGGCTCATGATTTTGCCTTCCTCGCATACTTGTTGGCCAGATCCTGGGTTTTTATCGTGTTTGAATCACGTAGTAATGTGGCACCACACTGAGGCAGTCAATTAACCCTGGTTTCGATCAATATTTTGGAGGATAACACCGGTTAGGTCTGGGTTAGGTCTGGGTTATGCCCGCATCTGGCTCATGATTTTGCCTTTTTCGCAAACTTGTTGGCCAGATCCTGGGTTTTTTCCGTGTTTGAATCACGTAGTAATGTTGTAGCACACTGAGGCAGTCAATTAAACCTGGTTTCGATCAATATTTCAGAGGATAACACCGGTTAGGTCTGGGTTAGGTCAGGGTTATGCCCGCATCTGGCTCATGATTTTGCCTTGCTCGCATACTTGTTGGCCAGATCCTGGGTTTTTTCCGTGTTTGAATCACGCAGTAATGTGGTAACACACTGAAGCAGTCAATTAAACCTGGTTTCGATCAATATTTCAGAGGATATCACCGGTTAGGTCTGGGTTAGGTCTGGGTTATGCCCGCATCTGGCTCATGATTTTGCCTTTTTCGCAAACTTGTTGGCCAGATCCTGGGTTTTTTCCGTGTTTGAATCACGTAGTAATGTGGTACCACACTGAGGCAGTCAATTAAACCTGGTTTCGATCAATATTTCAGAGGATAACACCGGTTAGGTCTGGGTTAGGTCTGGGTTATGCCCGCATCTGGCTCATGATTTTGCCTTCTTCGCATACTTGCTGGCCAGATCCTGGGTTTTTTTCGTGTTTGAATCACGTAGTAATGTGGTAACACAATGAAGCAGTCAAATAACCCTGGTTTCGATCAATATTTTGGAGGATAACACCGGTTAGGTCTGGGTTAGGTCTGGGTTATGCCCGCATCTGGCTCATGATTTTGCCTTTTTCGCAAACTTGTTGGCCAGATCCTGGGTTTTTTCCGTGTTTGAATCACGTAGTAATGTTGTAGCACACTGTGGCAGTCAATTAAACCTGGTTTCGATCAATATTTTAGAGGATAACACCGGTTAGGTCTGGGTTAGGTCTGAGATATGCGCGCATCTGGCTTATACTTTCGCCTTTTTCGCAAACTTGTTGGCCAGATCCTGGGTTTTTTCCGTGTTTGATTCACGTAGTAATGTGGTACCACACTGAGGCAGTCAATTAAACCTGGTTTCGATCAATATTTCAGAGGATAACACCGGTTAGGTCTGGGTTAGGTCAGGGTTATGCCCGCATCTGGCTCATGATTTTGCCTTCTTCGCATACTTGTTGGCCAGATCCTGGGTTTTTATCGTGTTTGAATCACGTAGTAATGTGGCACCACACTGAGGCAGTCAATTAACCCTGGTTTCGATCAATATTTTGGAGGATAACACCGGTTAGGTCTGGGTTAGGTCTGGGTTATGCCCGCATCTGGCTCATGATTTTGCCTTTTTCGCAAACTTGTTGGCCAGATCCTGGGTTTTTTTCGTGTTTGAATCATGTAGGAATGTGGTAACACACTGAAGCAGTCAATTATACCTGGTTTCGATCAATATTTCAGAGGATAACACCGGTTAGGTCTGGGTTAGGTCTGGGTTATGCCCGCATCTGGCTCATGATTTTGCCTTCTTCGCATACTTGCTGGCCAGATCCTGGGTTTTTTTCGTGTTTGAATCACGTAGTAATGTGGTAACACAATGAAGCAGTCAAATAACCCTGGTTTCGATCAATATTTTGGAGGATAACACCGGTTAGGTCTGGGTTAGGTCTGGGTTATGCCCGCAACTGGCTCATGATTTTGCCTTTTTCGCAAACTTGTTGGCCAGATCCTGGGTTTTTTCCGTGTTTGAATCACGTAGTAATGTTGTAGCACACTGAGGCAGTCAATTAAACCTGGTTTCGATCAATATTTTAGAGGATAACACCGGTTAGGTCTGGGTTAGGTCTGAGATATGCGCGCATCTGGCTTATACTTTCGCCTTTTTCGCAAACTTGTTGGCCAGATCCTGGGTTTTTTCCGTGTTTGAATCACGTAGTAATGTGGTACCACACTGAGGCAGTCAATTAAACCTGGTTTCGATCAATATTTCAGAGGATAACACCGGTTAGGTCTGGGTTAGGTCTGGGTTATGCCCGCATCTGGCTCATGATTTTGCCTTCTTCGCATACTTGCTGGCCAGATCCTGGGTTTTTTTCGTGTTTGAATCACGTAGTAATGTGGTAACACAATGAAGCAGTCAAATAACCCTGGTTTCGATCAATATTTTGGAGGATAACACCGGTTTGGTCTGGGTTAGGTCTGGGTTATGCCCGCATCTAGCTCATGATTTTGCCTTTTTCGCAAACTTGTTGGCCAGATCCTGGGTTTTTTCCGTGTTTGAATCACGGAGTAATGTTGTAGCACACTGAGGCAGTCAATCAAACCTGGTTTCGATCAATATTTCAGAGGATAACACCGGTTAGGTCTGGGTTAGGTCTGAGTTATGCCCGCATCTGGCTCATGATTTTGCCTTCTTCGCATACTTGTTGGCCAGATCCTGGGTTTTTTTCGTGTTTGAATCACGTAGTAATGTGGTACCACACTGAGGCAGTCAATTAACCCTGGTTTCGATCAATATTTTGGAGGATAACACCGGTTAGGTCTGGGTTAGGTCTGGGATATGCGCGCATCTGGCTCATGATTTTGCCTTTTTCGCAAACTTGATGGCCAGATCATGGGTTTTCTCCGTGCTTGAATCACGTAGTAATGTTGTACCACACTGAGGCAGTCAATTAAACCAGGATTCGGACAGTATTTTAGAGGATAACACCGGTTAGGTCTGGGTTAGGTCTGGGTTATGCCCGCATCTGGCTCATGATTTTGCCTTCTTCGCATACTTGTTGGCCAGATCCTGGGTTTTTTTCGTGTTTGAATCACGTAGGAATGTGGTAACACACTGAAGCAGTCAATTAAACCTGGTTTCGATCAATATTTTAGTGGATAACACCGGTTAGGTCTGGGTTAGGTCTGGTATATGCGCGCATCTGGCTTATACTTTCGCCTTTTTCGCAAACTTGTTGGCAGATCATGGGTTTCTTCCGTGTTTGAATCACGTAGTAATGTTGTACCACACTGAGGCAGTCAATTAAACCTGGATTCGGACAGTATTTTAGAGGATAGCACCGGTTAGGTCTGGGTTAGGTCTGGTATATGCGCGCATCTGGCTTATACTTTCGCCTTTTTCGCAAACTTGTTGGCCAGATCATGGGTTTCTTCCGTGTTTGAATCACGTAGTAATGTTGTACCACACTGAGGCAGTCAATTAAACCTGGATTCGGACAGTATTTTAGAGGATAACACCGGTTAGGTCTGGGTTAGGTCTGGGTTATGCCCGCATCTGGCTCATGATTTTGCCTTCTTCGCATACTTGTTGGCCAGATCCTGGGTCTTTTTCGTGTTTGAATCACGCAGTAATGTGGTAACACACTGAAGCAGTCAATTAAACCTGGTTTCGATCAATATTTTAGAGGATAACACCGGTTCGGTCTGGGTTAGGTCTGGACAATGCGCGCATCTGGCTTATACTTTCGCCATTTTCGCAAACTTGTTGGCCAGATCCTGGGTTTTTTTCGTGTTTGAATCACGCAGTAATGTGGTACCACACAGAAACAGTCCATTAAACCTGGATTCGGACAGTATTTTAGAGGATAACACCGGTTAGGCCTGGGTTTCGTCTGGGTAATGTCCGCACCTGGCTCATGATTTTGCCTTCTTCGCATACTTGTTGGCCAGATCCTGGGGTTGTTTCGTGTTTGAATCACGCAGTAATGTGGTAACACACTGAAGGAGTCAATTAAACCTGGTTTCGATCAATATTTTAGAGGATAACACCGGTTAGGTCTGGGTTAGGTCTGGGTTATACCAGCATCTGGCTCATGATTTTGCCCTCTTCGCATTCTTGTTGGCCAGATCCTGGGTTTTTTTCGTGTTTGAATCACGTAGGAATGTGGTAACACACTGAAGCAGTCAATTAAACCTGGTTTCGATCAATATTTCAGAGGATAACACCGGTTAGGTCTGGGTTAGGTCTGGGTTATGCCCGCATCTGGCTCATGATTTTGCCTTCTTCGCATACTTGTTGGCCAGATTCTGGGTTTTTTTCGTGTTTGAATCACGTAGTAATGTGGTAACACAATGAAGCAGTCAAATAACCCTGGTTTCGATCAATATTTTGGAGGAGAACACCGGTTAGGTCTGGGTTAGGTCTGGGTTATGCCCGCATCTGGCTCATGATTTTGCCTTTTTCGCAAACTTGTTGGCCAGATCCTGGGTTTTTTCCGTGTTTGAATCACGTAGTAATGTTGTAGCACACTGAGGCAGTCAATTAAACCTGGTTTCGATCAATATTTTAGAGGATAACACCGGTTAGGTCTGGGTTAGGTCTGGGTTATGCCCGCATCTGGCTTATACTTTCGCCTTTTTCGCAAACATGTTGGCTAGATCCTGGGTTATTTTCGGTTTTGAATCACGTGGTAATGTGGTACGACACAGGAACAATCCATTAAACCTGGATTCGGACAGTATTTTAGAGGATAACACCGCTTAGGTCTGGGTTAGGTCTGGGTTATGCCCGCATCTGGCTCATGATTTTGCCTTCTTCGCATACTTGTTGGCCAGATCCTGGGTTTTTTTCGTGTTTGAATCACGTAGTAATGTGGTAACACACTGAAGCAGTCAATTAAACCTGGTTTCGATCAATATTTTAGGGGATAACACCGGTTAGGTCTGGGTTAGGTCTGGGTTATACCAGCATCTGGCTCATGATTTTGCCCTCTTCGCATTCTTGTTGGCCAGATCCTGGGTTTTTTTCGTGTTTGAATCATGTAGGAATGTGGTAACACACTGAAGCAGTCAATTATACCTGGTTTCGATCAATATTTCAGAGGATAACACCGGTTAGGTCTGGGTTAGGTCTGGGTTATGCCCGCATCTGGCTCATGATTTTGCCTTCTTCGCATACTTGCTGGCCAGATCCTGGGTTTTTTTCGTGTTTGAATCACGTAGTAATGTGGTAACACAATGAAGCAGTCAAATAACCCTGGTTTCGATCAATATTTTGGAGGATAACACCGGTTAGGTCTGGGTTAGGTCTGGGTTATGCCCGCATCTGGCTCATGATTTAGCCTTTTTCGCAAACTTGTTGGCCAGATCCTGGGTTTTTTCCGTGTTTGAATCACGTAGTAATGTTGTAGCACACTGAGGCAGTCAATTAAACCTGGTTTCGATCAATATTTTAGAGGATAACACCGATTTGGTCTGGGTTAAGTCTGAGATATGCGCGCATCTGGCTTATACTTTCGCCTTTTTCGCAAACTTGTTGGCCAGATCCCGGGTTTTTTCCGTGTTTGAATCACGTAGTAATGTGGTACCACACTGAGGCAGTCAATTAAACCTGGTTTCGATCAATATTTCAGAGGATAACACCGGTTAGGTCTGGGTTAGGTCAGGGTTATGCCCGCATCTGGCTCATGATTTTGCCTTCCTCGCATACTTGTTGGCCAGATCCTGGGTTTTTATCGTGTTTGAATCACGTAGTAATGTGGCACCACACTGAGGCAGTCAATTAACCCTGGTTTCGATCAATATTTTGGAGGATAACACCGGTTAGGTCTGGGTTATGCCCGCATCTGGCTCATGATTTTGCCTTTTTCGCAAACTTGTTGGCCAGATCCTGGGTTTTTTCCGTGTTTGAATCACGTAGTAATGTTGTAGCACACTGAGGCAGTCAATTAAACCTGGTTTCGATCAATATTTCAGAGGATATCACCGGTTAGGTCTGGGTTAGGTCAGGGTTATGCCCGCATCTGGCTCATGATTTTGCCTTCCTCGCATACTTGTTGGCCAGATCCTGGGTTTTTTCCGTGTTTGAATCACGCAGTAATGTGGTAACACACTGAAGCAGTCAATTAAACCTGGTTTCGATCAATATTTCAGAGGATAACACCGGTTAGGTCTGGGTTAGGTCTGGGTTATGCCCGCATCTGGCTCATGATTTTGCCTTCTTCGCATACTTGTTGGCCAGATCCTGGGTTTTTTTCGTGTTTGAATCACGTAGTAATGTGGTACCACACTGAGGCAGTCAATTAACCCTGGTTTCGATCAATATTTTGGAGGATAACACCGGTTAGGTCTGGGTTAGGTCTGGGTTATGCCCGCATCTGGCTCATGATTTTGCCTTTTTCGCAAACTTGTTGGCCAGATCCTGGGTTTTTTTCGTGTTTGAATCATGTAGGAATGTGGTAACACACTGAAGCAGTCAATTATACATGGTTTCGATCAATATTTCAGAGGATAACACCGGTTAGGTCTGGGTTAGGTCTGGGTTATGCCCGCATCTGGCTCATGATTTTGCCTTCTTCGCATACTTGCTGGCCAGATCCTGGGTTTTTTTCGTGTTTGAATCACGTAGTAATGTGGTAACACAATGAAGCAGTCAAATAACCCTGGTTTCGATCAATATTTTGGAGGATAACACCGGTTAGGTCTGGGTTAGGTCTGGGTTATGCCCGCATCTGGCTCATGATTTTGCCTTTTTCGCAAACTTGTTGGCCAGATCCTGGGTTTTTTCCGTGTTTGAATCACGTAGTAATGTTGTAGCACACTGAGGCAGTCAATTAAACCTGGTTTCGATCAATATTTTAGAGGATAACACCGGTTAGGTCTGGGTTAGGTCTGAGATATGCGCGCATCTGGCTTATACTTTCGCCTTTTTCGCAAACTTGTTGGCCAGATCCTGGGTTTTTTCCGTGTTTGAATCACGTAGTAATGTGGTACCACACTGAGGCAGTCAATTAAACCTGGTTTCGATCAATATTTCAGAGGATAACACCGGTTAGGTCTGGGTTAGGTCTGGGTTATGCCCGCATCTGGCTCATGATTTTGCCTTCTTCGCATACTTGCTGGCCAGATCCTGCGTTTTTTTCGTGTTTGAATCACGTAGTAATGTGGTAACACAATGAAGCAGTCAAATAACCCTGGTTTCGATCAATATTTTGGAGGATAACACCGGTTAGGTCTGGGTTAGGTCTGGGTTATGCCCGCATCTGGCTCATGATTTTGCTTTTTTCGCAAACTTGTTGGCCAGGTCCTGGGTTTTTTCCGTGTTTGAATCACGTAGTAATGTTGTAGCACACTGAGGCAGTCAATTAAACCTGGTTTCGATCAATATTTCAGAGGATAACACCGGTTAGGTCTGGGTTAGGTCTGGGTTATGCCCGCATCTGGCTCATGATTTTGCCTTCTTCGCATACTTGTTGGCCAGATCCTGGGTTTTTTTCGTGTTTGAATCACGTAGTAATGTGGTACCACACTGAGGCAGTCAATTAACCCTGGTTTCGATCAATATTTTGGAGGATAACACCGGTTAGGTCTGGGTTAGGTCTGGGAAATGCGCGCATCTGGCTCATGATTTTGCCTTTTTCGCAAACTTGATGGCCAGATCATGGGTTTTCTCCGTGCTTGAATCACGTAGTAATGTTGTACCACACTGAGGCAGTCAATTAAACCAGGATTCGGTCAGTATTTTAGAGGATAACACCGGTTAGGTCTGGGTTAGGTCTGGGTTATGCCCGCATCTGGCTCATGATTTTGCCTTCTTCGCATACTTGTTGGCCAGATCCTGGGTTTTTTTCGTGTTTGAATCACGTAGGAATGTGGTAACACACTGAAGCAGTCAATTAAACCTGGTTTCGATCAATATTTTAGTGGATAACACCGGTTAGGTCTGGGTTAGGTCTGGTATATGCGCGCATCTGGCTTATACTTTCGCCTTTTTCGCAAACTTGTTGGCAGATCATGGGTTTCTTCCGTGTTTGAATCACGTAGTAATGTTGTACCACACTGAGGCAGTCAATTAAACCTGGATTCGGACAGTATTTTAGAGGATAGCACCGGTTAGGTCTGGGTTAGGTCTGGTATATGCGCGCATCTGGCTTATACTTTCGCCTTTTTCGCAAACTTGTTGGCCAGATCATGGGTTTCTTCCGTGTTTGAATCACGTAGTAATGTTGTACCACACTGAGGCAGTCAATTAAACCTGGATTCGGACAGTATTTTAGAGGATAACACCGGTTAGGTCTGGGTTAGGTCTGGGTTATGCCCGCATCTGGCTCATGATTTTGCCTTCTTCGCATACTTGTTGGCCAGATCCTGGGTTTTTTTCGTGTTTGAATCACTTGGTAATGTGGTAACACACTGAAGCAGTCAATTAAACCTGGTTTCGATCAATATTTTAGAGGATAACACCGGTTCGGTCTGGGTTAGGTCTGGACAATGCGCGCATCTGGCTTATACTTTCGCCATTTTCGCAAACTTGTTGGCCAGATCCTGGGTTTTTTTCGTGTTTGAATCACGCAGTAATGTGGTACCACACAGAAACAGTCCATTAAACCTGGATTCGGACAGTATTTTAGAGGATAACACCGGTTAGGCCTGGGTTTCGTCTGGGTAATGTCCGCACCTGGCTCATGATTTTGCCTTCTTCGCATACTTGTTGGCCAGATCCTGGGTTTGTTTCGTGTTTGAATCACGCAGTAATGTGGTAACACACTGAAGGAGTCAATTAAACCTGGTTTCGATCAATATTTTAGAGGATAACACCGGTTAGGTCTGGGTTAGGTCTGGGTTATACCAGCATCTGGCTCATGATTTTGCCCTCTTCGCATTCTTGTTGGCCAGATCCTGGGTTTTTTTCGTGTTTGAATCACGTAGGAATGTGGTAACACACTGAAGCAGTCAATTAAACCTGGTTTCGATCAATATTTCAGAGGATAACACCGGTTAGGTCTGGGTTAGGTCTGGGTTATGCCCGCATCTGGCTCATGATTTTGCCTTCTTCGCATACTTGTTGGCCAGATTCTGGGTTTTTTTCGTGTTTGAATCACGTAGTAATGTGGTAACACAATGAAGCAGTCAAATAACCCTGGTTTCGATCAATATTTTGGAGGAGAACACCGGTTAGGTCTGGGTTAGGTCTGGGTTATGCCCGCATCTGGCTCATGATTTTGCCTTTTTCGCAAACTTGTTGGCCAGATCCTGGGTTTTTTCCGTGTTTGAATCACGTAGTAATGTTGTAGCACACTGAGGCAGTCAATTAAACCTGGTTTCGATCAATATTTTAGAGGATAACACCGATTTGGTCTGGGTTAGGTCTGGGTTATGCCCGCATCTGGCTTATACTTTCGCCTTTTTCGCAAACATGTTGGCCAGATCCCGGGTTTTTTCCGTGTTTGAATCACGTAGTAATGTGGTACCACACTGAGGCAGTCAATTAAACCTGGTTTCGATCAATATTTCAGAGGATAACACCGGTTAGGTCTGGGTTAGGTCAGGGTTATGCCCGCATCTGGCTCATGATTTTGCCTTCCTCGCATACTTGTTGGCCAGATCCTGGGTTTTTATCGTGTTTGAATCACGTAGTAATGTGGCACCACACTGAGGCAGTCAATTAACCCTGGTTTCGATCAATATTTTGGAGGATAACACCGGTTAGGTCTGGGTTATGCCCGCATCTGGCTCATGATTTTGCCTTTTTCGCAAACTTGTTGGCCAGATCCTGGGTTTTTTCCGTGTTTGAATCACGTAGTAATGTTGTAGCACACTGAGGCAGTCAATTAAACCTGGTTTCGATCAATATTTCAGAGGATATCACCGGTTAGGTCTGGGTTAGGTCAGGGTTATGCCCGCATCTGGCTCATGATTTTGCCTTCCTCGCATACTTGTTGGCCAGATCCTGGGTTTTTTCCGTGTTTGAATCACGCAGTAATGTGGTAACACACTGAAGCAGTCAATTAAACCTGGTTTCGATCAATATTTCAGAGGATAACACCGGTTAGGTCTGGGTTAGGTCTGGGTTATGCCCGCATCTGGCTCATGATTTTGCCTTCTTCGCATACTTGTTGGCCAGATCCTGGGTTTTTTTCGTGTTTGAATCACGTAGTAATGTGGTACCACACTGAGGCAGTCAATTAACCCTGGTTTCGATCAATATTTTGGAGGATAACACCGGTTAGGTCTGGGTTAGGTCTGGGTTATGCCCGCATCTGGCTCATGATTTTGCCTTTTTCGCAAACTTGTTGGCCAGATCCTGGGTTTTTTTCGTGTTTGAATCATGTAGGAATGTGGTAACACACTGAAGCAGTCAATTATACATGGTTTCGATCAATATTTCAGAGGATAACACCGGTTAGGTCTGGGTTAGGTCTGGGTTATGCCCGCATCTGGCTCATGATTTTGCCTTCTTCGCATACTTGCTGGCCAGATCCTGGGTTTTTTTCGTGTTTGAATCACGTAGTAATGTGGTAACACAATGAAGCAGTCAAATAACCCTGGTTTCGATCAATATTTTGGAGGATAACACCGGTTAGGTCTGGGTTAGGTCTGGGTTATGCCCGCATCTGGCTCATGATTTTGCCTTTTTCGCAAACTTGTTGGCCAGATCCTGGGTTTTTTCCGTGTTTGAATCACGTAGTAATGTTGTAGCACACTGAGGCAGTCAATTAAACCTGGTTTCGATCAATATTTTAGAGGATAACACCGGTTAGGTCTGGGTTAGGTCTGAGATATGCGCGCATCTGGCTTATACTTTCGCCTTTTTCGCAAACTTGTTGGCCAGATCCTGGGTTTTTTCCGTGTTTGAATCACGTAGTAATGTGGTACCACACTGAGGCAGTCAATTAAACCTGGTTTCGATCAATATTTCAGAGGATAACACCGGTTAGGTCTGGGTTAGGTCTGGGTTATGCCCGCATCTGGCTCATGATTTTGCCTTCTTCGCATACTTGCTGGCCAGATCCTGCGTTTTTTTCGTGTTTGAATCACGTAGTAATGTGGTAACACAATGAAGCAGTCAAATAACCCTGGTTTCGATCAATATTTTGGAGGATAACACCGGTTAGGTCTGGGTTAGGTCTGGGTTATGCCCGCATCTGGCTCATGATTTTGCTTTTTTCGCAAACTTGTTGGCCAGGTCCTGGGTTTTTTCCGTGTTTGAATCACGTAGTAATGTTGTAGCTCACTGAGGCAGTCAATTAAACCTGGTTTCGATCAATATTTCAGAGGATAACACCGGTTAGGTCTGGGTTAGGTCTGGGTTATGCCCGCATCTGGCTCATGATTTTGCCTTCTTCGCATACTTGTTGGCCAGATCCTGGGTTTTTTTCGTGTTTGAATCACGTAGTAATGTGGTACCACACTGAGGCAGTCAATTAACCCTGGTTTCGATCAATATTTTGGAGGATAACACCGGTTAGGTCTGGGTTAGGTCTGGGAAATGCGCGCATCTGGCTCATGATTTTGCCTTTTTCGCAAACTTGATGGCCAGATCATGGGTTTTCTCCGTGCTTGAATCACGTAGTAATGTTGTACCACACTGAGGCAGTCAATTAAACCAGGATTCGGTCAGTATTTTAGAGGATAACACCGGTTAGGTCTGGGTTAGGTCTGGGTTATGCCCGCATCTGGCTCATGATTTTGCCTTCTTCGCATACTTGTTGGCCAGATCCTGGGTTTTTTTCGTGTTTGAATCACGTAGGAATGTGGTAACACACTGAAGCAGTCAATTAAACCTGGTTTCGATCAATATTTTAGTGGATAACACCGGTTAGGTCTGGGTTAGGTCTGGTATATGCGCGCATCTGGCTTATACTTTCGCCTTTTTCGCAAACTTGTTGGCAGATCATGGGTTTCTTCCGTGTTTGAATCACGTAGTAATGTTGTACCACACTGAGGCAGTCAATTAAACCTGGATTCGGACAGTATTTTAGAGGATAGCACCGGTTAGGTCTGGGTTAGGTCTGGTATATGCGCGCATCTGGCTTATACTTTCGCCTTTTTCGCAAACTTGTTGGCCAGATCATGGGTTTCTTCCGTGTTTGAATCACGTAGTAATGTTGTACCACACTGAGGCAGTCAATTAAACCTGGATTCGGACAGTATTTTAGAGGATAACACCGGTTAGGTCTGGGTTAGGTCTGGGTTATGCCCGCATCTGGCTCATGATTTTGCCTTCTTCGCATACTTGTTGGCCAGATCCTGGGTTTTTTTCGTGTTTGAATCACTTGGTAATGTGGTAACACACTGAAGCAGTCAATTAAACCTGGTTTCGATCAATATTTTAGAGGATAACACCGGTTCGGTCTGGGTTAGGTCTGGACAATGCGCGCATCTGGCTTATACTTTCGCCATTTTCGCAAACTTGTTGGCCAGATCCTGGGTTTTTTTCGTGTTTGAATCACGCAGTAATGTGGTACCACACAGAAACAGTCCATTAAACCTGGATTCGGACAGTATTTTAGAGGATAACACCGGTTAGGCCTGGGTTTCGTCTGGGTAATGTCCGCACCTGGCTCATGATTTTGCCTTCTTCGCATACTTGTTGGCCAGATCCTGGGTTTGTTTCGTGTTTGAATCACGCAGTAATGTGGTAACACACTGAAGGAGTCAATTAAACCTGGTTTCGATCAATATTTTAGAGGATAACACCGGTTAGGTCTGGGTTAGGTCTGGGTTATACCAGCATCTGGCTCATGATTTTGCCCTCTTCGCATTCTTGTTGGCCAGATCCTGGGTTTTTTTCGTGTTTGAATCACGTAGGAATGTGGTAACACACTGAAGCAGTCAATTAAACCTGGTTTCGATCAATATTTCAGAGGATAACACCGGTTAGGTCTGGGTTAGGTCTGGGTTATGCCCGCATCTGGCTCATGATTTTGCCTTCTTCGCATACTTGTTGGCCAGATTCTGGGTTTTTTTCGTGTTTGAATCACGTAGTAATGTGGTAACACAATGAAGCAGTCAAATAACCCTGGTTTCGATCAATATTTTGGAGGAGAACACCGGTTAGGTCTGGGTTAGGTCTGGGTTATGCCCGCATCTGGCTCATGATTTTGCCTTTTTCGCAAACTTGTTGGCCAGATCCTGGGTTTTTTCCGTGTTTGAATCACGTAGTAATGTTGTAGCACACTGAGGCAGTCAATTAAACCTGGTTTCGATCAATATTTTAGAGGATAACACCGGTTAGGTCTGGGTTAGGTCTGGGTTATGCCCGCATCTGGCTTATACTTTCGCCTTTTTCGCAAACATGTTGGCTAGATCCTGGGTTATTTTCGGTTTTGAATCACGTGGTAATGTGGTACGACACAGGAACAATCCATTAAACCTGGATTCGGACAGTATTTTAGAGGATAACACCGCTTAGGTCTGGGTTAGGTCTGGGTTATGCCCGCATCTGGCTCATGATTTTGCCTTCTTCGCATACTTGTTGGCCAGATCCTGGGTTTTTTTCGTGTTTGAATCGCGTAGTAATGTGGTACCACACTGAGGCAGTCAATTAAACCTGGTTTCGATCAATATTTTAGGGGATAACACCGGTTAGGTCTGGGTTAGGTCTAGTATATGCGCGCATCTAGCTTATACTTTCGCCTTCTTCGCATACTTGTTGGCCAGATCCTGGGTTTTTTTCGTGTTTGAATCACGTAGTAATGTGGTAACACACTGAAGCAGTCAATTAAACCTGGTTTCGATCAATATTTTAGAGGATAACACCGGTTAGGTCTGGGTTAGGTCTGGGATATGCGCGCATCTGGCTTATACTTTCGCCTTTTTCGCAAACTTGTTGGCCAGATCCTGGGTTTTTTCCGTGTTTGAATCACGTAGTAATGTGGTACCACACTGAGGCAGTCAATTAAACCTGGTTTCGATCAATATTTCAGAGGATAACACCGTTTAGGTCTGGGTTAGGTCCGGGATATGCCCGCATCTGGCTCATGATTTTGCCTTCTTCGCATACTTGTTGGCCAGATTCTGGGTTTTTTTCGTGTTTGAATCACGTAGTAATGTGGTAACACAATGAAGCAGTCAAATAACCCTGGTTTCGATCAATATTTTGGAGGAGAACACCGGTTAGGTCTGGGTTAGGTCTGGGTTATGCCCGCATCTGGCTCATGATTTTGCCTTTTTCGCAAACTTGTTGGCCAGATCCTGGGTTTTTTCCGTGTTTGAATCACGTAGTAATGTTGTAGCACACTGAGGCAGTCAATTAAACCTGGTTTCGATCAATATTTTAGAGGATAACACCGGTTAGGTCTGGGTTAGGTCTGGGTTATGCCCGCATCTGGCTTATACTTTCGCCTTTTTCACAAACATGTTGGCTAGATCCTGGGTTATTTTCGGTTTTGAATCACGTGGTAATGTGGTACGACACAGGAACAATCCATTAAACCTGGATTCGGACAGTATTTTAGAGGATAACACCGCTTAGGTCTGGGTTAGGTCTGGGTTATGCCCGCATCTGGCTCATGATTTTGCCTTCTTCGCATACTTGTTGGCCAGATCCTGGGTTTTTTTCGTGTTTGAATCGCGTAGTAATGTGGTACCACACTGAGGCAGTCAATTAAACCTGGTTTCGATCAATATTTTAGGGGATAACACCGGTTAGGTCTGGGTTAGGTCTAGTATATGCGCGCATCTAGCTTATACTTTCGCCTTCTTCGCATACTTGTTGGCCAGATCCTTGGTTTTTTTCGTGTTTGAATCACGTAGTAATGTGGTAACACACTGAAGCAGTCAATTAAACCTGGTTTCGATCAATATTTTAGAGGATAACACCGGTTAGGTCTGGGTTAGGTCTGGGATATGCGCGCATCTGGCTTATACTTTCGCCTTTTTCGCAAACTTGTTGGCCAGATCCTGGGTTTTTTCCGTGTTTGAATCACGTAGTAATGTGGTACCACACTGAGGCAGTCAATTAAACCTGGTTTCGATCAATATTTCAGAGGATAACACCGTTTAGGTCTGGGTTAGGTCCGGGATATGCCCGCATCTGGCTCATGATTTTGCCTTCATCGTATACTTGTTGGCCAGATTCTGGGTTTTTTTCGTGTTTGAATCATGTAGGAATGTGGTAACACACTGAAGCAGTCAATTATACATGGTTTCGATCAATATTTCAGAGGATAACACCGGTTAGGTCTGGGTTAGGTCTGGGTTATGCCCGCATCTGGCTCATGATTTTGCCTTCTTCGCATACTTGCTGGCCAGATCCTGGGTTTTTTTCGTGTTTGAATCACGTAGTAATGTGGTAACACAATGAAGCAGTCAAATAACCCTGGTTTCGATCAATATTTTGGAGGATAACACCGGTTAGGTCTGGGTTAGGTCTGGGTTATGCCCGCATCTGGCTCATGATTTTGCCTTTTTCGCAAACTTGTTGGCCAGATCCTGGGTTTTTTCCGTGTTTGAATCACGTAGTAATGTTGTAGCACACTGAGGCAGTCAATTAAACCTGGTTTCGATCAATATTTTAGAGGATAACACCGGTTAGGTCTGGGTTAGGTCTGAGATATGCGCGCATCTGGCTTATACTTTCGCCTTTTTCGCAAACTTGTTGGCCAGATCCTGGGTTTTTTCCGTGTTTGAATCACGTAGTAATGTGGTACCACACTGAGGCAGTCAATTAAACCTGGTTTCGATCAATATTTCAGAGGATAACACCGGTTAGGTCTGGGTTAGGTCTGGGTTATGCCCGCATCTGGCTCATGATTTTGCCTTCTTCGCATACTTGCTGGCCAGATCCTGCGTTTTTTTCGTGTTTGAATCACGTAGTAATGTGGTAACACAATGAAGCAGTCAAATAACCCTGGTTTCGATCAATATTTTGGAGGATAACACCGGTTAGGTCTGGGTTAGGTCTGGGTTATGCCCGCATCTGGCTCATGATTTTGCTTTTTTCGCAAACTTGTTGGCCAGGTCCTGGGTTTTTTCCGTGTTTGAATCACGTAGTAATGTTGTAGCACACTGAGGCAGTCAATTAAACCTGGTTTCGATCAATATTTCAGAGGATAACACCGGTTAGGTCTGGGTTAGGTCTGGGTTATGCCCGCATCTGGCTCATGATTTTGCCTTCTTCGCATACTTGTTGGCCAGATCCTGGGTTTTTTTCGTGTTTGAATCACGTAGTAATGTGGTACCACACTGAGGCAGTCAATTAACCCTGGTTTCGATCAATATTTTGGAGGATAACACCGGTTAGGTCTGGGTTAGGTCTGGGAAATGCGCGCATCTGGCTCATGATTTTGCCTTTTTCGCAAACTTGATGGCCAGATCATGGGTTTTCTCCGTGCTTGAATCACGTAGTAATGTTGTACCACACTGAGGCAGTCAATTAAACCAGGATTCGGTCAGTATTTTAGAGGATAACACCGGTTAGGTCTGGGTTAGGTCTGGGTTATGCCCGCATCTGGCTCATGATTTTGCCTTCTTCGCATACTTGTTGGCCAGATCCTGGGTTTTTTTCGTGTTTGAATCACGTAGGAATGTGGTAACACACTGAAGCAGTCAATTAAACCTGGTTTCGATCAATATTTTAGTGGATAACACCGGTTAGGTCTGGGTTAGGTCTGGTATATGCGCGCATCTGGCTTATACTTTCGCCTTTTTCGCAAACTTGTTGGCAGATCATGGGTTTCTTCCGTGTTTGAATCACGTAGTAATGTTGTACCACACTGAGGCAGTCAATTAAACCTGGATTCGGACAGTATTTTAGAGGATAGCACCGGTTAGGTCTGGGTTAGGTCTGGTATATGCGCGCATCTGGCTTATACTTTCGCCTTTTTCGCAAACTTGTTGGCCAGATCATGGGTTTCTTCCGTGTTTGAATCACGTAGTAATGTTGTACCACACTGAGGCAGTCAATTAAACCTGGATTCGGACAGTATTTTAGAGGATAACACCGGTTAGGTCTGGGTTAGGTCTGGGTTATGCCCGCATCTGGCTCATGATTTTGCCTTCTTCGCATACTTGTTGGCCAGATCCTGGGTTTTTTTCGTGTTTGAATCACTTGGTAATGTGGTAACACACTGAAGCAGTCAATTAAACCTGGTTTCGATCAATATTTTAGAGGATAACACCGGTTCGGTCTGGGTTAGGTCTGGACAATGCGCGCATCTGGCTTATACTTTCGCCATTTTCGCAAACTTGTTGGCCAGATCCTGGGTTTTTTTCGTGTTTGAATCACGCAGTAATGTGGTACCACACAGAAACAGTCCATTAAACCTGGATTCGGACAGTATTTTAGAGGATAACACCGGTTAGGCCTGGGTTTCGTCTGGGTAATGTCCGCACCTGGCTCATGATTTTGCCTTCTTCGCATACTTGTTGGCCAGATCCTGGGTTTGTTTCGTGTTTGAATCACGCAGTAATGTGGTAACACACTGAAGGAGTCAATTAAACCTGGTTTCGATCAATATTTTAGAGGATAACACCGGTTAGGTCTGGGTTAGGTCTGGGTTATACCAGCATCTGGCTCATGATTTTGCCCTCTTCGCATTCTTGTTGGCCAGATCCTGGGTTTTTTTCGTGTTTGAATCACGTAGGAATGTGGTAACACACTGAAGCAGTCAATTAAACCTGGTTTCGATCAATATTTCAGAGGATAACACCGGTTAGGTCTGGGTTAGGTCTGGGTTATGCCCGCATCTGGCTCATGATTTTGCCTTCTTCGCATACTTGTTGGCCAGATTCTGGGTTTTTTTCGTGTTTGAATCACGTAGTAATGTGGTAACACAATGAAGCAGTCAAATAACCCTGGTTTCGATCAATATTTTGGAGGAGAACACCGGTTAGGTCTGGGTTAGGTCTGGGTTATGCCCGCATCTGGCTCATGATTTTGCCTTTTTCGCAAACTTGTTGGCCAGATCCTGGGTTTTTTCCGTGTTTGAATCACGTAGTAATGTTGTAGCACACTGAGGCAGTCAATTAAACCTGGTTTCGATCAATATTTTAGAGGATAACACCGGTTAGGTCTGGGTTAGGTCTGGGTTATGCCCGCATCTGGCTTATACTTTCGCCTTTTTCGCAAACATGTTGGCTAGATCCTGGGTTATTTTCGGTTTTGAATCACGTGGTAATGTGGTACGACACAGGAACAATCCATTAAACCTGGATTCGGACAGTATTTTAGAGGATAACACCGCTTAGGTCTGGGTTAGGTCTGGGTTATGCCCGCATCTGGCTCATGATTTTGCCTTCTTCGCATACTTGTTGGCCAGATCCTGGGTTTTTTTCGTGTTTGAATCGCGTAGTAATGTGGTACCACACTGAGGCAGTCAATTAAACCTGGTTTCGATCAATATTTTAGGGGATAACACCGGTTAGGTCTGGGTTAGGTCTAGTATATGCGCGCATCTAGCTTATACTTTCGCCTTCTTCGCATACTTGTTGGCCAGATCCTGGGTTTTTTTCGTGTTTGAATCACGTAGTAATGTGGTAACACACTGAAGCAGTCAATTAAACCTGGTTTCGATCAATATTTTAGAGGATAACACCGGTTAGGTCTGGGTTAGGTCTGGGATATGCGCGCATCTGGCTTATACTTTCGCCTTTTTCGCAAACTTGTTGGCCAGATCCTGGGTTTTTTCCGTGTTTGAATCACGTAGTAATGTGGTACCACACTGAGGCAGTCAATTAAACCTGGTTTCGATCAATATTTCAGAGGATAACACCGTTTAGGTCTGGGTTAGGTCCGGGATATGCCCGCATCTGGCTCATGATTTTGCCTTCTTCGCATACTTGTTGGCCAGATTCTGGGTTTTTTTCGTGTTTGAATCACGTAGTAATGTGGTAACACAATGAAGCAGTCAAATAACCCTGGTTTCGATCAATATTTTGGAGGAGAACACCGGTTAGGTCTGGGTTAGGTCTGGGTTATGCCCGCATCTGGCTCATGATTTTGCCTTTTTCGCAAACTTGTTGGCCAGATCCTGGGTTTTTTCCGTGTTTGAATCACGTAGTAATGTTGTAGCACACTGAGGCAGTCAATTAAACCTGGTTTCGATCAATATTTTAGAGGATAACACCGGTTAGGTCTGGGTTAGGTCTGGGTTATGCCCGCATCTGGCTTATACTTTCGCCTTTTTCACAAACATGTTGGCTAGATCCTGGGTTATTTTCGGTTTTGAATCACGTGGTAATGTGGTACGACACAGGAACAATCCATTAAACCTGGATTCGGACAGTATTTTAGAGGATAACACCGCTTAGGTCTGGGTTAGGTCTGGGTTATGCCCGCATCTGGCTCATGATTTTGCCTTCTTCGCATACTTGTTGGCCAGATCCTGGGTTTTTTTCGTGTTTGAATCGCGTAGTAATGTGGTACCACACTGAGGCAGTCAATTAAACCTGGTTTCGATCAATATTTTAGGGGATAACACCGGTTAGGTCTGGGTTAGGTCTAGTATATGCGCGCATCTAGCTTATACTTTCGCCTTCTTCGCATACTTGTTGGCCAGATCCTTGGTTTTTTTCGTGTTTGAATCACGTAGTAATGTGGTAACACACTGAAGCAGTCAATTAAACCTGGTTTCGATCAATATTTTAGAGGATAACACCGGTTAGGTCTGGGTTAGGTCTGGGATATGCGCGCATCTGGCTTATACTTTCGCCTTTTTCGCAAACTTGTTGGCCAGATCCTGGGTTTTTTCCGTGTTTGAATCACGTAGTAATGTGGTACCACACTGAGGCAGTCAATTAAACCTGGTTTCGATCAATATTTCAGAGGATAACACCGTTTAGGTCTGGGTTAGGTCCGGGATATGCCCGCATCTGGCTCATGATTTTGCCTTCATCGTATACTTGTTGGCCAGATTCTGGGTTTTTTTCGTGTTTGAATCACGTAGTAATGTGGTACCACACTGAGGCAGTCAATTAAACCTGGTTTCGATCAATATTTCAGAGGATAACACCGGTTAGGTCTGGGTTAGGTCAGGGTATTGCCGCATCTGGCTCATGATTTTGCCTTCCTCGCATACTTGTTGGCCAGATCCTGGGTTTTTATCGTGTTTGAATCACGTAGTAATGTGGCACCACACTGAGGCAGTCAATTAAACCTGGTTTCGATCAATATTTTGGAGGATAACACCGGTTAGGTCTGGGTTAGGTCTGGGATATGCGCGCATCTGGCTCATGATTTTGCCTTTTTCGCAAACTTCTTGGCCAGATCATGGGTTTTCTCCGTGTTTGAATCACGTAGTAATGTTGTACCACACTGAGGCAGTCAATTAAACCTGGATTCGGACAGTATTTTAGAGGATAACACCGGTTAGGTCTGGGTTAGGTCTGGGTTATGCCCGCATCTGGCTCATGATTTTGCCTTCTTCGCATACTTGTTGGCCAGATCCTGGGTTTTTTTCGTGTTTGAATCACGTAGTAATGTGGTACCACACTGAGCCAGTCAATTAACCCTGGTTTCGATCAATATTTTGGAGGATAACACCGGTTAGGTCTGGGTTAGGTCTGGGATATGCTCGCATCTGGCTCATGATTTTGCCTTTTTCGCAAACTTGATGGCCAGATCATGGGTTTTCTCCGTGTTTGAATCACGTAGTAATGTTGTACCACACTGAGGCAGTCAACTAAACCAGGATTCGGACAGTATTTTAGAGGATAACACCGGTTAGGTCTGGGTTAGGTCTGGGTTATGCCCGCATCTGGCTCATGATTTTGCCTTCTTCGCATACTTGTTGGCCAGATCCTGGGTTTTTTCCGTGTTTGAATCACGTAGTAATGTGGTACCACACTGAGGCAGTCAATTAAACCTGGTTTCGATCAATATTTCAGAGGATAACACCGGTTAGGTCTGGGTTAGGTCTGGGTTATGCCCGCATCTGGCTCATGATTTTGCCTTCTTCGCATACTTGCTGGCCAGATCCTGCGTTTTTTTCGTGTTTGAATCACGTAGTAATGTGGTAACACAATGAAGCAGTCAAATAACCCTGGTTTCGATCAATATTTCAGAGGATAACACCGGTTAGGTCTGGGTTAGGTCTGGGTTATGCCCGCATCTGGCTCATGATTTTGCCTTCTTCGCATACTTGTTGGCCAGATCCTGGGTTTTTTTCGTGTTTGAATCACGTAGTAATGTGGTACCACACTGAGGCAGTCAATTAACCCTGGTTTCGATCAATATTTTGGAGGATAACACCGGTTAGGTCTGGGTTAGGTCTGGGATATGCGCGCATCTGGCTCATGATTTTGCCTTTTTCGCAAACTTGATGGCCAGATCATGGGTTTTCTCCGTGCTTGAATCACGTAGTAATGTTGTACCACACTGAGGCAGTCAATTAAACCTGGATTCGGACAGTATTTTAGAGGATAGCACCGGTTAGGTCTGGGTTAGGTCTGGTATATGCGCGCATCTGGCTTATACTTTCGCCTTTTTCGCAAACTTGTTGGCCAGATCATGGGTTTCTTCCGTGTTTGAATCACGTAGGAATGTGGTAACACACTGAAGCAGTCAATTAAACCTGGTTTCGATCAATATTTTAGTGGATAACACCGGTTAGGTCTGTGTTAGGTCTGGTATATGCGCGCATCTGGCTTATACTTTCGCCTTTTTCGCAAACTTGTTGGCAGGTCATGGGTTTCTTCCGTGTTTGAATCACGTAGTAATGTTGTACCACACTGAGGCAGTCAATTAAACCTGGATTCGAACAGTATTTTAGAGGATAGCACCGGTTAGGTCTGGGTTAGGTCTGGTATATGCGCGCATCTGGCTTATACTTTCGCCTTTTTCGCAAACTTGTTGGCCAGATCATGGGTTTCTTCCGTGTTTGAATCACGTAGTAATGTTGTACCACACTGAGGCAGTCAATTAAACCTGGATTCGGACAGTATTTTAGAGGATAACACCGGTTAGGTCTGGGTTAGGTCTGGGTTATGCCCGCATCTGGCTCATGATTTTGCCTTCTTCGCATACTTGTTGGCCAGATCCTGGGTTTTTTTCGTGTTTGAATCACGTGGTAATGTGGTAACACACTGAAGCAGTCAATTAAACCTGGTTTCGATCAATATTTTAGAGGATAACACCGGTTCGGTCTGGGTTAGGTCTGGACAATGCGCGCATCTGGCTTATACTTTCGCCATTTTCGCAAACTTGTTGGCCAGATCCTGGGTTTTTTTCGTGTTTGAATCACGCAGTAATGTGGTACCACACAGAAACAGTCCATTAAACCTGGATTCGGACAGTATTTTAGAGGATAACACCGGTTAGGCCTGGGTTTCGTCTGGATAATGTCCGCACCTGGCTCATGATTTTGCCTTCTTCGCATACTTGTTGGCCAGATCCTGGGTTTGTTTCGTGTTTGAATCACGCAGTAATGTGGTAACACACTGAAGGAGTCAATTAAACCTGGTTTCGATCAATATTTTAGAGGATAACACCGGTTAGGTCTGGGTTAGGTCTGGGTTATACCAGCATCTGGCTCATGATTTTGCCCTCTTCGCATTCTTGTTGGCCAGATCCTGGGTTTTTTTCGTGTTTGAATCACGTAGGAATGTGGTAACACACTGAAGCAGTCAATTAAACCTGGTTTCGATCAATATTTCAGAGGATAACACCGGTTAGGTCTGGGTTAGGTCTGGGTTATGCCCGCATCTGGCTCATGATTTTGCCTTCTTCGCATACTTGTTGGCCAGATTCTGGGTTTTTTTCGTGTTTGAATCACGTAGTAATGTGGTAACACACTGAAGCAGTCAAATAACCCTGGTTTCGATCAATATTTTGGAGGAGAACACCGGTTAGGTCTGGGTTAGGTCTGGGTTATGCCCGCATCTGGCTCATGATTTTGCCTTTTTCGCAAACTTGTTGGCCAGATCCTGGGTTTTTTCCGTGTTTGAATCACGTAGTAATGTTGTAGCACACTGAGGCAGTCAATTAAACCTGGTTTCGATCAATATTTTAGAGGATAACACCGGTTAGGTCTGGGTTAGGTCTGGGTTATGCCCGCATCTGGCTTATACTTTCGCCCTTTTCGCAAACATGTTGGCTAGATCCTGGGTTATTTTCGGTTTTGAATCACGTGGTAATGTGGTACGACACAGGAACAATCCATTAAACCTGGATTCGGATAGTATTTTAGAGGATAACACCGCTTAGGTCTGGGTTAGGTCTGGGTTATGCCCGCATCTGGCTCATGATTTTGCCTTCTTCGCATACTTGTTGGCCAGATCCTGGGTTTTTTTCGTGTTTGAATCGCGTAGTAATGTGGTACCACACTGAGGCAGTCAATTAAACCTGGTTTCGATCAATATTTTAGGGGATAACACCGGTTAGGTCTGGGTTAGGTCTAGTATATGCGCGCATCTAGCTTATACTTTCGCCTTCTTCGCATACTTGTTGGCCAGATCCTGGGTTTTTTTCGTGTTTGAATCACGTAGTAATGTGGTAACACACTGAAGCAGTCAATTAAACCTGGTTTCGATCAATATTTTAGAGGATAACACCGGTTAGGTCTGGGTTAGGTCTGGGATATGCGCGCATCTGGCTTATACTTTCGCCTTTTTCGCAAACTTGTTGGCCAGATCCTGGGTTTTTTCCGTGTTTGAATCACGTAGTAATGTGGTACCACACTGAGGCAGTCAATTAAACCTGGTTTCGATCAATATTTCAGAGGATAACACCGTTTAGGTCTGGGTTAGGTCCGGGATATGCCCGCATCTGGCTCATGATTTTGCCTTCTTCGCATACTTGTTGGCCAGATTCTGGATTTTTTTCGTGTTTGAATCACGTAGTAATGTGGTACCACACTGAGGCAGTCAATTAAACCTGGTTTCGATCAATATTTCAGAGGATAACACCGGTTAGGTCTGGGTTAGGTCAGGGTTATGCCCGCATCTGGCTCATGATTTTGCCTTCCTCGCATACTTGTTGGCCAGATCCTGGGTTTTTATCGTGTTTGAATCACGTAGTAATGTGGCACCACACTGAGGCAGTCAATTAAACCTGGTTTCGATCAATATTTTGGAGGATAACACCGGTTAGGTCTGGGTTAGGTCTGGGATATGCGCGCATCTGGCTCATGATTTTGCCTTTTTCGCAAACTTCTTGGCCAGATCATGGGTTTTCTCCGTGTTTGAATCACGTAGTAATGTTGTACCACACTGAGGCAGTCAATTAAACCTGGATTCGGACAGTATTTTAGAGGATAACACCGGTTAGGTCTGGGTTAGGTCTGGGTTATGCCCGCATCTGGCTCATGATTTTGCCTTCTTCGCATACTTGTTGGCCAGATCCTGGGTTTTTTCCGTGTTTGAATCACGTAGTAATGTGGTACCACACTGAGGCAGTCAATTAAACCTGGTTTCGATCAATATTTCAGAGGATAACACCGGTTAGGTCTGGGTTAGGTCTGGGTTATGCCCGCATCTGGCTCATGATTTTGCCTTCTTCGCATACTTGCTGGCCAGATCCTGCGTTTTTTTCGTGTTTGAATCACGTAGTAATGTGGTAACACAATGAAGCAGTCAAATAACCCTGGTTTCGATCAATATTTCAGAGGATAACACCGGTTAGGTCTGGGTTAGGTCTGGGTTATGCCCGCATCTGGCTCATGATTTTGCCTTCTTCGCATACTTGTTGGCCAGATCCTGGGTTTTTTTCGTGTTTGAATCACGTAGTAATGTGGTACCACACTGAGGCAGTCAATTAACCCTGGTTTCGATCAATATTTTGGAGGATAACACCGGTTAGGTCTGGGTTAGGTCTGGGATATGCGCGCATCTGGCTCATGATTTTGCCTTTTTCGCAAACTTGATGGCCAGATCATGGGTTTTCTCCGTGCTTGAATCACGTAGTAATGTTGTACCACACTGAGGCAGTCAATTAAACCAGGATTCGGTCAGTATTTTAGAGGATAACACCGGTTAGGTCTGGGTTAGGTCTGGGTTATGCCCGCATCTGGCTCATGATTTTGCCTTCTTCGCATACTTGTTGGCCAGATCCTGGGTTTTTTTCGTGTTTGAATCACGTAGGAATGTGGTAACACACTGAAGCAGTCAATTAAACCTGGTTTCGATCAATATTTTAGTGGATAACACCGGTTAGGTCTGGGTTAGGTCTGGTATATGCGCGCATCTGGCTTATACTTTCGCCTTTTTCGCAAACTTGTTGGCAGATCTTGGGTTTCTTCCGTGTTTGAATCACGTAGTAATGTTGTACCACACTGAGGCAGTCAATTAAACCTGGATTCGGACAGTATTTTAGAGGATAGCACCGGTTAGGTCTGGGTTAGGTCTGGTATATGCGCGCATCTGGCTTATACTTTCGCCTTTTTCGCAAACTTGTTGGCCAGATCATGGGTTTCTTCCGTGTTTGAATCACGTAGTAATGTTGTACCACACTGAGGCAGTCAATTAAACCTGGATTCGGACAGTATTTTAGAGGATAACACCGGTTAGGTCTGGGTTAGGTCTGGGTTATGCCCGCATCTGGCTCATGATTTTGCCTTCTTCGCATACTTGTTGGCCAGATCCTGGGTTTTTTTCGTGTTTGAATCACGTGGTAATGTGGTAACACACTGAAGCAGTCAATTAAACCTGGTTTCGATCAATATTTTAGAGGATAACACCGGTTCGGTCTGGGTTAGGTCTGGACAATGCGCGCATCTGGCTTATACTTTCGCCATTTTCGCAAACTTGTTGGCCAGATCCTGGGTTTTTTTCGTGTTTGAATCACGCAGTAATGTGGTACCACACAGAAACAGTCCATTAAACCTGGATTCGGACAGTATTTTAGAGGATAACACCGGTTAGGCCTGGGTTTCGTCTGGGTAATGTCCGCACCTGGCTCATGATTTTGCCTTCTTCGCATACTTGTTGGCCAGATCCTGGGTTTGTTTCGTGTTTGAATCACGCAGTAATGTGGTAACACACTGAAGGAGTCAATTAAACCTGGTTTCGATCAATATTTTAGAGGATAACACCGGTTAGGTCTGGGTTAGGTCTGGGTTATACCAGCATCTGGCTCATGATTTTGCCCTCTTCGCATTCTTGTTGGCCAGATCCAGGGTTTTTTTCGTGTTTGAATCACGTAGGAATGTGGTAACACACTGAAGCAGTCAATTAAACCTGGTTTCGATCAATATCTCAGAGGATAACACCGGTTAGGTCTGGGTTAGGTCTGGGTTATGCCCGCATCTGGCTCATGATTTTGCCTTCTTCGCATACTTGTTGGCCAGATTCAGGGTTTTTTTCGTGTTTGAATCACGTAGTAATGTGGTAACACAATGAAGCAGTCAAATAACCCTGGTTTCGATCAATATTTTGGAGGAGAACACCGGTTAGGTCTGGGTTAGGTCTGGGTTATGCCCGCATCTGGCTCATGATTTTGCCTTTTTCGCAAACTTGTTGGCCAGATCCTGGGTTTTTTCCGTGTTTGAATCACGTAGTAATGTTGTAGCACACTGAGGCAGTCAATTAAACCTGGTTTCGATCAATATTTTAGAGGATAACACCGGTTAGGTCTGGGTTAGGTCTGGGTTATGCCCGCATCTGGCTTATACTTTCGCCTTTTTCGCAAACATGTTGGCTAGATCCTGGGTTTTTTTCGTGTTTGAATCACGTAGTAATGTGGTAACACACTGAAGCAGTCAATTAAACCTGGTTTCGATCAATATTTTAGGGGATAACACCGGTTAGGTCTGGGTTAGGTCTAGTATATGCGCGCATCTAGCTTATACTTTCGCCTTCTTCGCATACTTGTTGGCCAGATCCTGGGTTTTTTTCGTGTTTGGATCACGTCGTAATGTGGTAACACACTGAAGCAGTCAATTAAACCTGGTTTCGATCAATATTTTAGAGGATAACACCGGTTAGGTCTGGGTTAGGTCTGGGATATGCGCGCATCTGGCTTATACTTTCGCCTTTTTCGCAAACTTGTTGGCCAGATCCTGGGTTTTTTCCGTGTTTGAATCACGTAGTAATGTGGTACCACACTGAGGCAGTCAATTAAACCTGGTTTCGATCAATATTTTAGAGGATAACACCGTTTAGGTCTGGGTTAGGTCCGGGATATGCCCGCATCTGGCTCATGATTTTGCCTGCTTCGCATACTTGTTGGCCAGATTCTGGGTTTTTTTCGTGTTTGAATCACGTAGTAATGTGGTACCACACTGAGGCAGTCAATTAAACCTGGTTTCGATCAATATTTCAGAGGATAACACCGGTTAGGTCTGGGTTAGGTCAGGGTTATGCCCGCATCTGGCTCATGATTTTGCCTTCCTCGCATACTTGTTGGCCAGATCCTGGGTTTTTATCGTGTTTGAATCACGTAGTAATGTGGCACCACACTGAGGCAGTCAATTAAACCTGGTTTCGATCAATATTTTGGAGGATAACACCGGTTAGGTCTGGGTTAGGTCTGGGATATGCGCGCATCTGGCTCATGATTTTGCCTTTTTCGCAAACTTCTTGGCCAGATCATGGGTTTTCTCGGTGTTTGAATCACGTAGTAATGTTGTACCACACTGAGGCAGTCAATTAAACCTGGATTCGGACAGTATTTTAGAGGATAACACCGGTTAGGTCTGGGTTAGGTCTGGGTTATGCCCGCATCTGGCTCATGATTTTGCCTTCTTCGCATACTTGTTGGCCAGATCCTGGGTTTTTTTCGTGTTTGAATCACGTAGTAATGTGGTACCACACTGAGCCAGTCAATTAACCCTGGTTTCGATCAATATTTTGGAGGATAACACCGGTTAGGTCTGGGTTAGGTCTGGGATATGCTCGCATCTGGCTCATGATTTTGCCTTTTTCGCAAACTTGATGGCCAGATCATGGGTTTTCTCCGTGTTTGAATCACGTAGTAATGTTGTACCACACTGAGGCAGTCAATTAAACCAGGATTCGGACAGTATTTTAGAGGATAACACCGGTTAGGTCTGGGTTAGGTCTGGGTTATGCCCGCATCTGGCTCATGATTTTGCCTTCTTCGCATACTTGTTGGCCAGATCCTGGGTTTTTTTCGTGTTTGAATCACGTAGGAATGTGGTAACACACTGAAGCAGTCAATTAAACCTGGTTTCGATCAATATTTTAGTGGATAACACCGGTTAGGTCTGGGTTAGGTCTGGTATATGCGCGCATCTGGCTTATACTTTCGCCTTTTTCGCAAACTTGTTGGCAGATCATGGGTTTCTTCCGTGTTTGAATCACGTAGTAATGTTGTACCACACTGAGGCAGTCAATTAAACCTGGATTCGGACAGTATTTTAGAGGATAGCACCGGTTAGGTCTGGGTTAGGTCTGGGTTATGCCCGCATCTGGCTCATGATTTTGCCTTCTTCGCATACTTGTTGGCCAGATCCTGGGTTTTTTTCGTGTTTGTATCGCGTAGTAATGTGGTAACACACTGAAGCAGTCAATTAAACCTGGTTTCGATCAATATTTCAGAGGATAACACCGGTTAGGTCTGGGTTAGGTCTGGGTTATGCCCGCATCTGGCTCATGATTTTGCCTTCTTCGCATACTTGTTGGCCAGATCCTGGGTTTTTTTCGTGTTTGAATCACGTAGTAATGTGGTAACACACAGAAGCAGTCAATTAAACCTGGTTTCGATCAATATTTTAGAGGATAACACCGGTTAGGTCTGGGTTAGGTCTGGGATATGCGCGCATCTGGCTCATGATTTTGCCTTTTTCGCAAACTTGTTGGCCAGATCATGGGTTTTCTCCGTGTTTGAATCACGTAGTAATGTTGTACCACATTGTGGCAGTCAATTAACCCTGGTTTCGATCAATATTTTGGAGGATAACACCGGTTAGGTCTGGGTTAGGTCTGGAATATGCGCGCATCTGGCTCATGATTTTGCCTTTTTCGCAAACTTGTTGGCCAGATCATGGGTTTTCTCCGTGTTTGAATCACGTAGTAATGTTGTACCACACTGAGGCAGTCAATTAAACGAGGATTCGGACAGTATTTTAGAGGATAACACCGGTTAGGTCTGGGTTAGGTCTGGGTTATGCCCGCATCTGGCTCATGATTTTGCCTTTTTCGCAAACTTGTTGGCCAGATCATGGGTTTTCTCCGTGTTTGAATCACGTAGTAATGTGGTACCACACTGAGGCAGTCAATTAAACCAGGATTCGGACAGTATTTTAGAGGATAACACCGGTTAGGTCTGGGTTAGGTCTGGTATATGCGCGCATCTGGCTTATACTTTCGCCTTTTTCGCAGACTTGTTGGCAGATCATGGGTTTCTTCCGTGTTTGAATCACGTAGTAATGTTGTACTACACTGAGGCAGTCAATTAAACCTGGATTCGGACAGTATTTTACAGGATAACACCGGTTAGGTCTGGGTTAGGTCTGGGTTATACCAGCATCTGGCTCATGATTTTGCCCTCTTCGCATTCTTGTTGGCCAGATCCAGGGTTTTTTTCGTGTTTGAATCACGTAGGAATGTGGTAACACACTGAAGCAGTCAATTAAACCTGGTTTCGATCAATATCTCAGAGGATAACACCGGTTAGGTCTGGGTTAGGTCTGGGTTATGCCCGCATCTGGCTCATGATTTTGCCTTCTTCGCATACTTGTTGGCCAGATTCAGGGTTTTTTTCGTGTTTGAATCACGTAGTAATGTGGTAACACAATGAAGCAGTCAAATAACCCTGGTTTCGATCAATATTTTGGAGGAGAACACCGGTTAGGTCTGGGTTAGGTCTGGGTTATGCCCGCATCTGGCTCATGATTTTGCCTTTTTCGCAAACTTGTTGGCCAGATCCTGGGTTTTTTCCGTGTTTGAATCACGTAGTAATGTTGTAGCACACTGAGGCAGTCAATTAAACCTGGTTTCGATCAATATTTTAGAGGATAACACCGGTTAGGTCTGGGTTAGGTCTGGGTTATGCCCGCATCTGGCTTATACTTTCGCCTTTTTCGCAAACATGTTGGCTAGATCCTGGGTTTTTTTCGTGTTTGAATCACGTAGTAATGTGGTAACACACTGAAGCAGTCAATTAAACCTGGTTTCGATCAATATTTTAGAGGATAACACCGGTTAGGTCTGGGTTAGGTCTAGTATATGCGCGCATCTAGCTTATACTTTCGCCTTCTTCGCATACTTGTTGGCCAGATCCTGGGTTTTTTTCGTGTTTGAATCACGTCGTAATGTGGTAACACACTGAAGCAGTCAATTAAACCTGGTTTCGATCAATATTTTAGAGGATAACACCGGTTAGGTCTGGGTTAGGTCTGGGATATGCGCGCATCTGGCTTATACTTTCGCCTTTTTCGCAAACTTGTCGGCCAGATCCTGGGTTTTTTCCGTGTTTGAATCACGTAGTAATGTGGTACCACACTGAGGCAGTCAATTAAACCTGGTTTCGATCAATATTTCAGAGGATAACACCGTTTAGGTCTGGGTTAGGTCCGGGATATGCCCGCATCTGGCTCATGATTTTGCCTTCTTCGCATACTTGTTGGCCAGATTCTGGGTTTTTTTCGTGTTTGAATCACGTAGTAATGTGGTACCACACTGAGGCAGTCAATTAAACCTGGTTTCGATCAATATTTCAGAGGATAACACCGGTTAGGTCTGGGTTAGGTCAGGGTTATGCCCGCATCTGGCTCATGATTTTGCCTTCCTCGCATACTTGTTGGCCAGATCCTGGGTTTTTATCGTGTTTGAATCACGTAGTAATGTGGCACCACACTGAGGCAGTCAATTAAACCTGGTTTCGATCAATATTTTGGAGGATAACACCGGTTAGGTCTGGGTTAGGTCTGGGATATGCGCGCATCTGGCTCATGATTTTGCCTTTTTCGCAAACTTCTTGGCCAGATCATGGGTTTTCTCCGTGTTTGAATCACGTAGTAATGTTGTACCACACTGAGGCAGTCAATTAAACCTGGATTCGGACAGTATTTTAGAGGATAACACCGGTTAGGTCTGGGTTAGGTCTGGGTTATGCCCGCATCTGGCTCATGATTTTGCCTTCTTCGCATACTTGTTGGCCAGATCCTGGGTTTTTTTCGTGTTTGAATCACGTAGTAATGTGGTACCACACTGAGCCAGTCAATTAACCCTGGTTTCGATCAATATTTTGGAGGATAACACCGGTTAGGTCTGGGTTAGGTCTGGGATATGCTCGCATCTGGCTCATGATTTTGCCTTTTTCGCAAACTTGATGGCCAGATCATGGGTTTTCTCCGTGTTTGAATCACGTAGTAATGTTGTACCACACTGAGGCAGTCAATTAAACCAGGATTCGGACAGTATTTTAGAGGATAACACCGGTTAGGTCTGGGTTAGGTCTGGGTTATGCCCGCATCTGGCTCATGATTTTGCCTTCTTCGCATACTTGTTGGCCAGATCCTGGGTTTTTTTCGTGTTTGAATCACGTAGGAATGTGGTAACACACTGAAGCAGTCAATTAAACCTGGTTTCGATCAATATTTTAGTGGATAACACCGGTTAGGTCTGGGTTAGGTCTGGTATATGCGCGCATCTGGCTTATACTTTCGCCTTTTTCGCAAACTTGTTGGCAGATCATGGGTTTCTTCCGTGTTTGAATCACGTAGTAATGTTGTACCACACTGAGGCAGTCAATTAAACCTGGATTCGGACAGTATTTTACAGGATAGCACCGGTTAGGTCTGGGTTAGGTCTGGGTTATGCCCGCATCTGGCTCATGATTTTGCCTTCTTCGCATACTTGTTGGCCAGATCCTGGGTTTTTTTCGTGTTTGAATCACGTAGTAATGTGGTACCACACTGAGGCAGTCAATTAAACCTGGTTTCGATCAATATTTCAGAGGATAACACCGGTTAGGTCTGGGTTAGGTCAGGGTTATGCCCGCATCTGGCTCATGATTTTGCCTTCCTCGCATACTTGTTGGCCAGATCCTGGGTTTTTATCGTGTTTGAATCACGTAGTAATGTGGCACCACACTGAGGCAGTCAATTAAACCTGGTTTCGATCAATATTTTGGAGGATAACACCGGTTAGGTCTGGGTTAGGTCTGGGATATGCGCGCATCTGGCTCATGATTTTGCCTGTTTCGCAAACTTCTTGGCCAGATCATGGGTTTTCTCCGTGTTTGAATCACGTAGTAATGTTGTACCACACTGAGGCAGTCAATTAAACCTGGATTCGGACAGTATTTTAGAGGATAACACCGGTTAGGTCTGGGTTAGGTCTGGGTTATGCCCGCATCTGGCTCATGATTTTGCCTTCTTCGCATACTTGTTGGCCAGATCCTGGGTTTTTTTCGTGTTTGAATCACGTAGTAATGTGGTACCACACTGAGCCAGTCAATTAACCCTGGTTTCGATCAATATTTTGGAGGATAACACCGGTTAGGTCTGGGTTAGGTCTGGGATATGCTCGCATCTGGCTCATGATTTTGCCTTTTTCGCAAACTTGATGGCCAGATCATGGGTTTTCTCCGTGTTTGAATCACGTAGTAATGTTGTACCACACTGAGGCAGTCAATTAAACCAGGATTCGGACAGTATTTTAGAGGATAACACCGGTTAGGTCTGGGTTAGGTCTGGGTTATGCCCGCATCTGGCTCATGATTTTGCCTTCTTCGCATACTTGTTGGCCAGATCCTGGGTTTTTTTCGTGTTTGAATCACGTAGGAATGTGGTAACACACTGAAGCAGTCAATTAAACCTGGTTTCGATCAATATTTTAGTGGATAACACCGGTTAGGTCTGGGTTAGGTCTGGTATATGCGCGCATCTGGCTTATACTTTCGCCTTTTTCGCAAACTTGTTGGCAGATCATGGGTTTCTTCCGTGTTTGAATCACGTAGTAATGTTGTACCACACTGAGGCAGTCAATTAAACCTGGATTCGGACAGTATTTTAGAGGATAGCACCGGTTAGGTCTGGGTTAGGTCTGGGTTATGCCCGCATCTGGCTCATGATTTTGCCTTCTTCGCATACTTGTTGGCCAGATCCTGGGTTTTTTTCGTGTTTGTATCGCGTAGTAATGTGGTAACACACTGAAGCAGTCAATTAAACCTGGTTTCGATCAATATTTCAGAGGATAACACCGGTTAGGTCTGGGTTAGGTCTGGGTTATGCCCGCATCTGGCTCATGATTTTGCCTTCTTCGCATACTTGTTGGCCAGATCCTGGGTTTTTTTCGTGTTTGAATCACGTAGTAATGTGGTAACACACAGAAGCAGTCAATTAAACCTGGTTTCGATCAATATTTTAGAGGATAACACCGGTTAGGTCTGGGTTAGGTCTGGGATATGCGCGCATCTGGCTCATGATTTTGCCTTTTTCGCAAACTTGTTGGCCAGATCATGGGTTTTCTCCGTGTTTGAATCACGTAGTAATGTTGTACCACATTGTGGCAGTCAATTAACCCTGGTTTCGATCAATATTTTGGAGGATAACACCGGTTAGGTCTGGGTTAGGTCTGGAATATGCGCGCATCTGGCTCATGATTTTGCCTTTTTCGCAAACTTGTTGGCCAGATCATGGGTTTTCTCCGTGTTTGAATCACGTAGTAATGTTGTACCACACTGAGGCAGTCAATTAAACGAGGATTCGGACAGTATTTTAGAGGATAACACCGGTTAGGTCTGGGTTAGGTCTGGGTTATGCCCGCATCTGGCTCATGATTTTGCCTTCTTCGCATACTTGTTGGCCAGATCCTGGGTTTTTTTCGTGTTTGAATCACGTAGTAATGTGGTAACACACTGAAGCAGTCAATTAAACCTGGTGTCGATCAATATTTTAGAGGATAACACCGGTTAGGTCTGGGTTAGGTCTGGGTTATGCCCGCATCTGGCTCATGATTTTGCCTTTTTCGCAAACTTGTTGGCCAGATCATGGGTTTTCTCCGTGTTTGAATCACGTAGTAATGTTGTACCACACTGAGGCAGTCAATTAAACCAGGATTCGGACAGTATTTTAGAGGATAACACCGGTTAGGTCTGGGTTAGGTCTGGTATATGCGCGCATCTGGCTTATACTTTCGCCTTTTTCGCAAACTTGTTGGCAGATCATGGGTTTCTTCCGTGTTTGAATCACGTAGTAATGTTGTACTACACTGAGGCAGTCAATTAAACCTGGATTCGGACAGTATTTTACAGGATAACACCGGTTAGGTCTGGGTTAGGTCCGGGATATGCCCGCATCTGGCTCATGATTTTGCCTTCTTCGCACACTTGTTGGCCAGATCCTGGGTTTTTTCCGTGTTTCAATCACGAAGTAATGTTGTACCACACTGAGGCAGTCAATTAAACCTGGATTCAGACAGTATTTTAGAGGATAACACCGGCTAGGTCTGGGTTAGGTCTGGACAATGCGCGCATCTGGCTTATACTTTCGCCATTTTCGCAAACTTGTTGGCCAGATCCTGGGTTTTTTTCGTGTTTGAATCACGCAGTAATGTGGTACCACACAGAAACAGTCCATTAAACCTGGATTCGGACAGTATTTTAGAGGATAACACCGGTTAGGCCTGGGTTAGGTCCGGGATATGCCCGCATCTGGCTCATGATTTTGCCTTCTTCGCATACTTGTTGGCCAGATTCTGGGTTTTTTTCGTGTTTGAATCACGTAGTAATGTGGTACCACACTGAGGCAGTCAATTAAACCTGGTTTCGATCAATATTTCAGAGGATAACACCGGTTAGGTCTGGGTTAGGCCAGGGTTATGCCCGCATCTGGCTCATGATTTTGCCTTCCTCGCATACTTGTTGGCCAGATCCTGGGTTTTTATCGTGTTTGAATCACGTAGTAATGTGGCACCACACTGAGGCAGTCAATTAACCCTGGTTTCGATCAATATTTTGGAGGATAACACCGGTTAGGTCTGGGTTAGGTCTGGGTTATGCCCGCATCTGGCTCATGATTTTGCCTTTTTCGCAAACTTGTTGGCCAGATCATGGGTTTTCTCCGTGTTTGAATCACGTAGTAATGTTGTACCACACTGAGGCAGTCAATTAAACGAGGATTCGGACAGTATTTTAGAGGATAACACCGGTTAGGTCTGGGTTAGGTCTGGGTTATGCCCGCATCTGGCTCATGATTTTGCCTTCTTCGCATACTTGTTGGCCAGATCATGGGTTTTTTTCGTGTTTGAAACACGTAGTAATGTTGTACCACACTGAGGCAGTCAATTAAACCTGTTGTCGATCAATATTTTAGAGGATAACACCGGTTAGGTCTGGGTTAGGTCTGGGTTATGCCCGCATCTGGCTCATGATTTTGCCTTCTTCGCATACTTGTTGGCCAGATCCTGGGTTTTTTTCGTGTTTGAATCACGTAGGAATGTGGTAACACACAGAAGCAGTCAATTAAACCTGGTTTCGATCAATATTTTAGTGGATAACACCGGTTAGGTCTGGGTTAGGTCTGGTATATGCGCGCATCTGGCTTATACTTTCGCCTTTTTCTCAAACTTGTTGGCAGATCATGGGTTTCTTCCGTGTTTGAATCACGTAGTAATGTTGTACTACACTGAGGCAGTCAATTAAACCTGGATTCGGACAGTATTTTACAGGATAACACCGGTTAGGTCTGGGTTAGGTCCGGGATATGCCCGCATCTGGCTCATGATTTTGCCTTCTTCGCACACTTGTTGGCCAGATCCTGGGTTTTTTCCGTGTTTCAATCACGAAGTAATGTTGCACCACACTGAGGCAGTCAATTAAACCTGGATTCAGACAGTATTTTAGAGGATAACACCGGCTAGGTCTGGGTTAGGTCTGTTTATGCCCGCATCTGGCTCATGATTTTGCCTTCTTCGCATACTTGTTGGCCAGATCCTGGGTTTTTTTCGTGTTTGAATCACGCAGTAATGTGGTAACACACTGAAGGAGTCAATTAAACCTGGTTTCGATCAATATTTTAGAGGATAACACCGGTTACGTCTGGGTTAGGTCTGGGTTATACCAGCATCTGGCTCATGATTTTGCCCTCTTCGCATTCTTGTTGGCCAGATCCTGGGTTTTTTTCGTGTTTGAATCACGTAGGAATGTGGTAACACACTGAAGCAGTCAATTAAACCTGGTTTCGATCAATATTTCAGAGGATAACACCGGTTAGGTCTGGGTTAGGTTTGGGTTATGCCCGCATCTGGCTCATGATTTTGCCTTCTTCGCATACTTGTTGGCCAGATTCAGGGTTTTTTTCGTGTTTGAATCACGTAGTAATGTGGTAACACAATGAAGCAGTCAAATAACCCTGGTTTCGATCAATATTTTGGAGGAGAACACCGGTTAGGTCTGGGTTAGGTCTGGGTTATGCCCGCATCTGGCTCATGATTTTGCCTTTTTCGCAAACTTGTTGGCCAGATCCTGGGTTTTTTCCGTGTTTGAATCACGTAGTAATGTTGTAGCACACTGAGGCAGTCAATTAAACCTGGTTTCGATCAATATTTTGGAGGAGAACACCGGTTAGGTCTGGGTTAGGTCAGGGTTATGCCCGCATCTGGCTCATGATTTTGCCTTTTTCGCAAACTTGTTGGCCAGATCCTGGGTTTTTTCCGTGTTTGAATCACGTAGTAATGTTGTAGCACACTGAGGCAGTCAATTAAACCTGGTTTCGATCAATATTTTAGAGGATAACACCGGTTAGGTCTGGGTTAGGTCTGGGTTATGCCCGCATCTGGCTTATACTTTCGCCTTTTTCGCAAACATGTTGGCTAGATCCTGGGTTTTTTTCGTGTTTGAATCACGTAGTAATGTGGTACCACACTGAGGCAGTCAATTAAACCTGGTTGCGATCAATATTTCAGAGGATAACACCGTTTAGGTCTGGGTTAGGTTCGGGATATGCCCGCATCTGGCTCATGATTTTGCCTTCTTCGCATACTTGTTGGCCAGATTCTGGGTTTTTTTCGTGTTTGAATCACGTAGTAATGTGGTACCACACTGAGGCAGTCAATTAAACCTGGTTTCGATCAATATTTCAGAGGATAACACCGGTTAGGTCTGGGTTAGGTCAGGGTTATGCCCGCATCTGGCTCATGATTTTGCCTTCCTCGCATACTTGTTGGCCAGATCCTGGGTTTTTATCGTGTTTGAATCACGTAGTAATGTGGCACCACACTGAGGCAGTCAATTAAACCTGGTTTCGATCAATATTTTGGAGGATAACACCGGTTAGGTCTGGGTTAGGTCTGGGATATGCGCGCATCTGGCTCATGATTTTGCCTTTTTCGCAAACTTCTTGGCCAGATCATGGGTTTTCTCCGTGTTTGGATCACGTAGTAATGTTGTACCACACTGAGGCAGTCAATTAAACCTGGATTCGGACAGTATTTTAGAGGATAACACCGGTTAGGTCTGGGTTAGGTTTGGGTTATGCCCGCATCTGGCTCATGATTTTGCCATCTTCGCATACTTGTTGGCCAGATCCTGGGTTTTTTTCGTGTTTGAATCACGTAGTAATGTGGTACCACACTGAGCCAGTCAATTAACCCTGGTTTCGATCAATATTTTGGAGGATAACACCGGTTAGGTCTGGGTTAGGTCTGGGATATGCTCGCATCTGGCTCATGATTTTGCCTTTTTCGCAAACTTGATGGCCAGATCATGGGTTTTCTCCGTGTTTGAATCACGTAGTAATGTTGTACCACACTGAGGCAGTCAATTAAACCAGGATTCGGACAGTATTTTAGAGGATAACACCGGTTAGGTCTGGGTTAGGTCTGGGTTATGCCCGCATCTGGCTCATGATTTTGCCTTCTTCGCATACTTGTTGGCCAGATCCTGGGTTTTTTTCGTGTTTGAATCACGTAGGAATGTGGTAACACACTGAAGCAGTCAATTAAACCTGGTTTCGATCAATATTTTAGTGGATAACACCGGTTAGGTCTGGGTTAGGTCTGGTATATGCGCGCATCTGGCTTATACTTTCGCCTTTTTCGCAAACTTGTTGGCAGATCATGGGTTTCTTCCGTGTTTGAATCACGTAGTAATGTTGTACCACACTGAGGCAGTCAATTAAACCTGGATTCGGACAGTATTTTAGAGGATAGCACCGGTTAGGTCTGGGTTAGGTCTGGGTTATGCCCGCATCTGGCTCATGATTTTGCCTTCTTCGCATACTTGTTGGCCAGATCCTGGGTTTTTTTCGTGTTTGTATCGCGTAGTAATGTGGTAACACACTGAAGCAGTCAATTAAACCTGGTTTCGATCAATATTTCAGAGGATAACACCGGTTAGGTCTGGGTTAGGTCTGGGTTATGCCCGCATCTGGCTCATGATTTTGCCTTCTTCGCATACTTGTTGGCCAGATTCTGGGTTTTTTTCGTGTTTGAATCACGTAGTAATGTGGTAACACACAGAAGCAGTCAATTAAACCTGGTTTCGATCAATATTTTAGAGGATAACACCGGTTAGGTCTGGGTTAGGTCTGGGATATGCGCGCATCTGGCTCATGATTTTGCCTTTTTCGCAAACTTGATGGCCAGATCATGGGTTTTCTCCGTGTTTGAATCACGTAGTAATGTTGTACCACATTGAGGCAGTCAATTAACCCTGGTTTCGATCAATATTTTGGAGGATAACACCGGTTAGGTCTGGGTTAGGTCTGGGATATGCGCGCATCTGGCTCATGATTTTGCCTTTTTCGCAAACTTGTTGGCCAGATCATGGGTTTTCTCCGTGTTTGAATCACGTAGTAATGTTGTACCACACTGAGGCAGTCAATTAAACGAGGATTCGGACAGTATTTTAGAGGATAACACCGGTTAGGTCTGGGTTAGGTCTGGGTTATGCCCGCATCTGGCTCATGATTTTGCCTTCTTCGCATACTTGTTGGCCAGATCCTGGGTTTTTTTCGTGTTTGAATCACGTAGTAATGTGGTAACACACTGAAGCAGTCAATTAAACCTGGTGTCGATCAATATTTTAGAGGATAACACCGGTTAGGTCTGGGTTAGGTCTGGGTTATGCCCGCATCTGGCTCATGATTTTGCCTTTTTCGCAAACTTGTTGGCCAGATCATGGGTTTTCTCCGTGTTTGAATCACGTAGTAATGTTGTACCACACTGAGGCAGTCAATTAAACCAGGATTCGGACAGTATTTTAGAGGATAACACCGGTTAGGTCTGGGTTAGGTCTGGTATATGCGCGCATCTGGCTTATACTTTCGCCTTTTTCGCAAACTTGTTGGCAGATCATGGGTTTCTTCCGTGTTTGAATCACGTAGTAATGTTGTACTACACTGAGGCAGTCAATTAAACCTGGATTCGGACAGTATTTTACAGGATAACACCGGTTAGGTCTGGGTTAGGTCCGGGATATGCCCGCATCTGGCTCATGGTTTTGCCTTCTTCGCACACTTGTTGGCCAGATCCTGGGTTTTTTCCGTGTTTCAATCACGAAGTAATGTTTTACCACACTGAGGCAGTCAATTAAACCTGGATTCAGACAGTATTTTAGAGGATAACACCGGCTAGGTCTGGGTTAGGTCTGTTTATGCCCGCATCTGGCTCATGATTTTGCCTTCTTCGCATACTTGTTGGCCAGATCCTGGGTTTTTTTCGTGTTTGAATCACGCAGTAATGTGGTAACACACTGAAGGAGTCAATTAAACCTGGTTTCGATCAATATTTTAGAGGATAACACCGGTTACGTCTGGGTTAGGTCTGGGTTATGCCCGCATCTGGCTCATGATTTTGCATTCTTCGCATAATTGTTGGCCAGATCCTGGGTTTTTTTCGTGCTTGAATCACGTAGTTATATGGTAACACACTCAAGGAGTCAATTAAACCTCGTTTCGCTCAGTATTTTAGAGGATACCACCGGTTAAGTCTGGGTTAGGTCTGGGTTATGCCCGCATCTGGCTCATGATTTTGCCTTCTTCGCATACTTGTTGGCCAGATCCTGGGTTTTTTTCGTGTTTGAATCACGTAGTAATGTGGTACCACACTGAGGCAGTCAATTAAACCAGGTTTCGATCAATATTTCAGAGGATAACACCGTTTAGGTCTGGGTTAGGTCCGGGATATGCCCGCATCTGGCTCATGATTTTGCCTTCTTCGCATACTTGTTGGCCAGATTCTGGGTTTTTTTCGTGTTTGAATCACGTAGTAATGTGGTACCACACTGAGGCAGTCAATTAAACCTGGTTTCGATCAATATTTTAGAGGATACCACCGGTTAAGTCTGGGTTAGGTCAGGGTTATGCCCGCATCTGGCTCATGATTTTGCCTCCCTCGCATACTTGTTGGCCAGATCCTGGGTTTTTATCGTGTTTGAATCACGTAGTAATGTGGCACCACACTGAGGCAGTCAATTAAACCTGGTTTCGATCAATATTTTGGAGGATAACACCGGTTAGGTCTGGGTTAGGTCTGGGATATGCGCGCATCTGGCTCATGATTTTGCCTTTTTCGCAAACTTCTTGGCCAGATCATGGGTTTTCTCCGTGTTTGAATCACGTAGTAATGTTGTACCACACTGAGGCAGTCAATTAAACCTGGATTCGGACAGTATTTTAGAGGATAACACCGGTTAGGTCTGGGTTAGGTCTGGGTTATGCCCGCATCTGGCTCATGATTTTGCCTTCTTCGCATACTTGTTGGCCAGATCCTGGGTTTTTTTCGTGTTTGAATCACGTAGTAATGTGGTACCACACTGAGCCAGTCAATTAACCCTGGTTTCGATCAATATTTTGGAGGATAACACCGGTTAGGTCTGGGTTAGGTCTGGGATATGCTCGCATCTGGCTCATGATTTTGCCTTTTTCGCAAACTTGATGGCCAGATCATGGGTTTTCTCCGTGTTTGAATCACGTAGTAATGTTGTACCACACTGAGGCAGTCAATTAAACCAGGATTCGGACAGTATTTTAGAGGATAACACCGGTTAGGTCTGGGTTAGGTCTGGGTTATGCCCGCATCTGGCTCATGATTTTGCCTTCTTCGCATACTTGTTGGCCAGATCCTGGGTTTTTTTCGTGTTTGAATCACGTAGGAATGTGGTAACACACTGAAGCAGTCAATTAAACCTGGTTTCGATCAATATTTTAGTGGATAACACCGGTTAGGTCTGGGTTAGGTCTGGTATATGCGCGCATCTGGCTTATACTTTCGCCTTTTTCGCAAACTTGTTGGCAGATCATGGGTTTCTTCCGTGTTTGAATCACGTAGTAATGTTGTACCACACTGAGGCAGTCAATTAAACCTGGATTCGGACAGTATTTTACAGGATAGCACCGGTTAGGTCTGGGTTAGGTCTGGGTTATGCCCGCATCTGGCTCATGATTTTGCCTTCTTCGCATACTTGTTGGCCAGATCCTGGGTTTTTTTCGTGTTTGTATCGCGTAGTAATGTGGTAACACACTGAAGCAGTCAATTAAACCTGGTTTCGATCAATATTTCAGAGGATAACACCGGTTAGGTCTGGGTTAGGTCTGGGTTATGCCCGCATCTGGCTCATGATTTTGCCTTCTTCGCATACTTGTTGGCCAGATCCTGGGTTTTTTTCGTGTTTGAATCACGTAGTAATGTGGTAACACACAGAAGCAGTCAATTAAACCTGGTTTCGATCAATATTTTAGAGGATAACACCGGTTAGGTCTGGGTTAGGTCTGGGATATGCGCGCATCTGGCTCATGATTTTGCCTTTTTCGCAAACTTGTTGGCCAGATCATGGGTTTTCTCCGTGTTTGAATCACGTAGTAATGTTGTACCACATTGTGGCAGTCAATTAACCCTGGTTTCGATCAATATTTTGGAGGATAACACCGGTTAGGTCTGGGTTAGGTCTGGAATATGCGCGCATCTGGCTCATGATTTTGCCTTTTTCGCAAACTTGTTGGCCAGATCATGGGTTTTCTCCGTGTTTGAATCACGTAGTAATGTTGTACCACACTGAGGCAGTCAATTAAACGAGGATTCGGACAGTATTTTAGAGGATAACACCGGTTAGGTCTGGGTTAGGTCTGGGTTATGCCCGCATCTGGCTCATGATTTTGCCTTCTTCGCATACTTGTTGGCCAGATCCTGGGTTTTTTTCGTGTTTGAATCACGTAGTAATGTGGTAACACACTGAAGCAGTCAATTAAACCTGGTGTCGATCAATATTTTAGAGGATAACACCGGTTAGGTCTGGGTTAGGTCTGGGTTATGCCCGCATCTGGCTCATGATTTTGCCTTTTTCGCAAACTTGTTGGCCAGATCATGGGTTTTCTCCGTGTTTGAATCACGTAGTAATGTTGTACCACACTGAGGCAGTCAATTAAACCAGGATTCGGACAGTATTTTAGAGGATAACACCGGTTAGGTCTGGGTTAGGTCTGGTATATGCGCGCATCTGGCTTATACTTTCGCCTTTTTCGCAAACTTGTTGGCAGATCATGGGTTTCTTCCGTGTTTGAATCACGTAGTAATGTTGTACTACACTGAGGCAGTCAATTAAACCTGGATTCGGACAGTATTTTACAGGATAACACCGGTTAGGTCTGGGTTAGGTCCGGGATATGCCCGCATCTGGCTCATGATTTTGCCTTCTTCGCACACTTGTTGGCCAGATCCTGGGTTTTTTCCGTGTTTCAATCACGAAGTAATGTTGTACCACACTGAGGCAGTCAATTAAACCTGGATTCAGACAGTATTTTAGAGGATAACACCGGCTAGGTCTGGGTTAGGTCTGGACAATGCGCGCATCTGGCTTATACTTTCGCCATTTTCGCAAACTTGTTGGCCAGATCCTGGGTTTTTTTCGTGTTTGAATCACGCAGTAATGTGGTACCACACAGAAACAGTCCATTAAACCTGGATTCGGACAGTATTTTAGAGGATAACACCGGTTAGGCCTGGGTTAGGTCCGGGATATGCCCGCATCTGGCTCATGATTTTGCCTTCTTCGCATACTTGTTGGCCAGATTCTGGGTTTTTTTCGTGTTTGAATCACGTAGTAATGTGGTACCACACTGAGGCAGTCAATTAAACCTGGTTTCGATCAATATTTCAGAGGATAACACCGGTTAGGTCTGGGTTAGGCCAGGGTTATGCCCGCATCTGGCTCATGATTTTGCCTTCCTCGCATACTTGTTGGCCAGATCCTGGGTTTTTATCGTGTTTGAATCACGTAGTAATGTGGCACCACACTGAGGCAGTCAATTAACCCTGGTTTCGATCAATATTTTGGAGGATAACACCGGTTAGGTCTGGGTTAGGTCTGGGTTATGCCCGCATCTGGCTCATGATTTTGCCTTTTTCGCAAACTTGTTGGCCAGATCATGGGTTTTCTCCGTGTTTGAATCACGTAGTAATGTTGTACCACACTGAGGCAGTCAATTAAACGAGGATTCGGACAGTATTTTAGAGGATAACACCGGTTAGGTCTGGGTTAGGTCTGGGTTATGCCCGCATCTGGCTCATGATTTTGCCTTCTTCGCATACTTGTTGGCCAGATCATGGGTTTTTTTCGTGTTTGAAACACGTAGTAATGTTGTACCACACTGAGGCAGTCAATTAAACCTGTTGTCGATCAATATTTTAGAGGATAACACCGGTTAGGTCTGGGTTAGGTCTGGGTTATGCCCGCATCTGGCTCATGATTTTGCCTTCTTCGCATACTTGTTGGCCAGATCCTGGGTTTTTTTCGTGTTTGAATCACGTAGGAATGTGGTAACACACAGAAGCAGTCAATTAAACCTGGTTTCGATCAATATTTTAGTGGATAACACCGGTTAGGTCTGGGTTAGGTCTGGTATATGCGCGCATCTGGCTTATACTTTCGCCTTTTTCTCAAACTTGTTGGCAGATCATGGGCTTCTTCCGTGTTTGAATCACGTAGTAATGTTGTACTACACTGAGGCAGTCAATTAAACCTGGATTCGGACAGTATTTTACAGGATAACACCGGTTAGGTCTGGGTTAGGTCCGGGATATGCCCGCATCTGGCTCATGATTTTGCCTTCTTCGCACACTTGTTGGCCAGATCCTGGGTTTTTTCCGTGTTTCAATCACGAAGTAATGTTGCACCACACTGAGGCAGTCAATTAAACCTGGATTCAGACAGTATTTTAGAGGATAACACCGGCTAGGTCTGGGTTAGGTCTGTTTATGCCCGCATCTGGCTCATGATTTTGCCTTCTTCGCATACTTGTTGGCCAGATCCTGGGTTTTTTTCGTGTTTGAATCACGCAGTAATGTGGTAACACACTGAAGGAGTCAATTAAACCTGGTTTCGATCAATATTTTAGAGGATAACACCGGTTACGTCTGGGTTAGGTCTGGGTTATACCAGCATCTGGCTCATGATTTTGCCCTCTTCGCATTCTTGTTGGCCAGATCCTGGGTTTTTTTCGTGTTTGAATCACGTAGGAATGTGGTAACACACTGAAGCAGTCAATTAAACCTGGTTTCGATCAATATTTCAGAGGATAACACCGGTTAGGTCTGGGTTAGGTTTGGGTTATGCCCGCATCTGGCTCATGATTTTGCCTTCTTCGCATACTTGTTGGCCAGATTCAGGGTTTTTTTCGTGTTTGAATCACGTAGTAATGTGGTAACACAATGAAGCAGTCAAATAACCCTGGTTTCGATCAATATTTTGGAGGAGAACACCGGTTAGGTCTGGGTTAGGTCTGGGTTATGCCCGCATCTGGCTCATGATTTTGCCTTTTTCGCAAACTTGTTGGCCAGATCCTGGGTTTTTTCCGTGTTTGAATCACGTAGTAATGTTGTAGCACACTGAGGCAGTCAATTAAACCTGGTTTCGATCAATATTTTGGAGGAGAACACCGGTTAGGTCTGGGTTAGGTCAGGGTTATGCCCGCATCTGGCTCATGATTTTGCCTTTTTCGCAAACTTGTTGGCCAGATCCTGGGTTTTTTCCGTGTTTGAATCACGTAGTAATGTTGTAGCACACTGAGGCAGTCAATTAAACCTGGTTTCGATCAATATTTTAGAGGATAACACCGGTTAGGTCTGGGTTAGGTCTGGGTTATGCCCGCATCTGGCTTATACTTTCGCCTTTTTCGCAAACATGTTGGCTAGATCCTGGGTTTTTTTCGTGTTTGAATCACGTAGTAATGTGGTACCACACTGAGGCAGTCAATTAAACCTGGTTTCGATCAATATTTCAGAGGATAACACCGTTTAGGTCTGGGTTAGGTTCGGGATATGCCCGCATCTGGCTCATGATTTTGCCTTCTTCGCATACTTGTTGGCCAGATTCTGGGTTTTTTTCGTGTTTGAATCACGTAGTAATGTGGTACCACACTGAGGCAGTCAATTAAACCTGGTTTCGATCAATATTTCAGAGGATAACACCGGTTAGGTCTGGGTTAGGTCAGGGTTATGCCCGCATCTGGCTCATGATTTTGCCTTCCTCGCATACTTGTTGGCCAGATCCTGGGTTTTTATCGTGTTTGAATCACGTAGTAATGTGGCACCACACTGAGGCAGTCAATTAAACCTGGTTTCGATCAATATTTTGGAGGATAACACCGGTTAGGTCTGGGTTAGGTCTGGGATATGCGCGCATCTGGCTCATGATTTTGCCTTTTTCGCAAACTTCTTGGCCAGATCATGGGTTTTCTCCGTGTTTGGATCACGTAGTAATGTTGTACCACACTGAGGCAGTCAATTAAACCTGGATTCGGACAGTATTTTAGAGGATAACACCGGTTAGGTCTGGGTTAGGTTTGGGTTATGCCCGCATCTGGCTCATGATTTTGCCATCTTCGCATACTTGTTGGCCAGATCCTGGGTTTTTTTCGTGTTTGAATCACGTAGTAATGTGGTACCACACTGAGCCAGTCAATTAACCCTGGTTTCGATCAATATTTTGGAGGATAACACCGGTTAGGTCTGGGTTAGGTCTGGGATATGCTCGCATCTGGCTCATGATTTTGCCTTTTTCGCAAACTTGATGGCCAGATCATGGGTTTTCTCCGTGTTTGAATCACGTAGTAATGTTGTACCACACTGAGGCAGTCAATTAAACCAGGATTCGGACAGTATTTTAGAGGATAACACCGGTTAGGTCTGGGTTAGGTCTGGGTTATGCCCGCATCTGGCTCATGATTTTGCCTTCTTCGCATACTTGTTGGCCAGATCCTGGGTTTTTTTCGTGTTTGAATCACGTAGGAATGTGGTAACACACTGAAGCAGTCAATTAAACCTGGTTTCGATCAATATTTTAGTGGATAACACCGGTTAGGTCTGGGTTAGGTCTGGTATATGCGCGCATCTGGCTTATACTTTCGCCTTTTTCGCAAACTTGTTGGCAGATCATGGGTTTCTTCCGTGTTTGAATCACGTAGTAATGTTGTACCACACTGAGGCAGTCAATTAAACCTGGATTCGGACAGTATTTTAGAGGATAGCACCGGTTAGGTCTGGGTTAGGTCTGGGTTATGCCCGCATCTGGCTCATGATTTTGCCTTCTTCGCATACTTGTTGGCCAGATCCTGGGTTTTTTTCGTGTTTGTATCGCGTAGTAATGTGGTAACACACTGAAGCAGTCAATTAAACCTGGTTTCGATCAATATTTCAGAGGATAACACCGGTTAGGTCTGGGTTAGGTCTGGGTTATGCCCGCATCTGGCTCATGATTTTGCCTTCTTCGCATACTTGTTGGCCAGATTCTGGGTTTTTTTCGTGTTTGAATCACGTAGTAATGTGGTAACACACAGAAGCAGTCAATTAAACCTGGTTTCGATCAATATTTTAGAGGATAACACCGGTTAGGTCTGGGTTAGGTCTGGGATATGCGCGCATCTGGCTCATGATTTTGCCTTTTTCGCAAACTTGATGGCCAGATCATGGGTTTTCTCCGTGTTTGAATCACGTAGTAATGTTGTACCACATTGAGGCAGTCAATTAACCCTGGTTTCGATCAATATTTTGGAGGATAACACCGGTTAGGTCTGGGTTAGGTCTGGGTTATGCCCGCATCTGGCTCATGATTTTGCCTTCTTCGCATACTTGTTGGCCAGATCCTGGGTTTTTTTCGTGTTTGAATCACGTAGTAATGTGGTAACACACTGAAGCAGTCAATTAAACCTGGTGTCGATCAATATTTTAGAGGATAACACCGGTTAGGTCTGGGTTAGGTCTGGGTTATGCCCGCATCTGGCTCATGATTTTGCCTTTTTCGCAAACTTGTTGGCCAGATCATGGGTTTTCTCCGTGTTTGAATCACGTAGTAATGTTGTACCACACTGAGGCAGTCAATTAAACCAGGATTCGGACAGTATTTTAGAGGATAACACCGGTTAGGTCTGGGTTAGGTCTGGTATATGCGCGCATCTGGCTTATACTTTCGCCTTTTTCGCAAACTTGTTGGCAGATCATGGGTTTCTTCCGTGTTTGAATCACGTAGTAATGTTGTACTACACTGAGGCAGTCAATTAAACCTGGATTCGACCAGTATTTTACAGGATAACACCGGTTAGGTCTGGGTTAGGTCCGGGATATGCCCGCATCTGGCTCATGGTTTTGCCTTCTTCGCACACTTGTTGGCCAGATCCTGGGTTTTTTCCGTGTTTCAATCACGAAGTAATGTTTTACCACACTGAGGCAGTCAATTAAACCTGGATTCAGACAGTATTTTAGAGGATAACACCGGCTAGGTCTGGGTTAGGTCTGTTTATGCCCGCATCTGGCTCATGATTTTGCCTTCTTCGCATACTTGTTGGCCAGATCCTGGGTTTTTTTCGTGTTTGAATCACGCAGTAATGTGGTAACACACTGAAGGAGTCAATTAAACCTGGTTTCGATCAATATTTTAGAGGATAACACCGGTTACGTCTGGGTTAGGTCTGGGTTATGCCCGCATCTGGCTCATGATTTTGCATTCTTCGCATAATTGTTGGCCAGATCCTGGGTTTTTTTCGTGCTTGAATCACGTAGTTATATGGTAACACACTGAAGGAGTCAATTAAACCTCGTTTCGCTCAGTATTTTAGAGGATACCACCGGTTAAGTCTGGGTTAGGTCTGGGTTATGCCCGCATCTGGCTCATGATTTTGCCTTCTTCGCATACTTGTTGGCCAGATCCTGGGTTTTTTTCGTGTTTGAATCACGTAGTAATGTGGTACCACACTGAGGCAGTCAATTAAACCAGGTTTCGATCAATATTTCAGAGGATAACACCGTTTAGGTCTGGGTTAGGTCCGGGATATGCCCGCATCTGGCTCATGATTTTGCCTTCTTCGCATACTTGTTGGCCAGATTCTGGGTTTTTTTCGTGTTTGAATCACGTAGTAATGTGGTACCACACTGAGGCAGTCAATTAAACCTGGTTTCGATCAATATTTCAGAGGATAACACCGGTTAGGTCTGGGTTAGGCCAGGGTTATGCCCGCATCTGGCTCATGATTTTGCCTTCCTCGCATACTTGTTGGCCAGATCCTGGGTTTTTATCGTGTTTGAATCTCGTAGTAATGTGGCACCACACTGAGGCAGTCAATTAAACCTGGTTTCGATCAATATTTTGGAGGATAACACCGGTTAGGTCTGGGTTAGGTCTGGGATATGCGCGCATCTGGCTCATGATTTTGCCTTTTTCGCAAACTTCTTGGCCAGATCATGGGTTTTCTCCGTGTTTGAATCACGTAGTAATGTTGTACCACACTGAGGCAGTCAATTAAACCTGGATTCGGACAGTATTTTAGAGGATAACACCGGTTAGGTCTGGGTTAGGTCTGGGTTATGCCCGCATCTGGCTCATGATTTTGCCTTCTTCGCATACTTGTTGGCCAGATCCTGGGTTTTTTTCGTGCTTGAATCACGTAGTAATGTGGTACCACACTGAGGCAGTCAATTAACCCTGGTTTCGATCAATATTTTGGAGGATAACACCGGTTAGGTCTGGGTTAGGTCTGGGATATGCTCGCATCTGGCTCATGATTTTGCCTTTTTCGCAAACTTGATGGCCAGATCATGGGTTTTCTCCGTGTTTGAATCACGTAGTAATGTTGTACCACACTGAGGCAGTCAATTAAACCAGGATTCGGACAGTATTTTAGAGGATAACACCGGTTAGGTCTGGGTTAGGTCTGGGTTATGCCCGCATCTGGCTCATGATTTTGCCTTCTTCGCATACTTGTTGGCCAGATCCTGGGTTTTTTTCGTGTTTGAATCACGTAGGAATGTGGTAACACACTGAAGCAGTCAATTAAACCTGGTTTCGATCAATATTTTAGTGGATAACACCGGTTAGGTCTGGGTTAGGTCTGGTATATGCGCGCATCTGGCTTATACTTTCGCCTTTTTCGCAAACTTGTTGGCAGATCATGGGTTTCTTCCGCGTTTGAATCACGTAGTAATGTTGTACCACACTGAGGCAGTCAATTAAACCTGGATTCGGACAGTATTTTAGAGGATAGCACCGGTTAGGTCTGGGTTAGGTCTGGGTTATGCCCGCATCTGGCTCATGATTTTGCCTTCTTCGCATACTTGTTGGCCAGATCCTGTGTTTTTTTCGTGTTTGTATCGCGTAGTAATGTGGTAACACACTGAAGCAGTCAATTAAACCTGGTTTCGATCAATATTTCAGAGGATAACACCGGTTAGGTCTGGGTTAGGTCTGGGTTATGCCCGCATCTGGCTCATGATTTTGCCTTCTTCGCATACTTGTTGGCCAGATTCTGGGTTTTTTTCGTGTTTGAATCACGTAGTAATGTGGTAACACACAGAAGCAGTCAATTAAACCTGGTTTCGATCAATATTTTAGAGGATAACACCGGTTAGGTCTGGGTTAGGTCTGGGATATGCGCGCATCTGGCTCATGATTTTGCCTTTTTCGCAAACTTGTTGGCCAGATCATGGGTTTTCTCCGTGTTTGAATCACGTAGTAATGTTGTACCACATTGAGGCAGTCAATTAACCCTGGTTTCGATCAATATTTTGGAGGATAACACCGGTTAGGTCTGGGTTAGGTCTGGGATATGCGCGCATCTGGCTCATGATTTTGCCTTTTTCGCAAACTTGTTGGCCAGATCATGGGTTTTCTCCGTGTTTGAATCACGTAGTAATGTTGTACCACACTGAGGCAGTCAATTAAACGAGGATTCGGACAGTATTTTAGAGGATAACACCGGTTAGGTCTGGGTTAGGTCTGGGTTATGCCCGCATCTGGCTCATGATTTTGCCTTCTTCGCATACTTGTTGGCCAGATCCTGGGTTTTTTTCGTGTTTGAATCACGTAGTAATGTGGTAACACACTGAAGCAGTCAATTAAACCTGGTGTCGATCAATATTTTAGAGGATAACACCGGTTAGGTCTGGGTTAGGTCTGGGTTATGCCCGCATCTGGCTCATGATTTTGCCTTTTTCGCAAACTTGTTGGCCAGATCATGGGTTTTCTCCGTGTTTGAATCACGTAGTAATGTTGTACCACACTGAGGCAGTCAATTAAACCAGGATTCGGACAGTATTTTAGAGGATAACACCGGTTAGGTCTGGGTTAGGTCTGGTATATGCGCGCATCTGGCTTATACTTTCGCCTTTTTCGCAAACTTGTTGGCAGATCATGGGTTTCTTCCGTGTTTGAATCACGTAGTAATGTTGTACTACACTGAGGCAGTCAATTAAACCTGGATTCGGACAGTATTTTACAGGATAACACCGGTTAGGTCTGGGTTAGGTCCGGGATATGCCCGCATCTGGCTCATGGTTTTGCCTTCTTCGCACACTTGTTGGCCAGATCCTGGGTTTTTTCCGTGTTTCAATCACGAAGTAATGTTGTACCACACTGAGGCAGTCAATTAAACCTGGATTCAGACAGTATTTTAGAGGATAACACCGGCTAGGTCTGGGTTAGGTCTGTTTATGCCCGCATCTGGCTCACCATTTTGCCTTCTTCGCATACTTGTTGGCCAGATCCTGGGTTTTTTTCGTGTTTGAATCACGCAGTAATGTGGTAACACACTGAAGGAGTCAATTAAACCTGGTTTCGATCAATATTTTAGAGGATAACACCGGTTACGTCTGGGTTAGGTCTGGGTTATGCCCGCATCTGGCTCATGATTTTGCATTCTTCGCATAATTGTTGGCCAGATCCTGGGTTTTTTTCGTGCTTGAATCACGTAGTTATATGGTAACACACTGAAGGAGTCAATTAAACCTCGTTTCGCTCAGTATTTTAGAGGATACCACCGGTTAAGTCTGGGTTATGCCCGCATCTGGCTCATGATTTTGCCTTCTTCGCATACTTGTTGGCCAGATCCTGGGTTTTTTTCGTGTTTGAATCACGTAGTAATGTGGTACCACACTGAGGCAGTCAATTAAACCAGGTTTCGATCAATATTTCAGAGGATAACACCGTTTAGGTCTGGGTTAGGTCCGGGTTATGCCCGCATCTGGCTCATGATTTTGCCTTCTTCGCATACTTGTTGGCCAGATTCTGGGTTTTTTTCGTGTTTGAATCACGTAGTAATGTGGTACCACACTGAGGCAGTCAATTAAACCTGGTTTCGATCAATATTTCAGAGGATAACACCGGTTAGGTCTGGGTTAGGCCAGGGTTATGCCCGCATCTGTCTCATGATTTTGCCTTCCTCGCACACTTGTTGGCCAGATCCTGGGTTTTTATCGTGTTTGAATCACGTAGTAATGTGGCACCACACTGAGGCAGTCAATTAAACCTGGTTTCGATCAATATTTTGGAGGATAACACCGGTTAGGTCTGGGTTAGGTCTGGGATATGCGCGCATCTGGCTCATGATTTTGCCTTTTTCGCAAACTTCTTGGCCAGATCATGGGTTTTCTCCGTGTTTGAATCACGTAGTAATGTTGTACCACACTGAGGCAGTCAATTAAACCTGGATTCGGACAGTATTTTAGAGGATAACACCGGTTAGGTCTGGGTTAGGTCTGGGTTATGCCCGCATCTGGCTCATGATTTTGCCTTCTTCGCATACTTGTTGGCCAGATCCTGGGTTTTTTTCGTGTTTGAATCACGTAGTAATGTGGTACCACACTGAGGCAGTCAATTAACCCTGGTTTCGATCAATATTTTGGAGGATAACACCGGTTAGGTCTGGGTTAGGTCTGGGATATGCTCGCATCTGGCTCATGATTTTGCCTTTTTCGCAAACTTGATGGCCAGATCATGGGTTTTCTCCGTGTTTGAATCACGTAGTAATGTTGTACCACACTGAGGCAGTCAATTAAACCAGGATTCGGACAGTATTTTAGAGGATAACACCGGTTAGGTCTGGGTTAGGTCTGGGTTATGCCCGCATCTGGCTCATGATTTTGCCTTCTTCGCATACTTGTTGGCCAGATCCTGGGTTTTTTTCGTGTTTGAATCACGTAGGAATGTGGTAACACACTGAAGCAGTCAATTAAACCTGGTTTCGATCAATATTTTAGGGGATAACACCGGTTAGGTCTGGGTTAGGTCTGGTATATGCGCGCATCTGGCTTATACTTTCGCCTTTTTCTCAAACTTGTTGGCAGATCATGGGTTTCTTCCGTGTTTGAATCACGTAGTAATCTTGTACCACACTGAGGCAGTCAATTAAACCTGGATTCGGACAGTATTTTAGAGGATAGCACCGGTTAGGTCTGGGTTAGGTCTGGGTTATGCCCGCATCTGGCTCATGATTTTGCCTTCTTCGCATACTTGTTGGCCAGATCCTGGGTTTTTTTCGTGTTTGAATCACGTAGTAATGTGGTACCACACTGAGGCAGTCAATTAACCCTGGTTTCGATCAATATTTTGGAGGATAACACCGGTTAGGTCTGGGTTAGGTCTGGGATATGCTCGCATCTGGCTCATGATTTTGCCTTTTTCGCAAACTTGATGGCCAGATCATGGGTTTTCTCCGTGTTTGAATCACGTAGTAATGTTGTACCACACTGAGGCAGTCAATTAAACCAGGATTCGGACAGTATTTTAGAGGATAACACCGGTTAGGTCTGGGTTAGGTCTGGGTTATGCCCGCATCTGGCTCATGATTTTGCCTTCTTCGCATACTTGTTGGCCAGATCCTGGGTTTTTTTCGTGTTTGAATCACGTAGGAATGTGGTAACACACTGAAGCAGTCAATTAAACCTGGTTTCGATCAATATTTTAGTGGATAACACCGGTTAGGTCTGGGTTAGGTCTGGTATATGCGCGCATCTGGCTTATACTTTCGCCTTTTTCGCAAACTTGTTGGCAGATCATGGGTTTCTTCCGTGTTTGAATCACGTAGTAATGTTGTACCACACTGAGGCAGTCAATTAAACCTGGATTCGGACAGTATTTTAGAGGATAGCACCGGTTAGGTCTGGGTTAGGTCTGGGTTATGCCCGCATCTGGCTCATGATTTTGCCTTCTTCGCATACTTGTTGGCCAGATCCTGGGTTTTTTTCGTGTTTGTATCGCGTAGTAATGTGGTAACACACTGAAGCAGTCAATTAAACCTGGTTTCGATCAATATTTCAGAGGATAACACCGGTTAGGTCTGGGTTAGGTCTGGGTTATGCCCGCATCTGGCTCATGATTTTGCCTTCTTCGCATACTTGTTGGCCAGATTCTGGGTTTTTTTCGTGTTTGAATCACGTAGTAATGTGGTAACACACAGAAGCAGTCAATTTAACCTGGTTTCGATCAATATTTTAGAGGATAACACCGGTTAGGTCTGGGTTAGGTCTGGGATATGCGCGCATCTGGCTCATGATTTTGCCTTTTTCGCAAACTTGTTGGCCAGATCATGGGTTTTCTCCGTGTTTGAATCACGTAGTAATGTTGTACCACATTGAGGCAGTCAATTAACCCTGGTTTCGATCAATATTTTGGAGGATAACACCGGTTAGGTCTGGGTTAGGTCTGGGATATGCGCGCATCTGGCTCATGATTTTGCCTTTTTCGCAAACTTGTTGGCCAGATCATGGGTTTTCTCCGTGTTTGAATCACGTAGTAATGTTGTACCACACTGAGGCAGTCAATTAAACGAGGATTCGGACAGTATTTTAGAGGATAACACCGGTTAGGTCTGGGTTAGGTCTGGGATATGCGCGCATCTGGCTCATGATTTTGCCTTTTTCGCAAACTTGTTGGCCAGATCATGGGTTTTCTCCGTGTTTGAATCACGTAGTAATGTTGTACCACACTGAGGCAGTCAATTAAACGAGGATTCGGACAGTATTTTAGAGGATAACACCGGTTAGGTCTGGGTTAGGTCTGGGTTATGCCCGCATCTGGCTCATGATTTTGCCTTTTTCGCAAACTTGTTGGCAGATCATGGGTTTCTTCCGTGTTTGAATCACGTAGTAATGTTGTACTACACTGAGGCAGTCAATTAAACCTGGATTCGGACAGTATTTTACAGGATAACACCGGTTAGGTCTGGGTTAGGTCCGGGATATGCCCGCATCTGGCTCATGGTTTTGCCTTCTTCGCACACTTGTTGGCCAGATCATGGGTTTTTTCCGTGTTTCAATCACGAAGTAATGTTGTACTACACTGAGGCAGTCAATTAAACCTGGATTCGGACAGTATTTTACAGGATAACACCGGTTAGGTCTGGGTTAGGTCCGGGATATGCCCGCATCTGGCTCATGATTTTGCCTTCTTCGCACACTTGTTGGCCAGATCCTGGGTTTTTTCCGTGTTTCAATCACGAAGTAATGTTGTACCACACTGAGGCAGTCAATTAAACCTGGATTCAGACAGTATTTTAGAGGATAACACCGGCTAGGTCTGGGTTAGGTCTGTTTATGCCCGCATCTGGCTCATGATTTTGCCTTCTTCGCATACTTGTTGGCCAGATCCTGGGTTTTTTTCGTGTTTGAATCACGCAGTAATGTGGTAACACACTGAAGGAGTCAATTAAACCTGGTTTCGATCAATATTTTAGAGGATAACACCGGTTACGTCTGGGTTAGGTCTGGGTTATGCCCGCATCTGGCTCATGATTTTGCATTCTTCGCATACTTGTTGGCCAGATCCTGGGTTTTTTTCGTGCTTGAATCACGTAGTTATATGGTAACACACTGAAGGAGTCAATTAAACCTCGTTTCGCTCAGTATTTTAGAGGATACCACCGGTTAAGTCTGGGTTAGGTCTGGGTTATGCCCGCATCTGGCTCATGATTTTGCCTTCTTCGCATACTTGTTGGCCAGATCCTGGGTTTTTTTCGTGTTTGAATCACGTAGTAATGTGGTACCACACTGAGGCAGTCAATTAAACCAGGTTTCGATCAATATTTCAGAGGATAACACCGTTTAGGTCTGGGTTAGGTCCGGGATATGCCCGCATCTGGCTCATGATTTTGCCTTCTTCGCATACTTGTTGGCCAGATTCTGGGTTTTTTTCGCGTTTGAATCACGTAGTAATGTGGTACCACACTGAGGCAGTCAATTAAACCTGGTTTCGATCAATATTTCAGAGGATAACACCGGTTAGGTCTGGGTTAGGCCAGGGTTATGCCCGGATCTGGCTCATGATTTTGCCTTCCTCGCATACTTGTTGGCCAGATCCTGGGTTTTTATCGTGTTTGAATCACGTAGTAATGTGGCACCACACTGAGGCAGTCAATTAAACCTGGTTTCGATCAATATTTTGGAGGATAACACCGGTTAGGTCTGGGTTAGGTCTGGGATATGCGCGCATCTGGCTCATGATTTTGCCTTTTTCGCAAACTTCTTGGCCAGATCATGGGTTTTCTCCGTGTTTGAATCACGTAGTAATGTTGTACCACACTGAGGCAGTCAATTAAACCTGGATTCGGACAGTATTTTAGAGGATAACACCGGTTAGGTCTGGGTTAGGTCTGGGTTATGCCCGCATCTGGCTCATGATTTTGCCTTCTTCGCATACTTGTTGGCCAGATCCTGGGTTTTTTTCGTGTTTGAATCACGTAGTAATGTGGTACCACACTGAGGCAGTCAATTAACCCTGGTTTCGATCAATATTTTGGAGGATAACACCGGTTAGGTCTGGGTTAGGTCTGGGATATGCTCGCATCTGGCTCATGATTTTGCCTTTTTCGCAAACTTGATGGCCAGATCATGGGTTTTCTCCGTGTTTGAATCACGTAGTAATGTTGTACCACACTGAGGCAGTCAATTAAACCAGGATTCGGACAGTATTTTAGAGGATAACACCGGTTAGGTCTGGGTTAGGTCTGGGTTATGCCCGCATCTGGCTCATGATTTTGCCTTCTTCGCATACTTGTTGGCCAGATCCTGGGTTCTTTTCGTGTTTGAATCACGTAGGAATGTGGTAACACACTGAAGCAGTCAATTAAACCTGGTTTCGATCAATATTTTAGTGGATAACACCGGTTAGGTCTGGGTTAGGTCTGGTATATGCGCGCATCTGGCTTATACTTTCGCCTTTTTCTCAAACTTGTTGGCAGATCATGGGTTTCTTCCGTGTTTGAATCACGTAGTAATCTTGTACCACACTGAGGCAGTCAATTAAACCTGGATTCGGACAGTATTTTAGAGGATAGCACCGGTTAGGTCTGGGTTAGGTCTGGGTTATGCCCGCATCTGGCTCATGATTTTGCCTTCTTCGCATACTTGTTGGCCAGATCCTGGGTTTTTTTCGTGTTTGTATCGCGTAGGAATGTGGTAACACACTGAAGCAGTCAATTAAACCTGGTTTCGATCAATATTTCAGAGGATAACACCGGTTAGGTCTGGGTTAGGTCTGGATTATGCCCGCATCTGGCTCATGATTTTCCCTTCTTCGCATACTTGTTGGCCAGATCCTGAGTTTTTTTCGTGTTTGAATCACGTAGTAATGTGGTAACACACAGAAGCAGTCAATTAAACCTGGTTTCGATCAATATTTTAGAGGATAACACCGGTTAGGTCTGGGTTAGGTCTGGGATATGCGCGCATCTGGCTCATGATTTTGCCTTTTTCGCAAACTTGTTGGCCAGATCATGGGTTTTTTCCGTGTTTGAATCACGTAGTAATGTTGTACCACATTGAGGCAGTCAATTAACCCTGGTTTCGATCAATATTTTGGAGGATAACACCGGTTAGGTCTGGGTTAGGTCTGGGATATGCGCGCATCTGGCTCATGATTTTGCCTTTTTCGCAAACTTGTTGGCCAGATCATGGGTTTTCTCCGTGTTTGAATCACGTAGTAATGTTGTACCACACTGAGGCAGTCAATTAAACGAGGATTCGGACAGTATTTTAGAGGATAACACCGGTTAGGTCTGGGTTAGGTCTGGGTTATGCCCGCATCTGGCTCATGATTTTGCCTTCTTCGCATACTTGTTGGCCAGATCCTGGGTTTTTTTCGTGTTTGAATCACGTAGTAATGTGGTAACACACTGAAGCAGTCAATTAAACCTGGTGTCGATCAATATTTTAGAGGATAACACCGGTTAGGTCTGGGTTAGGTCTGGGTTATGCCCGCATCTGGCTCATGATTTTGCCTTTTTCGCAAACTTGTTGGCCAGATCATGGGTTTTCTCCGTGTTTGAATCACGTAGTAATGTTGTACCACACTGAGGCAGTCAATTAAACCAGGATTCGGACAGTATTTTAGAGGATAACACCGGTTAGGTCTGGGTTAGGTCTGGTATATGCGCGCATCTGGCTTATACTTTCGCATTTTTCGCAAACTTGTTGGCAGATCATGGGTTTCTTCCGTGTTTGAATCACGTAGTAATGTTGTACTACACTGAGGCAGTCAATTAAACCTGGATTCGGACAGTATTTTACAGGATAACACCGGTTAGGTCTGGGTTAGGTCCGGGATATGCACGCATCTGGCTCATGATTTTGCCTTCTTCGCACACTTGTTGGCCAGATCCTGGGGTTTTTCCGTGTTTCAATCACGTAGTAATGTTGTACCACACTGAGGCAGTCAATTAAACCTGGAT